>NW_019525519.1:578557-712816 GCF_002814215.2 Seriola lalandi dorsalis | reverse complement strand
CCCCCCCCTAATCTCACTCTGTGCCTGTAGCACAACATAATCCTGATCACACCTCAAACTCATTATATTATCAATCTGTGATGACTGGACTTTTAATCTTGAATCCTCCTGAAATTGTGTTTGTGACACTGGAGAAAAATTTGCCTGACAGCTTGAATGACTTTCCAGTTATTTGAATAACAATAAGAATAATATAAGAAGAAGAAGAAGAAGAAGAAGGAGAGTTTTGAGAGATTAAAAGCCTCTAACATGAGAAACATCAGACTCAAAGAACTTTTAGAAAAGATAGTAGGAAGTAGAAAATGTAGTCAGATAATTTATTTTCTAACTAGAAGAACATGAAAAGTTCCCAAACTATTATTCAGCACCCTGCCAGGCCCTGAGAGTGGGTGCAAGGAGGACATAAGAATAAAAACAGCTGCCTCTGAGATGACGTCACAGCCTTGAACACCGCTGATGTAGCTCCCAAGAATAGTACACAAAAACATGGAGCTGCAGCTCTTGAATAGTAGAGTGGGGATGCGGCGAAATAATTGGCAGTGGTGGTCTTGTGGAAGTGATGACAGCTGATAGAGAGAGCAGCTGGAAATGACAGCAGCACCAGAGCAAACGAGAAGTGCTCGATGGTAACACTGACAGAGAGCAACACAGAAAGCACCAATGGAGGAAACACAGGGGGAGACAGATACAGAGAGAGAGAGATGTTTCACATTATTTCATCGTGTGACCAGGACAAGATTCAGTGATGTACAGCATATGTCATTTTAATTTGAACAACTTGTCTGTCATGTTAGTGGTTTTTACTTTACATAAAGGCTTGAATTTATTTCATGGCTATGGCTATATTTATGGCCAAAGGAATAGTTCAACATTTTTTGTGAAATACATGTATTCACTCTCTTGCTGAGAGAAGATCAATACCACACTCATATCTGTACAGTAAATATAAAGCTACAGCAAGCAGCTGGTTAGCTTAGCTGAGCTGGAAATAAGGGAAAATAGCTCGACTGAGTCTGTCCAAAGCAGTTTCTCTTCCCAGCACCTGTAAAGCTTGCTAGTTGAAATGTATTATTGTTTGTTTAAAAAATGAACCATAGGAAAATTAGCTTGGAGCAGAATCAAGCTAGTTGTTTCCCCCTGTTTCTAGTCTCATGCTAAGGTAAGTTGGCTGCTGGTGACAGCTTAATCAAGGGTATACAAGCATGAGAGTGGTTATCAATCTTCTCATCTAACCCTCTGCAAGAACGTGAATGAGCACATTTCCAAAAAATGTTGAACTATTCCTTTAAATATGAAACCATCTGAAGACAGTATTTCATATGCTTTCAATAATTAGTGCTCAATTAGGGGAGTTTAATTTTATTCAAACTGAAACTGGAACTAAAAGATAAAAAAGATATATTTTTCCAGTTTACCAGTATCGCCCTGCTTTACAGTAAGTAGGTCTATAAAATGTGTCTGGTCGTTTCTGACATTCCTTTGCCAATCCAGAGAGAGCAGCCAAATGACCCTGATGCTCTTGGGACCCCTTGTTCTCCTCCCCGCTCATACCAGCAGATCAACCCAGCAAGTTTCCTTATCTGTTCACCACTCAATTTCCCTGTGCTGCTGAGGGCATTTGAAGCCTCAGACAAGTGGCCTGGAGGTTACAGTGGGCTGAACTGGGAGGAAGCACAGGCTGCTGATGGCCTTTTGACCCTCCATACACAGAGATAACATATGAAGGAATGGGATGGAGTGACACAAAGGTTGAGTAAGCTAAAGCTATGGTTAATTATGTAAAAGTGTATGTTTGTTTTATATGCAGAATCTCTATGATAATAAAGTTGCTAATTACCTCATCTGGTTCATTTTTCATGAGAAACCATCCATCAAAATCAAACTACACTGCCATTTGCTGTGATTCTTTCTTCCTGATTTCCATAGCCACAAGTGTATTTGTCACGAGATATTTGATAGCACTGAGTTTGTGGTTTGTTTAAAGTTTTGAGAGATATTTGACTGACTCCTCCCTCAGCAAATGATGTGATGCTAGGCTGCTATCAAGTCAAGCCTGACTGAAAAATAATGTTTGACAAGTTTCTGTGCATGTGTATTCCAGAGGGGAAATATTAATTTTTCAACTGTCTTACTTACATTTGTAGACTAGTTGGTAGTCAGCAATTAATACTGAAGGGATGATCCTCATCTTTTTGATAACGCATCTGACAAGAAAAATACTGGAAAGAGAAAATAAACAGGAAAAGACGTGATTAGATTTAGGAATGTGTTAAATTACATTTCTTTAAAACATACAACAATACCTGATTATAAGCTGAAACATCTAATGTCTTTTAATTTATTTATACAATCTTGATCCATGATCCACTGAATCCATGACTGAGCTAGTGACCGTTGTCAGCAATTACAAAATTTAGGTCAAAGTTGCCAGGTTGTGTCTGTCTATTTTCAGTATTTTTACCTGATCTGTTAATCACACTGCACTAAGCTGGGCAGCTGCATACCAAAAATGACAAGGGGTATGTTCCACCATCACTGCTGAATTTCCAATCCATTATCTATTTTAACAACATAATACATCAAAACCTTCATAGTGCAGATGTGGAAATATCACCCTCCATATGTGTGAAGGAGACTTTTCAGGATATGTTTTCTTTCACACTGAGCAGGAAACATTGCTCTACTTACGTTACCTTAAAGACGCTCTGAGGCCTTTAGGTTTGCCTTCTAAACAGAGATGGAGAGAGTCAGGGATGGAAACAGAGGCAGGACTGAGCACTGAGAGAATGTGACTGTGGTAAATGGAGAGGGGAAGACAGCACAGAGAGCTACCATGTCTTGTCACGTCTCTGTCTCTGCGGGATGTTTCCCTCCTTTTAAGGCAGCAGTGATGCTCTGCTTTGTTCTGCAGTGCAGCCACAGAGAACAAGTGAGCAGGCGTTGTAGGAGCTCCATCTTTCTTGGAGTTTTTTTCTACATGGTGATAAAGATTCAAAGGCAATTAATGAGTCATTGAGACTCATTTCCATCCCTTTGTATCTCAAATACAGAGGAAATTAAAAGTTAACATAATTTAAAATTCTCTTTCAACCTCAGTGTTAGTCCCTCACTGCCGTTTATTTCATAATTTCCATGCTTATACACAAATAGTCCTGTTCATCACTTCATCTCGCTGGTTGTTAGTACCTCTATCATGCGAGATCAGGTGAGACTTTGCCACTCTGTCATGTTATCTACCCTCCACTGATAGAGACTTATCTCCCTGTCAGCACCCGGCTGCTTCATATAAGCTATCACACTCTCTGTGACGGGGTCTCCTCACCTGTCCATCCATCACAGCCGCAATGCTCAGTGGCATCACTGGGCGTTTGCATGTTTATCAGTAATTAGAGGGGAGGTGCTGAGACTGAAACCAGCTGTGTGCGATTTGAACTCAGCAGTCAGTCAGCTGACACGGGTTTGACAAGGACTTGACAACAGTGAGTGAGTTAAAGCTCTTCAGCATGTCTGCAGGTCACACTATCCAGTGTAATTTCATATGAGATTATATTCTGCCTCTTAAAGTAATAATCATTGGAGCTGAAGTGCTGTGCACATGGGAAGTTTTTTATAAGAAGCACATGGTCAGCTGGAGCTGGAGGGATTCGATACTGTGCTCAAGGTCACTACAGCAGGGGAGATTATTACTGACATGAGGGTTTGAACCAGAAGCCCTTTGGTTGAAGGGTGGTCTTTCCACTCACTACACCACTCTGCCAGCCTGAATGCCATCAATAGAGAAAAATTTGAGAAAGACTTTGTAGATTTGTGTATATGTGCATGCTTGCATGTGGGTCTCATGTGCATGTGTGCAAATATCCGACTGCAGCAATGTTCTCCCCTCTCTTTTTTCCTTCATGTGTGTTCCACGTGTTCCAGCCACATTTCTGCAAATATTTATACCGGGTGTAAAACGCTCTTGATCTCTCTCCCCTGTTTACTCTCCTGTTCTTTCTCTCAGCCGACTCTCACACTGACCTTTTTTCATCCTGCCTCAGAGTGACAGGAGGGAGGGGACAAGGAGTCAGGGGGGCAAAAAAAGAGCAAGTGAGCATAGAATGAGGTCAGGGGAAGAGAGAGGGAGCAAGGAGAAAGCCTTTGGTGGAGAGAGAGAGAGAGAGAGAGAGTCATGTAGTGAGGCAGCGCGGAGAGAGCGTTCAGTGTGATGGATGACTTGTCATCTTATAGAAATCAAAAGCCCAATCCACCAAGCCCTCTTTTAGCAAAAGCACACAATGCAGGCGTGCAAGGAGGCCCATTGGGCTAATTGTGGAGTAATTTGACATCTGTTGACGTCTGCAAACGTGTTAGCTACTACTGAGAGCGAGAGAGAGAGAGAGACAGAGAGCGAAGGGGTGGTGTTGTAATGATCCCTGCTTGATTTCTAAATGAGGCACATGCCGCTGACCAAGCAGAGTGTACACGCCCTCTGAAATGCGAACAAAAACACAGATCCAGTTACAGGACAAAGTATCACATATGTGGTCTTTTGTCATCAGCTTAGCTGCATTCACAGAGGCTTGATCAATGGGGTTTGTGTAATGATATTTAGCCTGAAACATGAAGTAATGTGTTGCTGAAACTAATGATCTTTGCAGCTGGGTGGCCTTTTGGACACCACACACACACACACACACACACACACACACACACACACAAACATTTAAAAACATAGATCTTGCTCATCTTCCCAGCATCCATTTGTGTTTTCTCTTTAAAGTCCAATAAAAAACGGCATGTAAAGTAATGCATGAAAAAAATTAAAAAAATAAAATCCTATTCTATGGATAAAAATGACTTGTTCAGAATCAGAAATTGATATTACAACTATCAACAGCTGTACGCCATGAAATGCAACACATCATTCATGTAACTCATGTGTTTTGGAGATACTTGTCATCAGATATATGGGGCACTTTATTAAACTAACTGTTAAATCATTAAATTCTCAGTAACAGAGAAAACATTGTTGCCGTCAAGACTGCATTAGAAAAACTAATTTGTGGATTATTTTTCAACAATTGACATTTCATAGCTGCTAACAGGGTGCTAACATGTCTCCAGCTGTGACGAGTCCTTCAACTCTACCTTCACATTCCTTCCAGCGTAAAAGGCTGCTGTTCTCTGCCTGTGGAAGGGAAACAGAGCTGGTAGCTGGATTCCTCTGCTGTGTGTTGGCAAAAGCTGTGGAAGAGGCCTCAGGATCATTAGTGAGGCTGGCATGAGAGGTTGAAGGAGATCTGCTAACACTCTGCCATTATTCAGCAAGAATGAAGACAGGTTTGCCTGACTCTAATCACAGCGGCAGTTTTATTCTCTTTTAAATGGCAGCTGTCAAAATAGGTCTTTTAACACAAAATAGTCAGGCAGCCCAGGCACGTTCCAAGTGTCTGCCCATAAATAAATTGCCGACCGTGGCGTGCTGAGCACCTCTTCGCCCTCCCTAACACCCTGAGCAACCTTGCAACAGATCTGCCAGACTGACCTTGCTCTCTTCTGTGCAAAGTCGTGGTGAACACCTGACTTAAGCGGATCAGAATAAATGAGTTCAAGACAAGCAGGAAAGAAAACGTGAGTAAGAATGATGTTATGAGCAGACAAGGACGAAATGGAAAATTGTTGGGTATAAATGAAGAATCGGAGGCACTGCTAAAGGATGAGGGATGGAAAAAAAAAAAAACGAGAAAAGCTGTCCTCTCCGTGCACCAGTATATGACATCACAGCACTCCCAGCTTCCATTAAGGCCTAATAAATGAAGGGCTAACGAGGCAGAGTGGGTGGGAAATATGGGAGGAGGGGAAGGGGGGGGTTGCCCTGCCACCCCAAGCCTCTGTCAGTCCCATCAGGAACACTTGAAGGAGGGGTGGGAGTGGAGAGAGGTTTGTAGCAAAGCAAGGGTGGAAGGAGGCTAAAAAAACCTCTCGGCCCATTAGAGAAATCAGGCCGGGACTCTAAAAACACCCTGAGAGCAGAGAGGCCGAGTGGCCCTGGTGTAAACATACGGTGGGTGGCAGCCCCCGAGCGCTCTGACAGCCAACGGCGGCCATGATGGATCTGTGGAGTTATCTCATTTTCCACTGTTTTAATTAGAGGCCAGGCTGTGAGCCTCGGCAGCTGGCTCTGCTGTACTGACTCCTGCGGCCTGACAGAGAAAAATGTCCACCAATACTACTGCCAAGTTCAGCCTGACCAGAGAGGAAGAAAAAAAAGAATCCAGCTTCTGGGTTTCATATCTCTTTTTTCTGAGCAGGTTGCACTTTGATCATTATTGCACTCTAATAATTTGAGCTGATTTCTTGCACATTCATTTCTCTTTGACAATGTGTTTTTAATTTCTAACTCAATTTAAATGAGAGAGAGGGAGCCATGTGCATAATTTGGAGGAGAAAAAAAAATCACCTATATTTACAGCTAATTAGAGCCATGCATCTTAGATGACAATGATAGGATGAGTTTAGCTATCAGGTATCCCTCCACAAAATGGTCTGGAGTAGAACCCATGCTGCACCCTGTTATTAGGTGGCACTCTCAACCCTATAATCCTGCAGAGCACCACAGCGATTGGGTAAGACTGGATGAGAGACAAAGGACAAAAAAACTACCTCACACAGTTTCTGAGGGGCACATACCACATGAAGTTTATATCTGCATGTATGCAATTACAGGTAGTCAAGTATAATGGGCACAAAGCATGCTTGGTAAAGTTAAACAGCTCTTAAAAAATGAAATTCTCATAAAAGTATTAGAAATACCAAAACGTACTCCCAGCATTATCAAAATAATCCAATGTAGGTAAACCTGAATTGCTTTCAATAGTTCTGTAATTTCAGTGGATTTAGTAAATGGAGTGATCTAGTAAAAATCACCATTTTTTTTCTTTCTACAGTTGTTCTGTCATTTTAACAGGTTTAATATAAGGTTTATATGGATACAGAGAATTAAAGGCTTTGTGGAGAGAAAGCCTAGTAGTCGTCATTTTGAGCAAAACTCCTCTTCTATAATTAAAAATCAGTTAAACTGGTTCAAAAACCTTAAAAATATTTGATTCTATTTTCAGTGTAAAAATCAAACAAAGTCACCCCCCTCCCCCCCAAAAAAAAAATCTTATGATGATGAATATATTACATGGACATAATGTTGAGCTTCCTTCTTTGCTGTGCACATTTAATCAGCAAGGATGTTTTAAATAGTTGTTGTTGTTATCTATTATATTATCTATTATAAGAGCAAAGTATTTCTACAAGGACCTTTCACAGTAAAATGTGGATAACAAGCCTATTTTACATCCTCCTCCTCTTCCTCTTTCATGTTGAAAAGAGAAGTGGAAAGAAAGCACAAGCGTGAAAGCAGCTTTACTGATTTCTGGAAAATAGGAAAATAAAATCATGACATTGTTGTTTACACTGGACCCCTCAACTGAAGGTCCGTGTGTGTGTTCCACTGTTTTCACTGTTTAGGCTGTGTGTTATTGTGAGTTGGCCTCAAAGGAAATTTTGAAATTCACCACCATCTAGAGTTACTTTGCTGTCAAGTATTCTTTGTTCACACGAAAATTTGCTTTCGTATTATTAAACAGAAGATTTTCAAATCTAAACGTTTAAAAACGAAATAATAAAAATGATGAAAACAATTCATGAATAGGCAAAAAATTAAACAAGTCACCATGACATTTTACAGGAAAATCCCAAAAATGTAGCCTTGTTTAAACTTTTATCTCAGGGCCATTTATGAGTATGCTATTTAGATTGTTCTCTGTGTACACTATGTATGTGTGTGTTGATGATCATTTGATTATGTGCCAGACATGCACACACACACACACACACACACACACACACACACACAATTACAAATACCATAGTATCAACACAGACACAGATGCATGCTTGTAAGTAAACACACACAGGTACATACATGCACACACAGATGCTTTATGACCTCAGCGAGTATATAGATGATTTCCTCAGGCTCTGTCTGAAACTTCCTGTAGGCAGGACAATAATCAGGAACCTGCCTCCAGCTCACAATAGAATAATCAGCTCAGCTTTTACACACAGTCAGTATCTCACTCCTACCTTATCTCTACCTTTTCCCGTTCACTCTTTTAATGTGTCTCTCACCACGCTGCTGCTGCTCCTGCAGCCTCTCCTTGCTTCTCCAGCATTTCTCTGCCTCTCCTTTCCCCTCTGCCTGTTTAGAATGAACAGCGGCCTCCATTGTAGAATGGCAGTGTGTTATGACAGCAGGCTACTGTTAACTGTGTTTGGTTTGGGACGACAGGGGAACACACACATACAGACGCCCCACAATGCAGATACATACAGTGGGACATTGACATCTTCATCTTCAGAACTGTCATTGTACATGAGCAAACACACACACACACACATGCACACACTTATGCGTATCTGGCATCAGCCTCTCCAGATGGAGCTCATCCCCTCCCTGCCTGAAGCCATATTTTGACTGTTTACTCAGAATTTCTCTATATCTGGCCATTTTTAAGCCTGCTTGGCTCTGTGAATACACTCAAACATGTTTGAAGTGGGAGTATGTGCTACATGTGCCAGTGGAGAAGCACTACAGTATATGTGTATGTGTCTGTGTGTGTGCGTGCGTGCGTACGTGCGTGCATGCATGCGTATGTTAGGTGAGAGCGAAAAGGTTTTCAATGAGAGCTGGGTCATGACTGTACAAGTGTTTGGCGTGCAAACATATCTGTGAGGCCACTAACTTGTGAACTGTTTGACCTGTGCAGGTGGGTGTCACTTTGCAAAGCGAGTCCTGCTTCATCAGGACATTTTGTTTGTACACACGATGAGTTAGTGTTAGCTGCAGCAGGATGTTTGGAATCTGAGCATGTGTGAGAGTGCACATCAGTGTGTGGGTGGGTGGGTGGACTGTTGGTCTGCGTACGCGCTTGCACCCAGACATTACCATGAGAGTTTGCAATGCCCTTAAAAGTCGTGTTATCCGTCTGAATTAAAGGCTTTCATTGAGAGGCTTGAAATCTGTCATTGTGTTAAATTACATGCCTCCTATAGTTGTGTAATATACAGTATACCATAGCTGCTGCAGAGAGAGGAAAATAAACACATTTGAATCTTAGAAAATAGTGGAAAAATGAAATGGTCGACAGAGCGGAGCCTCATTGCGCTATTGTCTTCCTCTTCTCCACATTCACTTTTTCCACATTTAGCATTGGCTGCTTTGATGCATGCTGAAGGAATGCAGTGTGAGTAATCACAGGGGGAGGAGAGGGAGGGGAGGGGGTGGATTACACTGATGAACTGAAGAGGTGATGGAGACAATTAAAGAGGCCACAGGGTGAGAAAAGATGGACATTTAAGAAGAAAGAAAGGGAGGACAGAGAGGGAGAGTAGGAAAGAGAAGTAGAAAGAGAGTAAGAGGGGCCTCCCTGGTCGTCGTTACGCCGCGTGCGATCATTTGGGTTGATTTGGATTAATGCTTTAATTGGGAAACACATACAGACCGTTAACATCTGTATCCCATAGCAGTGGAGTAGCCGCCAAGACAAACCAGTGCTGCGTCACACTGACAGATTCCCCCCAGTAACAAGAGCACTCAAGCAAAGGCTCTGTGTGAGAGGCACGGGGGTTTAATAGCCCGGGCTTAAGACTGGGGAGCTCTAGGTCATTAAACTGGCACTGCCAACCCAGACAGAAGATCACACACACAACACACACATACACTCAAACACACACAAAGAGCATCTCTGTAGAGCAGCAGAGGGCTAGAGAATTAAATAATTACATCTCATTTCACAGTATTACCACACTGCCTCTTCTTGCCCTGCGCAAACAAAAGAAAACAACATTTGTCAGCTATTTGAACAGATTACACTTCAGTGTTTTTATTTTATGGTCCTAAAAGTAGCAGCCTCAGCAGGAAGGTTTGGGGAATCAAAAGTCAAACTAACACAGTTAGGGTTCACATATCTTGTGAAAAACCAGCTGCAACTCTTAATGACAGTGTGATGCCGAGGAAAAATGCTCCAACACCAAACTGATTGTGTTATTCTGTCTAGATTGAGGTTGAATATTTCTATTTATAGTATTTAACTGAAGTTCTGTCCGGACTTAAAGAATCAGCTTGCTTTCTTTGCCATGTGTGAGAGGGAATCAGCAAGAAACTCATGCATGAGGTTGGTCATCCATCCATTAAAGAAGATGCAGTGGTGGTGTGAAGGTTCACTCACACACTTCGCTTGCATCCCTGGTCCCTCCAGCTCCACGAGCTATACAAACAAGGGAGTGGAACCAGTTAGAGGCCTGTTCCAAAGTGCATACATCTGAACAGTAACCTTAAGTAAATGTTATACATAGCCCCCAAATCACAAATTTGCAGCAAGGGCTGTACAGCACATGACAACTTCAAAAGGACCCACTCCACCCCAGTCCAGAAGAGAAACAGAGGAGGGATCCCCCAGATGTATGTACGTAGTTGGCAGAAATAACAACATGGTAAAATTACAATACGGAGAAACAGAGTGACACCATTAGTTAAATAAATTGCAAACATAAATAT
This sequence comes from Seriola lalandi dorsalis, assembly GCF_002814215.2. NCBI lineage: Eukaryota > Metazoa > Chordata > Actinopteri > Carangiformes > Carangidae > Seriola > Seriola lalandi. The sequence continues at coordinate 702,228 of NW_019525519.1, read as the reverse complement.
TGAATAAAGTACTATTATTCTTCCTTGTGAGATGGTTTAAGGTGTAAGTCATGTTTAATGACTGTACTTCTCTTTACTTCTAAATTAAACATCTACATATATATCATCTGTCAGTCCGAGGCTAGAGGGGTAAGCTGTAGCATACATGAGTGCAAAATTCATGAGCACACACATTCTTACAGACAATTGTGAGAAAGTGTTTTCATGGTGACACACCGTCATTCATACAGCCAGGCTGCCTCAGAACAATGTAAGGCTACACACCCTGTCTGTGTGATTCAGTGACCTGTGGGACCCCTGTGCCCCAGAGTGCCTCTCCTACCCAGACTGGATCCCTACTACACCACTCCAGCGTTGACCCCCATTTATTTGGATCGACCCTTCTTATCAGTGCTGCCAGTTTTGGTTGTTGCACACAGATGCATGTAAGCAGCCCCTCCTCACCTCTCCTCCCCCTCTCCACCTCCACCTCCTCCCCCTGTGCTCCACTCTCCTTCAACCGTACACATGTCAGATCTCTCCAGTTTCCTTCTCATGCATTCGCACACATCTGAAACCACATGCTGTGGGAAAGCATGCTGACTCGATGCTCACGGACAGCACGGAGAGCAGAGTCGAGTGTCAAGGCCTCAGATTCGGTGTGCGAGGCCAAGAAATCAGACTTTGCAGAGGGTGATTAATACAGCAGAAAGCCCGGGCTTAGTGAAAGGCCACAGCGTCCAGAGATTCCCGCCAGGATTGGAGTGACGGTGCTCACTCGCTCACACACACACACACATACACACACACACACACACACACACGCCAACTGCCAAGACCAGGCTTTCGTGACTGCTTCTTCTGGTCCCTGTACGGTTTCACATTCACCACACTGCATTTGATCATGCGAGCCTGCAACATACTCACATCACCATACCTAATTAACAACGAATGGTGAAGCAAGACACTTACACGCACGCAAACACACAATGGCGAGTACAGTGCATACACCCCTGGCATAAAATACGCATACACCCCCTGAGCAATATGACCCCTTGCTCGTGTATGGATTAACAGTGCTGCCTGTCAGCTACACACAGTTGCTCTCTGGCAACTGTACCACACACACAGTGACCTCGTTGGCTCAGTAGAAACGTGCAGATGCTCAGCACAAGCGAAATTATTAGAAACAGTGACATATGAATGGAAATGAAAATGAAAACAAATACATCACATAAGAAAACTCCTTCATTAACTGCGCAGGGGCAGACAGAGTAGCCTGTTTACAGCACAGATAGCTGCTGAATCTCCAGGCTCTCTTTTCATCTCAGGAAACGTATTGCACTTAATGATCAGCTTCTATAAAAACAGCAATCTGAAGAAGAGAAAAATCCACAGGGTGAGAGGGAGAGAGAGAGAGAGCTCTGACATCTTCCTGACACTTTAATGACCGCTTGTCTTCACTGCAGCATGTTGACAAGTTTCACCTCAGCAGCCTGTACCTCGCTCTGTCTCTCGGGTTTTGGGGCTTTGGGGGGTTTTGGCTAACCTCATCTCAAAAAAGTGTGAAAATATAACATGCCAGTACAACCCAGCTTCAGTCTAATGAGACTTCTGATCACCCCAGAAGATAGACAGATTAGGCATCATTAGCTCCAGTAAGTGGAAACTGCCTCCATCTCCAACGTTGCTCTGAAAGACACGGTCAGATACTGAAATCATTCACTTCAGCTTTGTATAGCTGTTCGGTTCAGGGCCAAGGCCGTGCCTACTGTTCCACGTGCAGCAGCTGGTACTGTCTGATTAGCCCTAACTTTAATTTACTGAAATTAGCCCTGTCCCACTGTGATGGATTTGCATGGAGGGGATGGAGAAAATATACTGTTCAGATGTAGGAGGATATCTGTGTTCTTAAGCCTCTGTGAGTCTGTCCAGCTATGGTGACCCCCTCATCATTCACCAGCAGAAAAACAAAAAGATCAGGCAGGCCTAAGGGAGGATAAACAAGGGGTGGGCCAAATTACTGGTGCTAAAATGCGGCAGAGAAAGGTGGTTTCTCTGTGCCTATTTACTGTCTAAAAATACGGCAATGCCAACCCAAAGCGCTGCGTGCCCACAGAGGTATCCGTGCCAGCACCTTTTTATATAAAGCACCTTCTCTGAACTTGTGAAGAGTAATGAGCATCCTGAAACGTTCAATTACAGATTTTCTACTAACGAGATAAACAAAGCATCAAACGCAGCTCAAAACAAAGCTCTTGATGAGGAGCTTGTTGTCAGGTAATGCTGGATGTGTCTGAAGTTACGGGGGTAGAAGGTGTTGACAGTGTTAGTGTTTTCCCTGAGAGAGCAGCCGTGGTGTTTTCCCATATTTATGTCAGTATTTATGCATGTGTGTACAGGTCCTTTGAGAGGTTTACATATTGAGGGTAATAGGATAACTCTGGCCTCTACCAGCAGAAAAACAGGTGCTTATCTTGTCAGAGCTGTTGTGCTAAGCCAACCTTTGACCCCTGGTTAAGAGCCAATTGAGAAATTAAAACAAGAAAATTTGCACTCCTCCGCCCCCCTCCCTGCTCTTTGCTCGCCTCTCTTACATATGCACTCACGAGCATGCGTTTTGTAAAGGTCAGCCAGATGACGAATCATTTTACAGCTGTCCTTCACTGGTGTTCTGCAGCGCAGCTTGCTGCAGAGAGCGGTAAATGAGAAGAGAAAGACATAAACTGAGAAACAGAAAAAATAATTTAAAAAAAAAAGTAAAAAAAGAGAGGGATGTGAAGGGGGTTTTACCCAACACTGGGCGGACACAGCTGAGTTTGGGGTTTCTGGCATAATGGGGAGGAAGGGAAGATCGAGGGGCATGAGGGGGAGTGGACGGGGAAAAGCTCATCGCTGTGTGGGGTCTGTCTCGCGTGCGTTCACCACCAGGGTCTGGGTTATTGATTTTCAGGCACGAAGCAGGAATATTGTCCAGGGTTTTACTTTGCTCTGCAGTGCCTGCCAAGCTCTTTCTAGTAAGCCTCCTCCAATTACACGTCTCTCTCTGACAGATAGACTGACATTGTCTCTTCAGTAAATATAAGTGCAAACCGTAAAATAACCACATCCTAAGACTGAGCAACCTGGTTATTAACAACAGTGAGTCTATTCATTCTACTTTCACAATTAAAACATCATAGTGGAAGACACAGTTTTTCATATTGTTCTGAAAATGTCTGGTTACTCTACAGCCCCCAGAGGAAAGCAGTCTAAAAATAATCTTCTCTCTCTGATGCTTTAACTGTTTAGAAATTAAAACCTTATGCATTATATATTTTCATGAATATTTAATGCTACAACAGTTTGTAACACCTCTTTGATGATCAACAAGCCGACTGTTTTCACTTGAACTTTCATTCTTTTCACACAACAACATGTATACATAAAGGAATACAACTCTCTCTACCACAAAACGTGTTGACTATAAAACTAAAAATAAACATATATTATAGATATTTCAAAACATAAAAAAAGTTTTCACTACTACATTTTGCAGCTGTTTTGGTGACATTTAATAGAATCAGATTATAGTCTCCTTGTCATAAATGTTAGCATGGTTATCAGGCTGAGAGTATGCAAGTGATTGTTATGAAACACACTCCTCATACCAAATATAAAACGCATTCACATATACACACACACACACACACACACACACAGAGAGAGAGAAAGAGAGAGAGAGAGAAAAGCACACATGCTGTAATGAACTTCCCTTCACACATGCATAAACATGGATGCATAAACAAGCAGTTGAATAGCTGAAGGAAATGTTCAGGCTGAGCAAAAAAGACACACAGTATTCAGAGAGAACAAAATCGTATGCGTCTAGGATATCAGTTACTTTGAAAAATAAAGCACAGAACACGGCGTAGTTTAGGATGCAACCTGTATACAATCCAAACCTGTATATGGAGAAAACACACAAACACTAATGTATCGCAATCAGGAGACATTTTAACAAGTAATTTAAAAGAGCACCACATAATTATTCTTTGGTCAACATGGAAGACATTAATCATATTCCACTGGTGGGACAGTAGTTCATTTTATAAAAACCCTCTTACAGAGACTTGAAAGTAAAACAAATGAAAACAGTCCAGTGTTTTGCCGCTCAAAGAAAGTGATGAAAAATACGTAGCCATGCGGAAGATACTGGAGGCCAGGAATAACAGCATGAGGTTAAAAGAAAATCTCCTCTATTCATATATTCACACATCTCCTTGGCCTTAGCTACTGATTGCTGTAAGTTTCCCTCCAAAAAGCCAAAATTGGGGAGTGCAACAGTCCTGGCCGACAACCTGACAGCCTGAATAGCACTGCTGGTCAGAGTATGATTCAACTTTTCATACTTAGGAAATATATGACTGTTAAACTGGTTTGAGGATTTGTTCTCAGATGTGAAGGACTAATGCAAAATAAAAACTAAAATCCCAATCAGAATAAAATGGATATAAATGTGTCATTTTTAATCTTAATAAATTACCTCCTTGCCAATCAGGAGTCTATAACCTGAAGAGTCCTTCTTCTTCTTTCACTACAGAATATTTAACCGTCTGCCCCGTAGAAAGAAGCTGTCAAGTGTTTGGACTTAGTTAAACTCAGTCTGTGTGTCTCCCTGGTAATCTTCAGGCTGCAGAGAGCAGTGGAAGGTGGAGAGCTCCCTGTCCCCCCGCTGTGGCCCGGGGGCTCAGGGCAGATCTGGGATTGAGGTTGATAATGAGCAGGGGGATAAAGTAGAGTTATGGAGGTCTTATCACCCTGAGCCCCTGGGTCACACGGCACTGCTGGTGGTCACAGACCCCTTAATCATAACGAAAACTCACAGCTCTGCTCAGCACACAGGTATTTCTTGTGAGTGAAGAGGTGAGTCTGCTGGAAACTAAATTATGACTCGCTTGGAAATACGCTCTTTATGTGAAGATTGAAAACACATAGCACAGCCTTCACATACTTTACATCATATACTTTATTTTATATAATTTGTCCAGAATGTGGCTGTCAAATTGGCTTTAATTCCTAATGCAGTTGCTGGGAGTCTAGGGGGCAGCGTGGCTTGACATCTGGTCAGTTGAGCTTTAGAAAACGGCCCCTGGCTGATATCTGTGTTGGGTGCTACACGCAGTCACACTGAGCTGTGTGGGGGTCAGCGAGGGGGACAGAGATGAGTGTGGTGTGGGGTTCGCCAGACCTCAGGCTGTGATTTGTTAAAGTGCATCAGACGGGAGTCGACCAGAATCTGAATAAATCACCTCAGTGGCACCAGTGACAAAACTTTGATAATGGCCCCATTTTAAGTGCATTGGTGCGCCTCTCAATCAGCATTAATTATTGTGAGCCAATAAGTGAGCCAGTTGGTTATCTGCCTTTACCTTTTTAAGAAAAAACAGTCACTTTTTATTTTAAAAATCCCCTCCAGAAACATTTTAATATATATTAAAAAAAAGGAAAATCTGGTTGGAATAATAATTTGTGTCTGAAATGGTTTGTCCATAAAAATGTTCAATTAGCCTCTTACACTATATCTACTCCTTCTCCATTATTTAATCATGCATGTGCAAATATTGTTCTTATACAAAGTTTCACTGTCGAACGTGATGTCTCCTACTGCGCTGATAAGTCCATTTATGTGCAATGCATGCATCATGTCATGTAGAAGATCAAATGTGAAAGATGTATACTAGACAATGGGTGGGTTCCAAGCTAACTGTGATGTCACAAAAATCATGCTGGTAAATACGAGTGAGATTTAAGGTGAGCACAAAGAAACTTTCCCCCTTCAGTAATGAATTTAAAAACCGCTTTCATAGTGTCAAACTCGTTCATCAATCTGCACAGTGATGGTCAAGCATCCAAACGTTGCTGCTGCAATAAGGAAAACACATTTTGAGTGGGCAGAGAAACTTGGAAGTGCTTCTCAACAAACTTTGCAACGTTGCACAACATAAAGTTGCTCTGGCACTGCGGCGAATAGGAGGTCAGTATAACTTGTAGGAGTATCAGGCATGATCCCAGCCAGGATGAGACAAGCCAGTATTGTCTTACCATTACTATTCTTACTCCAGGCCGACCGCAGACACTGCAGCTGATGAAAAGATTGATTGGGGCAGGTTAAAAAGTCATTTGATACCGCTGAGTTTGATTTAATGGTGTGTTTCAGGATTAAAACAGTATCAGCAGCAGTGGCCAGCAGGCAGGGTGGGTGACAAGGAGCAGAGCTGCTTCCTGCTAATCACTATTATTCCACTTGTTAGGTAACTTTCTATTACTATGTGAAATGAGAAAAAAAAAAAAATCTGAATATTTTTCACAACAAATGTCAACAAAAATATTCAGGACTACCAGCAGTAGTCCATCAGCATTTCTATGGCAACAGTGGTGAAAACAGGAGCAGGCCTCCACTTCTTCCCTCATGTCAGTATGTATCCCATTATGGTTGTACTGTGCGGACAGAAGAGCTCTGCCTGCTCGCCACAGCTTTATTTATTTTACTGTCTTTCATCTGCAAACCACCACCAATCTGCATCAGAGGGAAATCCACTCTGTGTATCCCATAGGTGTCATTTAGGATTGATTCCCTAGAATTAGCAGACGTCAAAGTGGAACCATGTGGCTGTCTGTCTGTCCATCTGTCTGTCCTTACCAACACCTGTGAAAAGGCTCTCTGGACACAGAGAAATGGCATATCACTGCCTTTGGTTATCCACACATTAATTTGGCCACCAGGGATCCCTGAAGGTTTACTTCTTCAGTGTCTGTCACTATCTGTTAAATACTAAAGGCAGAAGTGATAGTAAGCAAGAAAGGAAATTCAAAACCATCCAAATCTGAGAAAAATGCTTCAGAGGCTCCTGTGTTGAGGCCAAATGAACTATTTTTCTCCTTGCTAAAACATGGCTAATGAAGCCTATCCACTTACCAAGAAGACACAACTTCTGCAATGCCTTGATTCACTTTTAATTTTTTTCCATCTCTATAGTGTAAAACCAATAAAATGTCCAAATGCTGCCATAAGAGACAACAGTGTAAACACACACTGATCATTTCCACTTTTTTTTCCAAATGGGGAAATTCAGATGGAATTTTTTAAGCATATTTGAGCTCCTCTGGTTCACATGACCTTTTTCAGAATTACTGATAAACCAATGTGAATCCACTTTTGGATAAGCAGAGGTCAAACAGCGATAATGCCAGCATTTAAGATATATATCACACATAGTGGTCATTATTGATTAAGTAAAGCATCATTCAGTAGTGGAGTCTACTTATTTAGATTGCTGGACAGTATGAACAGTGATCCCTAGCCCATTGGAGGAAACTAATAACACTGAAGTAAACAACAGGACCACCAACAGCTTAAATACTGCTGAATTTGTTTCTGGCAATGTTTATCTTATGATCCTGCACGCCACCACAGAAAAACAGAGAACTCATCATGAAGTCCTTAAGTGGTTCTTCACTTGAATTTGGCAAAGAACAAGACTAAAGAAGCTAAATTTAACTATAATAAAGTGGTTTCATGCATAAAAGAATTTGTATGAGGAATGTTAAGTGAAAGAAAAGAAACTTTTTAAAAGTATTATTTTGTTAGTCTCCTTGTTTAGCTTCATCGTCATTTCTACACAAAAGGCGTCTACCGAATAGATTCTCAGAGCCGCCATTTCATTTGACACTCCTGACGAAACCCAGCAAAGCAAATATTCAGTAACTCAAATTAAAGCAGGTTCGGGTTAGAGCAGGAGAAATACGGGCAAAGGCACCAACAACATTTCCAACTTGTTTTAAGTGGAAATTTATTGATTGAAATGTGGAAACAAATGTGGTACTAAATCTAAGATTAACATCTGTCCAAAATAACAAATACATTATGAACAAGCTGAAAATTAATTTTTTTTTTTTTTTTTTTTTTTTTTACAATATGCAACATACAAAAATGAAAGGTTTATAGCATCATAGTAATGGAAAATATGGGGACAATTATTGCATAAAACACCCTCATAATTGCGTGAACACCTCTAAACCTCTTCAGCAACATATACATATTTTTATGTGGTATGAGAGAAGATGCACCTTTCACGTCATGTGTGAAATTCCTAAACCTGAATGAACAGGACAAACAAGTTTAGGTCTTTGTAATAAACTGCAAATCCAGCTTGTGTACAGCAAGGACAATTAGCACTGCAGGTACTAATTGATAAGTTCTGTATCATCCTGGCTGACACTGGAGTGGTTTCAACAGAAAGCACAGACAGTCTGGGGGCTGCAGGCATTAGAGAAAACCTAGACTTCTCAAAGTAGAAAATAGAAAAAAGAAATAATATGATCACATTTTTCAGCTTGCTTAAGAATCAACGGGTTTATTTACACAGTTCCTAAAATTTCATAAGACTTTTAAACAAAAAGGCATCACTGATATTTCTGACTGTGTGAAGTTATATTTTCATTTGATTGCTATGTGCAGGTTTTACAATAATTTTTTCCCTTCATTTAGTTGAAAGAGAGAGCAAGACAAAGTTGACTGATCCAACATGAAACATCTGCCACCTGAATGATTCCTGAATCAAATTGCCCATAGCAACGGCTCGAGCCTGGGCTTTTAAAAGAGCTATTTCACCCTAATACATGGCCCATTACCAAATGGCCATTCATCACATTAACCCTGCCTCTAGAGAGCTGCCAGTGTCTCAGTCAGTACAGTGCCACAGTGCTCTCTGTCTCCAGTCAGGACACACTCAGCAGCATGTCCACTTTGCCATGACTGTGTTTACCTGAAGAATACACAAAGGCAGCCTGCCGCAGGCTGTATTAACGAAGCGAGAAGAAACCTCTGCTGATACCCACAACATAGACTGATTGACCCTCTCATCTTATATACTGTATTGTAAGTAAGTTATTTGTCATTTTGCAGGTTTTACAGTAATGTAAAACAGTACATTATTGAAAGGCAAGTTTTTTACACTGTGCATTCAGTGCATGATCTGATGAAGATACAACAGTAAAGGTTGCTACTAAATTTTCCACAGAGGATACAAATGCAACAATCAGCGCACTCTCATAAAAACACAGACAACTATATTTTAAAAATTCACAAAAATAAACACTTTCGCCAAACCTTTAATTAGCATGAAGCTGTGCGCTTTAGCTGGAATTAAGGAGCTTCAGGCCCAGCTGTGGTGAGCCTGATTACTTAATAATATGGTGATAAACACAACTATCAATCAAAGCCCCTGACAGGACTTACAATTCAGGAGAGATCAGCCAAAATAAGAGCTGCTGACTCTCTCATTGTGGCGGTGTGTATGGGGGTGTGTAACAGGATACCCGCTACAGTCAGCAATGAAGTTACTTGCACCAATGTAATGAGGGAAAGAAATAAAGTGTCACTTTTATTTACAGAGCAGAACTGCAGTAACTTCAGCTGTCTCTCGAAAACAACACTTGTGCAATCTGAAATCTGAAGTCGCTCCGTGTGGAGGACAACAATGACACTATGTTTGAAACACTGGTCGAAGCCACAGTAAACACACCTTACAGTACATAGAACATAAAGTCCTGCAGAGCATAATGCAATACGTGTCCAGTGTGGTTCATGCAGCAATGATACTGTAAGAACAGTCATTCGCATATATCATAAACATATTTTATAACACAAATGGCAAATGCACATTATAATATTTTATGTTTGAAGCCATAAAGTGCACAGTTGCATGATGTGTAAGATGAAGATGCTGAAAACTGAATGTCAAGACAGTTTAAGCGATGTGTTTAAAGACCTAAGCAGCATCTTCACTTTACAGTGGTTTTGGTATTTTTATAGAATCTTTTCCATAAACACACGTATCACTTAATCACATTGGTGCTGACTGTCGCTGGCTTGCGTTCATAAAATCCACTTGTCACTTAAATTTAATCCACCATCATAATTATACATTGACTATTATCATAATTATATGAATTTTTTCCTAAACCTAGTTCAACTTGGGATATGCCTTTGATAGACACAATGTCAGACACAAAATATTAGAAATTGTTATTTTTCTTTTGTAGGAGATCATGACCAGGAATTTGAATTGTGGATGAAAAGAAAATTATTTCAAAAAGTATTTTTAAATCATGTCAATATAGTACATTAATGATGATAAAACACTATATTCCATCAGTGCAGATTTTAATTTTTAATTTAAATTAACAAGATAGATTTTCTCCTTGTAGCTGAGAAACATTATGAAAATGTTTCAAGATGAATCCGGCAGCGAAATGTACAGTCATCAAACTGAAAAAACATTTAACGTGTGGAGATACAAGTTTTCATTCTATGACAGTGATGTGTGTTTTACCTGCCTTGATTAGAAAGACATCAATACATCAAGAATTTCCTCAAATTCAATTTATGCATGATTTTCTTGATGAATCATCCTTCCTATTACATCTGTTTTATCAGTTGAAATAGAAATAGATGGACACACATACTGTACTTGCACGTACAGTACATCATTAGTAACTACCACTTATTTTGCTGCTGGGTTGCCTTTGCCTCGACATAAGTCCACAGCGCTACTGAATGCTGCTGTTTTCTGTCGGTTCGAAAGTCTTCACAGCACAGATGATGTGAAATAAATTCTGGTTGCGAGAGGTAAATCACTGCAGCGCTCGGGGACTGCAGCTATTCTCTGTCACCTCGCCACTTTTAGCAGACCGTAGCTGATTTCCTTCCTTGCGTGACTCCGGAGTGTAAACACACAGCCAGAGTGACTCATCACTATTTCTCACTTCCACCGTCTGATATAAACACATGAAGGGGTCAGAGGTCATTTTGAGGTGGTGAGTGGGTGGGTGGGGGGCCAGTATGTCTCCCCATAAGACATCTTCCATTCTCCAAATAATTCACAGCTTCCTGTGGCCAAAGCCGCACGCCTGCCCACTCCAGCCTAGAGGAAGGAGAAAGAGAAACACAGTTAGAAATAGAGAGAGAGAAGGACAGACCATTTGGGTGATAGATTACCTTCGCTGCCACACCGCTCTTCAGCAAAATGGAAAGAATGCGGTCGTGATGAGCTGGTATCTCTTTTCATCCCAGACAAGAAAAAGAGTGATGGTTGGAGACGAGATGGAGGGGATAAACTTGGATTTACTTGCGTGGCATAAATTGGCAAATTGATTTCTAAGTTATGAAACCTTGGTTATATGCGCCTGCCAAATTGTCTTTTGGGCCGACTGGCATTTTATAAAAATGTGATGTCTAAGTCCTGATCGGCCTTCCTGAGCCCTGCGTTATTGCAGGGTATAGTCGGGGTGGAAGGGAGGGATAGCCACTTCCTTTCAGGCCCCAATCTGAAGAAGGATCCAAATACAGTCCAACATCAATCACTTTGCACTCCACAGCTTTCCCAGTACCATTGTTATAGAGCAGACCAACGGAAAGAGGCCGGTAGCAGGTGGAAATAAAAAGCCCTTTGACAAGTATAGGGTAAGATTCCTCCCAAGATCGTCACAACATTTACACAAGCCAAAGAGAGCTGCACACACACACACACACACACACACACACACACATGCACACACACGCACGCAAATATTTAGTCAGCAACATTCTCATATGCACTGATACATGAACACATGCACAAAGCGCAAAGACGTGTACACACGATGCAGCCATGTGCACGGACAAAAAAACACAGAGACAGACAAATGGAAATAAGTTTCCTTCATAATAATATATGCTGCACCACTGTGTAGAATTGACATTACAATGTGGTTTGTTGTATGTATCAAGTATGCAGCTCCCTTTGCAGAAGCATGATTTTCTTGGATGTGAATGAACATGAATGTGATTAGAGAATGTGCCCTGAACAGACACAGCATCTCTATTTTTGCAATATTTGTTTTAGGCTGTTTTTTTCTGTCACCCAGTTGACACAGTTTGCCACAAACGTCACACCCCTTCCTCTCACAGTCATAACTCAGTCAAATCAAAACACACACAACACACCACACGCACAACCTTCTGCAATCAGTGGAGTTCTCTCTTTATAGTTGTGTCTATTGAGGTTAAATGTCCATAAATGTACTTAGAAATCAGATTTTAAAAAAGTACAAATTAAGGTGATTGTCGTCTGTACATTGCAAACAGGAACTGCCAATAGCCAAAGCAGCATGACTTTCCATGTTGTTGATCTGCCAAAAATCATACAAATAGGCTTCAGGCTAAAAACACTGAGGTGTAGAGAGTTTTAATTGAGGCATTCAGACATTCCGCAAGAGTCAACCTCAATAACTTTTCATCAGTTTTGACCAGATTTTTGACACTTGATGGGAAATTGATGAGCTGAAGGAGCTGTCTCTAAAATTCATGCAAAATTGAGTTTTTTGTTGATAGCGCTCTCATTTTTAAATCATGGACACATTCTGTTCATCTGATATTCCTCTGATTATATATCCAACCTCCAGTTTATACAGTAGATTATGCAACATGGCCCAGTGCTATTCTGACATATTTTCCCATTGTTAATATCTTCTGCTGTCCATTATTCATTTCCACTGGGCCATTAACATTGACAGATTATATGTCAACTCAGGTTACACTTTTTCCTTAATTGTTTTGAAGGTGGAGTTCTAATACAAATCATGCTTTATCATTTGATCAATATGGTACATGGTTAAAATATTTATGATATTTTGCATATTTTGTGAGCCACTAAACTTAAACATATGTGTATGAGGAGTAAAAATGGCAGAAGAAATACAATTAATACAGAAAGTGAGGCACGTAGACAACTTTCAGTGCATGCCCGGCATGAATAAATTCAAATTTTGTTAAATAAACATACAGATACAGATACAGACAATAACATACACCACTACACTACAGCACTAATGTCTTCAGCCGTCAACTAGCCCTGAATCCTTTTCATTCTCGCTCTGTCCTCTGCTTTCTTTCCCTGGCACTGCCCACTTCAACCCCCACAGCTCCCCCACTGTTCAACTCCCCCCACTTGGGATCATAGGCTAAAACCTGGCAGGATCACTGTCACATGATGCCCATGCGTGTGATGCTTCGCTGGGACCCCCCTCTACTCAGGAAATGCTCTCGGCCTTTTTCCCACCCTAGTGTTCCGCTGTGGAGAGCTGGGCATTACAACCGAATCCAGTTACCATCCCAAAGCATTCCTGACTGATTCCAACCACTGGCCTGGCTATGGGTTCCCACAGACAATGAGGATATGCCCTCATTTCAAACCGGCTGAAGCACTGGGTATCAAGTTGTGAACTACCAAAGCTGTTTATGGCAGAACAGAGGAGTTTGAGCTCCACAATAGACAATTACCATGCCCACGCATCCCCCTCCCCTTCATTCAATTTGTGGTTTGTCTGTAGGTGGGTTCGGTTCTGTGCAGATTAAAAATAGCCAGCCCATTCCAGACAAAAACTGCGAGGGACATGGAACACACATTGCACAAAATGATATCTCCCATTGTGGTGTACTGTTTGGGAATTCTTAATTGCTTTTTCCGATGCAGCTTGCCACAGGAAAATCCCCCTTCAGAGTAAAGAAAAAAAGAGTTGGTGAGCTGTGCGTAAACACCATAGATATTATGTAAACATGCATGTAAACACATACATATAAACCCATGTCGCCCCATGTGCACCCATCAAACTGCCATCAAGGCAGTATCAAAGGAGCTAACCTGCAGCAGAGCCGGTTGTGGCCTGCGCCTGCCCTCCCTCTCTCTTTTGTGTTCTCCACTGTGGTTTCTGCTTCAGCTCTTATTATTGATGTCTCTCCCTGCATCAGACAAACCATGATGGACTGGCCCTGGGAGGTGTGCAGGGCTGTAGGGTGGGGCACCAAACAGGCTCCCACACACAGTGTGGAACTGAATCCTCTCAGAAAGGCCACAGCAGAGCAGAGAGGAGCAGTGATGCGGAGCGCCGAGGAAGCGTCTAAAGGAAAATCTCTTTGTGTTTTTTGGCCTTATATGGGAGCGGATAGCAATGTGCAGTGTGTTTTCATCCATACCCATCTGCTGTCATGAATGCGTGATATCTGCAGAGGTGGTCACCGGGATAAAAAAAAAAAAAGCATGAATGCTTTCACACGGGCAAAAATCGTCGAAGATAATAATGCAACTTTGTAATGAAGTTTAACATAATAAATTAAATCCATATTAAATTGCAAATTTACTTTACTGATCATTTATATATTCTACATTATGAGAGCATCATAACAAAAACCCCATGGAGAAATAAATGCTCAATATGATCCCTAATTATTCTTCAAACACGAGTAACACAATCATTCAGCAACCCAACAGGATCCTAGTTTGAATATTCAACAGCAAATTTAAATGTACTTTTATAAAAAATTACATTAAACATTGCAAAACATTAAAACCGATAACTGGGTTTAATGTTGTCGCTGATCGGTGTATACACGTTCCTCACTTTACTGGATTTGAAGACCACACACAAACACTAAAATACTACACTGGAACATAGGGAAACCGACAAACTTAAGGGATGTCAAACACTGTCATTCAATATTTAGTTAGAATAACTTGGTGTCAACAACTTTCATTAACTCTGTTAACCAAACAGTTGAAACAAGTTGGACTTTCTCATTTTATCCCGGACAAAGTCTGATATTTTTTTTTATAAATATATTAGAATGTTAATATACCTGAATAATAAACCAGAACACATATCCTTAAAATCCTCATGCGTCTGTTTCATTGTAAAAAATTTAAAAATCAGAAATATTGTTATATAATTTTTGTTGTATTATTCCATAAATTGGGCTTGAATACAAAGACAAACCATCTGTCAACTATTCTTACAAAATCCTACATTGAAACCACAAACTTTTTTTCTTTGTGCATTAACCTTGAAAATCTAAGCTTCAAATCAGCTCATATTTTTATTGTTTTAATATTTTTCTCTACGCTTTGTATGTCTGTTTTTTTGTCCTGTTTTACACAAAGATCAGCTTGCCACCTTGCTGAAACACCAATTTGCTGCAAACAGGTATTTAAAATTATGGAAGATTTTCCCTGCAAGTGCTAACCACATTTGGACAGTTTGGAATTTGTAAAACCTCTAGACCTGCCAAATCCTCCCCACTGCTGTCCTTCATGTCAAATTATGTGGTACTGCCTATGATCACAAAATAAACCAGAAAGAATTTTACATATGCCTTTTTTCTTTCTTCATTGTCTGAAAGGCACGTTTTGCTTTTCAACATGAGGCTGTCAAACGGAGACGAGTTTGAAAATTGAACCTAATCTGCTTTTACATGTGACAAACAAGTCAGAAGGCTACAGAAATAAAAAAAAAAAAAGGCAATCTGACTATTTGAGTGGGTTATCTTTCATTTGACAATATAGTACACCAGAGACTGTTGCGGGAAGGCATGTGAGGTTTTCCTGAGGAGGCCGGGGTTCTCACAATAATATCAATGACTCATGTGTTTTGGCATGATGGCTCGCGCTCTCTGTGTAGCGCGTTGTGTGTAACAAAATAAAAAAATAATACTTTGTGTCGATTGCTCCATGATCCCAGAAACAAATGTCAAATACACCTGATGACTTACAGGTTAAAACACTCCACTGATAATTTTATTATCTCTGCTGTGAAAATGCTAATGAGCTATCTAACCGAAAATATCAGATATAAACGCTAATAAATACATTCAATGTGCAAGCATGAATTCAATTTTATTAAAGGTCTGCAATAATCAAACACTGTCAATTATCAATATAGCTACTGATCCTTGCATACCTGTTACTGCAGGTGTGCAGCGCAGACAGACAGGTGAGCGTTTTCACGCGTGATTTCTACCAACCAATGGGAAACAACATTGGGGACTCCAGCCAACTGTTTGATTATTACATTAAAGATATTAGCTTTTAATGCAGTGTATGAAAGGATTATCAAAGAGAGAAAATGTAGCCATTGATACGTGTAGTAAATTTAAATTAAAAAGGTGCGAAACCTCCAGTACAAACATTTCTAGGAAAAAAAATTTAAACGCCCATTTTTTTTTTAAATATCACTTCCATGATAATAACAGGTTGTTATCAGCCGCTCTATGTGATAAAGTCCGTTATTAAACTTTAATCAACTTTATTCATAATTTAACATTATATCAAGCTGTCTCTATCTTCAATTACAAAGACAGTGTCTGGATATATCATCTGTTTGAATCACGTGTGAGACCTTTTAGAGATGAAAATGAAACGGAAGATAACAGCGATGAAATACATGTCGGGGATCAGATTAATGAACACCTTACAATTCCCTTCAGACTGCAACACCTGCGACACGAGGCACGGTCTGAAAATATGAACTGAGTTAAACAGCAGGGTCCGTAGTGCCAATACATACTGTAGCTGGTTGGTGCCAGTGCCGTGCTCAAGGACACGTCAGTAGTGCGGATGTTTGCAGACTAATTCGAATGAGTTTGCATACTTCCATAGGCCACCAAACATGGGCATCTCTATGCTGTGAAATTAATATTAAGTAACTAATCAACGTGGAAGGGATTCTGAGAGGAGGAACTAATTTACTTTGCGCCTTTACACACGCAGCAAGGCACGGGGCAGACATCTCGGCAAGAAAATTAAAAAGTCATAGCGCAGTGCTGCTGCAGCTGATTACTGGAGAGGGTGGTGCCTATCAAACACACTTCACATCCATGCAGCGGCCCGGTGCGTGCAATCAGCGGTCTGCTAGCAATCCCGTCCTTTCTCCTTCACATAAACACTACTTAAAACGAAAATATACACGGCCACCTACAGCGCAGGGAAAGTGATCAGGGGGTACCCACCTCGACATTACACTGTTTTCAATTAAAGCGACAATGTTGAGTGAACTGCAGGCGACACTACAGAGACGAAGAGCCAGGAAACCAATTAGGATGCATCTCAAAATAATTTGTTGGACAAAAAAATCGGAGACACTAAAACGTCTTGTTTACACTTGAAATACCGACTGATAAAAATGATTTCAGATATCTAGTCTACATAAGATTATTATTTTCTTAATACAATTTTAATTTATGCGATCAATATTAATCAAAATAAGAGTTAAATTATTCATAAACATCATATTTATTTATTTCAGAATCCCTATAATATGAAGACGAGATAAACCAGCAGCACAGGTTTGTTTTCTAAAAACGCTCTTTTTTTTATCTTCTGTGTAAAACTGACAGCCTGCAACTTGTATGTGCACAATACAGATTGTTGTTTACATTGTTTACATGCTAGTCCTTCACTATTTTAGTCCGATATAAAGGTGAAAAAATAAAGTAGCATAAATCAAATCAGACATATGTGTATGTTATTATATAAAAATCGATTCTACTATCAAACTCCAAATCAGTTGCAGGCTCTCTGACCGTTTGTAATTCTTATGAACATAAGCTACTATGTTATGTTTGAATTTCCACTTTTTAATCTTTATGGAGTGTTTTTAAACGAATACTTTAATATTCATCTGTTTGAAATAATATTAATAAAAAATGTTTTAATTTTTTTCTCTCCAGATTGTTTAAGACAGGCGTTTTAACTAATAACATCAGAAGGGTGCGGAATAAGTTACTTGTGTGACTGACACGTTTAAATATTCACAATATAATTAATCTTTTTTTTTTCTTTTTTTTTTAGAGCTTGCTTTGAAACTTCAAGTTCAAGTCAGATGAACTTACGACCAGTTGATCGATCACTCTGTGGCACTGGCCTCCAAACAAAGTCAATGCGGCCTCTCGGTGACCCTCTGCGGCCCTCTCTCACCACTGAGGAGGGGAGCTGGTTTGTTTCTCACAAGATGATCGTTTGTAAATAAAATGTAATCTGAGTTTGACACTTAAAATTCTCAGAATCGCTTTGGATCGTGCCTCATCACCCCAACGGTTTAATCTGCTGCTGTGAGACCAAATCAAATTATAGGCCCACTGCTCACCGATGCAGCTGCTGGATCTATAATCCGCCGGGTGTATTCGCCCAATTGGCATGAATGAGCAATAACTTTGAAGTTACCTGTGTCCTGACTTGCTCTGATGAAGCAGCACATTGTAGTTTTGTAGGCTCTGGAAGAACAAAGCCTGTGATATCAATAAGATCTTAATGTACAAATATGAAATTAATCCTTGCAAGAGAAACTCAGAATGTAGCCTGTACTGGAAAGACTGAAATACAATGATGTTCAGATTACAGGCCTACGAGGGAAAAAAAAGGCCTAAATTATATGTATTTTGGCGTGTTGACGTGGGGTGCCAGCATTGTATAAGGCTGGAGTAAAAATGTAACCAATAAGAAAACATGTATGTGTACAGTCCTGCAGAATATTGCAACAACGTGATTTTGAGGGGTCCCACGCTGGTTTGAGTGCACTAAATAACGGTAAGACGGCCCGGAAAGCCTGTCAGGACTGTTGCACTCTGCGGTGTACCTCCACCTAAGTGGCCGAGCATTCCTGAGGATGCAGCGCTGTCAAATATTTCATGATGGGACGTCATGGAAAAGTGCATGACTTCGTCTGCGATGGAGCAACAGGGAAGCTCTGACCTCGGGACTCAAGCCTCAGTAATGATGAACATAATCTGATGCTCTGATGGCATCCTTTACATGGGAGGAACAAAATGTTTTAAATTTGTGAAGGAGCAAAAATGTTTTAAAATGTGGACATATCCATTGGAAAACATTTTCTCTTTCATTTTTTTGTTGATGCAAGTATATTATGATATTAGGAGAATACCTGTTAATTTCGATTGCTGAAATACGACCATTCAACATTCAACAGTGTGGGAAATAACATAAAAATAACATAAAAATAACAGATTTTGCTGTTTTTTACTGAAGAAAGAAGAATGCAGCAGGGAGTAGCGCATCACCGTCCAACACTGATGGTTTGCATAAACATTGCAGACACTTTGGATGGACATGCAAGTTAAAAAATATACAGATCTATAAATAACAAAGAAAGAATAACATGGCACGGGGCGAATGAGCTTGTGAGAAGAAAAAAAAAAGCGCCTTAATGGAATGAAGTCATCAGCGGTAATTAAATGCAGTGGGCAGAGGGAGGACGGGAGCGCGCCTGCCAGTGGTGCGCGCTGGGTGGTCCCTTGCGCTGATAAATGTGTGGCCCTCACTCCAGGCGAGTGGCCGAGCAGGCACTGGTTAAAACAATACCTACATTCATTTATCCATGGCTTTAAATCTCCCCTGCAACAGCAAAAAAATAACAGTGGCACGTCTGTCACCTTTGGGTTAACAAAGACAATTTGACAGTGAATTGTTTTCTCGCTTCCTCTGTGGATGAAACAAAGAAAGTCATCCATTTGCGTTTTGGGACTAGACAGTTCCGGTAAACATCAATAAACCATCTGGTATTTCTGTTACTTGACATTTGATTTAAATGTGCTTCCTTAAAATTGCTGTCGCATTATTTTACGCAAAAATAATACAGGAGTTTTACGCACGGAGAATGAAGTCGCCAAACATTCTCTGGTTTTACGCACAGGCCAAAATCTGCAAAGTTGCTCATCCACTATTTCCTCCGGTATTATATTCCACAGTGTGAAAACAGACAGCCATCATAGGCATCCACTGGAAACAGTAACGCCGGCAGAGATCAAAAGCACAGCAAGCTCATCTAACAGAACCCACGGAGAGGCAAAAGGTTGCAGGCAGCAGCTATCGAGATCTCCAGGGAACAATAAGCAACCTACTGTCAACAGTTTTGGGTTATGGACTGATCGTCTTTCAGTAGCTCTCGCGCACAGCTGTAGAAAAGCCAGTAAATCGAGCTAAAACTAAGCTTTTCGACTTTGGAAACACAAACAGATAAACAAACCGGTGCGCATGCTCTCATGAGTGAATTACAATTTAGTTAAAGCAAAAACATTCTGCAGAGCTTTGAGGCATAATTTAGGCTTCGCTGCTCTAATTATCCTATAAAGGTATCATGTCACATTAAACAAACTGAGCATCTCAGATTTTCCAATGTGGCACTGAACTAAAGCGACCACAGTTCTGCTGCTGATATTGCGACTGAAAAAGTGTTAAATCCACCTTACTGTAATTCCTGGATCATTCGATGGTAAAACTGCCGGCAGGAGTCGATCTCAAGTCCCAGTCCGGGTTTCTGTGCTCAAAGCTCGGCAGTCCGGTGTTCACTCCTCCTGCGTCCCTGCGTAAATATTATGACTGCATTACACAAACAATATTCATGTGTAAAAAAAAGTCCAGTTTCTACACAAGACGCTGCGAACAGACGGGCATATCGCATCAGATTGAGTATTAGCTGATCTAACGGGGCTTTTGCTTGATTTTTTATTTAAAGAAGGCCAGGGAAAATGTTTACATTTTGCTGTATAAACATCCTGCCCATGTTCCTGTCTATCTTTTACAGAAATCAGGAGGGTGGTTTTGAATACGAGGCGCATGTTCTCTGGCAAATGCTTTTCATGCGCTAAAAATGTTTTTTATAAAATATTTCAGGAGTTTAATAACAATGGAGACATGACCTATTTGCCGTGCTGGTGCATCAACCGTGTTGGCTTGAAACGGAGAGATACTGTTTGCACTGCAGGCTTATGAGTCTACGCTGTTTATATCACAACGTTCAGTGTCAAAGAAGAAAGGAGAAAGAAATAATAATGAAATTCAGTTTTATTAGAAAATAAGAAATCTGCATCTAAAGGCCCTGCCCAGTGCAGTTACTATCAACAGGCTACTGCGTGATCATGTAATACATTATAATCCATATGAATTTCTTAAAACACTATTGCAAATATACAGATATAAGTTATTACAGGCTGTATGGGATATATATATTCCCTATTTAAATGCAAGGAAGGGAAAAAAACATTTCCCTGAAAAGTGAACGCACACAGATGTGCATGCTCACAGCCCACCACTGGAGTAGGAGGGAACTGGGCGGGTCCCAACATTAGGATGGCCAAGACATCCAGCTTCCAATGCGCTGATGGCAACAGATAAGTAAAAAGTGAGGTCCTCGGACGCACGACAACACACCAACTGAAGTGGAAAGCGGCTCCTGTTCTGCTCCTTATCCCATTTCGGACGCTGCGTACAAGGCGGTCCGGCTTCAGACTGCTGCAGGACTGAATCAAAGGGAAGAAGACAGAGTTAAGAAGACAGTCTCGCCTTTGGCTTGCGCGTTAAGTTTGACTACGTTTAATTTTTTTTTCTTGGCTCTTTATGCCAGCAAATTAGTATCCAACTTTGTTGTGTGTATAGGTGGAAAGGTGGAAAGCAACGATTTTTGTTTACTATCTCGAAAACTAAATTCAACTAATGACGGCAGAGGTCCAGCAGCCCCCAGCGCAGACTCCTGCCCAGAGCAGCCCGATGTCTGCTCCGGAGAAGCCGCACGGACAGACGGCGGTGATGGAAACCGCTTCCTCCACGACGAAAACCAAAAAGACAAATGCAGGGATCCGTCGACCAGAGAAGCCCCCTTATTCATACATAGCTTTAATAGTCATGGCTATACAGAGTTCTCCAACTAAGCGCCTGACGCTCAGTGAAATATACCAGTTTCTGCAGAGCCGCTTCCCGTTTTTCAGAGGCTCATACCAGGGATGGAAGAACTCCGTGCGTCACAACTTGTCGCTGAACGAGTGTTTCATTAAACTGCCCAAGGGCCTCGGCCGGCCGGGGAAGGGCCACTACTGGACTATCGACCCGGCTAGTGAGTTTATGTTCGAGGAAGGCTCCTTCAGAAGGAGACCCAGGGGTTTTAGGCGCAAGTGCCAGGCGCTAAAGCCCATGTACAGCATGATGAACGGCCTTGGATTCAACCACATCCCCGAGTCCTACAACTTCCAGGGGAGCGGCGGGGGCCTATCCTGTCCGCCCAACAGCTTGTCTCTGGACAGTGGGATTGGGATGATGAATGGACATTTGGCAGGTAACATGGAGGGAATGGGTCTGTCCGGGCACTCCATGTCACACTTGTCGACCAACAGTGGACATTCCTACATGGGAAGTTGTACAGGATCCACTGGGAGTGACTATCCTCACCACGACAATTCCGCCTCGCCCCTGCTCACCAGCGGGGGAGTCATGGAGCCTCACCCCGTCTATTCGAGCTCAGCCTCGGCGTGGGCTCCAGCCCCCACGGCCTCACTGAATAACGGTGCTTCCTACATTAAGCAGCAGCCTCTGTCTCCTTGTAATCCAGGGGCGAACCCGCTGCAACCGAGTTTGCCCACACATTCCCTAGACCAACCTTACCTGCACCAGAACGGGCACAGTACCACAGATTTACAAGGTGGGTCAATATTTCAACTTCATAATGTTGCATGAAAAAAAAAAAAAAGAAGCTGATTTTATAAAGGAAAGTGAAATTAAAGGGACAATATGAAGTAAGAATATTTATTTCCCATTTTTACCAAACCACTTAATTAGCCTATTAGATAGCACAGTTTCATGTTTAGTATTTTCTACACATGGTCAAGCCTGGTGGGTTTACAGATTTGTAAGGTTGTATGCCAAAATGGGCCTAATGGAAATAGTGAGGTAGCCACAAAGCTTTCGAAATGCGCTGTATTTTGCAATCAGTGAATCACAGGCTTATCTGAGCTGTACAAAGCCGAAGACGAATTCAAATTAAGACCATTAAGGAAAATGATGCAACTAAAAAAAAAAAAACATGCATATTTTCTCCCACGAAAATTACCTAAGCTTAGTCACTGTCCTGCTCCCAATTAAATAGAGCACAGTGATCCTCCAAATAGAACCCAGATATGATGAGTCTCAAACTCGCTTGGTCTAAATTTCTAGAAGTGGTACAGAAAAAAAGAAAAAAAGAAAAAAGAAAATCAGAGAGAGTCTGCCGGGACAGTTTAGAGCAGTGCCAATCTCCGGGCAAGCAAAACAAGCGCGGTTTGGTCCAGCCTGCCTTGCCCCGAGGCCCTCAGTCCTCCGGGACTGGCGTGCAAGAGGGCCACTGTCAATTAGCCCTG
This sequence comes from Seriola lalandi dorsalis, assembly GCF_002814215.2. Classification (NCBI taxonomy): domain Eukaryota; kingdom Metazoa; phylum Chordata; class Actinopteri; order Carangiformes; family Carangidae; genus Seriola; species Seriola lalandi. The sequence goes on along the minus strand of NW_019525519.1, from coordinate 679,217 downwards.
CAAGCCCGCCTCCCCCTCTCACTATCTTAATCGTGCTTGCTAAATGGACTTCAGGTCTACGAGAAATATATAGGCATGCACTTGAGTCAGTGAAAAGGCCTATATCTACAAATTAAATGTAAATTTGATGTTAAAATACAAATAATAAAACATGCTAGACAGGTATCAGTTTGGGTATGCACTCCATTTATTTAACCACTAATGATACTACTCTATTATTATTATTACCATCATCATTATCATCATTAAAGTCAATGGAAAGGCTCTTAGGGTAAATGTGTAATATCTTGGGTAATTAAAGCTTAAAATATTAAAATAATTTTATTATTTTTAGATGTCAGAATATCAAATAACTATCTTAGAAACTGGGAGGATATATTATTTTAATTCATAGACAAAGTCTCAGTAAACCTTGTGACATTACAAATGATCATGATTTAAAATACCTTTGTGCAGGTATTCCTCGGTACCATTCCCAGTCTCCCAGCATGTGTGACCGAAAGGAGTTTGTCTTCTCGTTCAACGCCATGACGTCCTCAGCGATGCACTCACCGAGCAGCGGCTCGTACTACCACCACCAACAGGTCTCCTACCAGGACATCAAGCCCTGCGTCATGTGATGCCTCCACGGACAATCTGCAAGACCAGAGGACGGTGTCACAGACTTGAGGCGCGCAGCAGAGTGAACTGAAACGAGAACAAACGAGTAAATAACCACTGAGAGACATGAAGGCATATGCCCCCGGCCCTGGAGAGTTGCTCACCGCTTCAAGTGGACCGGACTACTTCTCTGTACTGGTTCCCACAGCGACAAAGACACGGAGACAGGCCAAATCATCACCAAAGCAACCACATAATAATAATATATAATAATAAAAAACTTTTTTTCATGCCATCAACATCGACCAGCGGGGAAAGACTGGGCGTATGAAACCCTGCTGCTGTTTGGTACTTAGTCCTGCAGAGCGGATGACTACCACTTCACACCTTTGTTCATGTTTATTCTTATTGTTAAAGTAGGCCAATGTAAAAAATGCACACTCATTTTCTTCATCTGAAGTTTTTACTTTTCTTTGACAAATTAGACTGAGGCTCTTTATTTGGACGTACATACCAGCATTGAATTTGAAATGAACAATTATGGACATTACACATATACTGTAAGTCCATATATACTGTGTAAAAACGATGAAGGCACTTTTTGAATAGCCTATAAGCGCAACTTTTTATTTATTCTGTAGGCCTGCATATTTTAATTTCAGGCGAATTGGCCAAGGAGGTATATGCTTTATTGGCAATATTTGTCAGAACGCTTATTATTTGTTTTAAAATGAAAATTGAGGATATATTGTAAGCACTGTTATGTTGTTGGGGTAGATATATGTAGACCATTACTTTCAGCACTGTATACTTGTATATTGTTAGGAAAATTAGTGAGGGCTAATCTTTTGGCTATATTACAACAAATCATTTGTTGGACGTTGAAGCCTAAATCCACAAGAACAAGACATATTTCGATTTTATCACACACCTATAATCTCTGGCATTTTTTTTTTTTTGGTGGGGTGGGGTGGGGGGGCACTGCAAACAAATATGCCACCACAACTGAAAATTTTAGCGACCATTATTACACAATGAACCCAAAGGCAACAGTATTTAAAGACAGTGAGGCATTTTCCTGAAAAGAAAAAAAAAACCACAATATTTATAATAATTCAGCAGGATTTTTCATAAATGTATAATCTTGTAATTAATAAATCTAAAAGGTGGGTAAACTGAGTTCATGTGGGTCTCATCTACATCTTCGGCGACACTGAAGCCAAAACATTTAAAGAACATTACGCACAGGTCCACAGTATCATTACAGAAGTTCTACAGAAAAATGTAACATGAATATCACAGTGGTGTCTGTATAATGCATTTCAGACCATGGCTGCAGCCAGAGTCTGGCAGTTTAACCAATCAGCGCAGCAGGAGCAGGTCGTGCCTGTTGTTGTAAACTGATGTTATATGAACAAATCTGATTTTCCACAAAACGCTGATTAATTGATGTAGATTTAAAATAAATGGTTTGAAAAGTTAATTGTAACACGCATTCTATTTGAGAGTCCACGCGGCAGTTACAAAGATTTCACTCGCGTTTGGTTACAGGTTGTGCAGTTGTTTTCCTCTAAAGCATTTGGTCCAAAGAATATTTCCGCATAATACCCTGGTGAAAATATAATAAACGGTGCTGATAAAAAATAATCCTTTACCTCCTGTAATGAATAGTTCAGGTTGTCAAGGACGCATCAACTTCTGTAAATCTGCAGAGGAAAGAGCTGTAAGAAGATACAGATTCCAAAATTACAATTTATGAAGAGGGGGGAAAAAATTAAATAGGTTTAACATAAAATATGAAGGAAAGCTGTGCAGGCAAAACCTTGTACTTCTTAAATATTAAGTTCAAAATCTATAGCAAAGGCACAGGTATAAGATTCAATCATACAAATAAGTGAATCCCTGAATGTCTTGGAAATACAACATACTGTTTTTCAAAAATATAACAAAAGGCACATGAGCCAATTTTCCTAAATGCTCTTTATCAAATTCCTTGTTGTTTGATTATTATGGCAAAAAAAAAAAAAAATCAGTTTTACCAACATGAATAACTTGTTGCTTATAGTTTAAGGCTAACGCAGGTAATATTAATTTGAATTGGCACAAATGAAAAAAATGTATACATATCTTTTAGAATTTGAATTCTTTTAGTTTCAGAGAATTCTGTGGTGTTGAAAGCAACAACAGGTTGTCCTCATGCTGAAAAACATGGCAACATAGTTCACTCAGATTACACTGATGCACACCTCATGTAAGTTAGTTAAAGGAACAGAGTAATTGAAGTTGTCGTCTTGTTAATATTATTGTGTATATCATGCAGTTGAGGTTTGTGTGCAGACATACAGTACGGTAAATCTTTTTTCTTTTGTTACTTGTGTAACTTTGCACCCTCACAACGTTGACCACTGACTGAACCCCAGTAGAATGAGCATGCAATCGAGCACAGGGGCTGCAGGCTCAACAGCAGTGGAACAGCACATTAACAAACCGATGACATTTGCCGAGGTTCAGTGCTCTGGCGGGGCTGAGGGAGAGCAATGGGGCTCCACAGCTGTTCCCTGGCCAGGCCTGGATGACAGCTCCATAAAAAGCCTGAGGCCTGCCCTTTGCAGACAGACATGCTGCGTGCTTATGTCTCAATACAATCAAGACTTCAGAGAAAACAGGACACTTCTCTGGCAGTACAGACCGACACGAAGGTGAACATTTATCGGGTAATGCCTGTGCAGGGGGGGGGTGCAAGTTACAAGTTATTGGGCGCTAAAGTCTGGATAAGTGGTTTGCATATGTGTGATACTCTTGGTATTTCTAAACTAACCTGTTGTTCTGCCTGGAAACCAACAGTACTAATGCAGATAGATAGATTCACTTTCAAAAACAGGTGTCATTAAGAAAACATCAATCTCTTAAAATTTGCTTAAAATCTTTGCTTTTACGGTGCTACGGTTATTCAAAAGGTTAAAAGTTGACTTTATGATTGGTGTCCAATGATCACAGTTTTGTCAAAATTCCATCAGTGGATTGATATATCATGTTTAAGTTTAGCATCTGACCATACATCACTGCATCATCAGTACAAAGATTCACGTTATTCTTTATGACAGTTTGAGGCGTGTTTGTTACAACTGGTCTAAGGTCTTTTTTTTTTTAGTTTAAGTTTGCAGTGTGGTCTCCAAAAATTGCAATCAGTAATTCAATAACCCCCAGATATTTGTTAAAATCAAAGTGAGATACTGCACAATTGTTTAAAATTAATAAATAAAGACACTAAGACTGAACAGGTACAGTCAAACACTTTAGTAGAAATTGTCTCTATGTAACATCTTACAAACAGATGCATAAAGTCTGTAACAGCTCATTCAGGCATCTCCTATTCACTAAATGTTGATGCTGGCATCATACCCAAACCGATCTAACCAGACATGCCATGTACAAGTCTTGTTTTTTATCAGTAAAGGTACAAATATCACTGCTTGAATGCACAATGTCCAATTCCAAAATATTCAGAAAAATAACTAAGTGAGCAGAAAACAGAACAGAAGAAATCAAAGAGCTTAGTGCCTCAACAGTTGTTATTTTTAAATTAAAATAGCTTTGGATGTTTATAATCTGCATAACAATAGATATTTTGAGATAATACCTAAATCGTTTAAAAAAAAATTTTGAACTGCAATTGAACCACAATTAAATTATGGCCATTTAAATTTATTGTATTGCTGTAGTCTGTGATATGTGTGTATGTTCACGTCCTCTAAATTTGGTTGAAACGGCACAATATGTCCAAGATTTATGGTAGTTTATGTGAAATAGACCACATTCATTTAGCAATGAAATGGAATAGAAAAAACAACCAACATGCTTTTAAAGTGATTCAAATGTTACAGATGTGGTGAGGATTGGATGGAATTCATAGCGGTGAAAAGAACCAAAAAAAAAAAAAATCTTTGTGGAAAATCTTTTTGGTCAAACATTGTGGCATATATGGATACATAAATGTTAGACCAATGAATTTTCAATTTTACTATGCCTCATGGGCCAGGGACAATCGGGGTTGTATAAATCGCCACATGTTGGCACTACCGCAAAAAAAAACTAACCATTTCTTCCTTTGGCCCAAGTCCTCAGTTCAATGTTTTTTGAGATAACTAACAAGTATTTAACAAACATATTGTATGTTGACTCTGTGGTTTGAAAGAGAAAAAAAAAAAAAAAAATTATATATATATATATATATATATTTTTATGAATCACTCAAAAAAAGCACCTTCAATGACAAAGGCTCTTGGGACACAGACCAGGAGGTGTGTGAGAATTAAATAAAGGCACATTGGTGTATTGGTTAAATATAATTAAATGGAAAGAACAAAATACTTTTCTAGTGAAATGCTTTATGATGCTGGGATTCAGAGATGATATTTTTAGGTATTGTTGTTGCATATTTTATTCATATATTGTGATGTTCATTAGCAGTCACAGTCTACAGTTTATATAACTGAGGTCCTCTTGTAATAAATCTAGATATTCATAAAAGAAAAAAACAAAACAAAAACACAACTACACTCTTCTTAAGGTGTTTAAGGTTGCTCCACTGTTGCCTATTGCTCATACTGCTCAGTCTTTTCAGCTGTGTCACCCTTGGTATCTGGTGATGCTGTTTCAGATCTTAGAGCTGCTGATGTTCTCAGTCTCCTATTGGATTGTCCAGACCTCTTGCCTCCCCGTTGGCTCTTGGCCAGCTCAGCCTGCAGACTGTGACCATTCAGACTGAGACCCTGCAGAGCCTCCAGGGCCTGCTCTGCAGCCTGAGGGTCGCTGTAGTCAAGGAAGGCCCTGTGCTGAGCTCCCTGCCAGGTGAGCCTCAGCGGAGCAGCCTCCCTCTCTCTGAGGGCAGTTTTCAGCTCACTAACACGCAGCCCGGCAGGGATTCCTCCCAGGTATACCGTGGTCACACTTGGAGGAAGCCTACGTTGAGACATGACTTCACTTCCCCTTTCATCTGAGCCCTTCTCCTTCATGTTGCCTCCACTTTTTCCCTTTCCTTTCTCGTAGATTTCTCCCTGTTCATCCCTCCTGCCATCTCCTCTGCTTTCTTTTCTCACTCTAGCTGGGCGCAGTCTGGCCCTCTGTTCTCCCTCTGCTCTTTTCTCTTGTTTGGAGTCCTGTGTGGATACTCCCTCAGCATCCTGCTGCGTGTTCTGCCTTGGCCTCCGTCTGGTTTGCCTTTTGGGTTGACTGGTGTGCAGACGAGGCTCTGCTTCAGCAGGCACCGCCCCCAGTGTTACATCCTTTCCAACCTGTTCCTCCAGAGCACGCAGCTTCTTCAGGATGGGGATCTTCTCCAGCTTTTCTGTGTCCAGCTGAAGACACAAAACTGGACAGGCTCAGGTAAGGCTGAAAGGGGAGGGGTGTCACACACAGCAAACAAATAGCCCTGCTGAGAGCCAAGGCAGCATACCTATGGATGAGTTAAATCAACACCAAAGCAAAAGCTGACAAATTAATTGGTATTACTCCATCCTGCACAGCCCATGCTATGGTAATAACTTTCTTTATAGCAGCAGGACATTTCATTTCCCAAGCAGTTAAAAATAAAAACTTGTCTTGATTTGTTGGGTCCTCAAGTGTCTTGGCAGCCTTTGATGCTGACCAGTCCTGTAAAGGATATACGGGGCTATTGTTTTTACAGTGGCCTGTTTGACCTGTCATTCCCCTGCCCCTGCAGAGCCAAGCTGGCTGGGCAGAGGAGCCTTTGATGATCAGACATGGCCTTCCTGCCTGTGAGGTCACTGGGTCCTGTTTACTTACATGCGTGTCTGAAGGAAACCCAGAGGTTACACAGAAACTCTCCACATGATAAGAATAATATCCCCATCATGTCTAATTAAAGACAAATTATCAGGTGGAAAAACACATGACATCTCTGCCACCCTCAGTAAATCAGAAGCGGTTTAAGGCCCAGGATCTCATTTATATATAGACAGATGATGAAGTACCATTGTAATAGTATACTCACACAGTTAATTATTTATTTTGTTTTGTTGACCGTTTTTCCTCAAGATCATTTTCACTCTTTTGTGTTTGATAACTGGTTGTTTGGATGTCTTGGTGCACCATAGTACATACAGAATGTACTCTAAGTTATGTATATAAAAACTAAAATGATGACTCATATCATTATTGTTATTGAACAGGAAAGAAAAAGAGGGAGAAGAAAGGAGTACGTTATTAGCACAAAGAAATGAAATGCACACAGAAACAGTTGGAATGAGTCCTCTGATGAGGTGTGGCATCATTGTATGTCCATTAGAGGGCAGTGTCTCTAAAGAGAGTAGCTAAACATTTTGATAGGACCATCTCTGTACAAGCTTATTTTCCAAGTTTACTAATCCCATTCAAGGGTCATAAAGATGTGTACTCCTCAGTCAGATCAGAAGACACCTGACATGGAGGACTGGTTGAGAAAAACTGGTCTAGACTATAAAACATACACTCAAACAAAACGATCTGCTGTTTGTTAGTTTACGTTAGATTAGATTAGGTTCAACACAAAGTTAATACATTTTAACATCACAGACATTATCATATTGCGTTAAAAATAACCCAAGTGCACCCAGTCTTTGAAACATAAATGTACATTTCATATACTAACAACACTGGCAAGGCCTTTTTCAGCAGATATTGACTGGTAAAGCACAGGTGTTACTAATAACATTAAGAACAGCTCAGTTCTATTCAATTGTCTCAGCTGCCATGACAGTGAGCCAGCCTAACACCAGGACCCTGAAACTACAGCAGCTGAATCAAATTCAGTAATACTGCATGTTGTTTCATTTCATCGAGGTACAGAGGTTGACCCATTGTATTATGTACAATAAATGTTTTGCCAACCGCCTATTTAATGCACTATTTATCCTTATAAAACAGCCCCTGTCACCATACAAAGTTATACAATTCGTATGACTGATCCACATTTTAAAAACACTGAATGACTGAATCAATAATGAACTCAATAATTTTTTTCCTCACATTTGTACTTTTTTTTTATTTATTTATTTATTTTTTTTAATTCAACAGTTTGTTGTCAATCTGTTATGTTTTGGGGGGCAAGAGAGGACAGGAAATAAAGGGAGAGAGAGATGGAAAAATGACATGCAACAAAGGTCTTTGGTCAGACGCAAACTGGAGATGTTATGGTTTATGTTTGGCAACTTAACTCCTTGGTCACTATGGCGCCCCTTTGAATCAACTTCACAATGAAATAACTGTATCATGAACTTACAGTAGCACTAAAAAGAAAAAAAAGAAAAAGGAAAAAAAATTAAATTTACCTTGGTCCAGATGATTCCCTGTGGCTTGGGTAACTGGCAATTTGTTTTAATAACTCTGGTGGGAGTGAGGATGTAGTCCACAGTCAGGTCATGACTTTCTATTAGCTCCTCTGGAATCTCCACCACCTGAAAGGACAAATATCCAAATTAGCCATCAGCTAACAGTTGATGTTTTCCATCAAACTTCATAACAATTTTAAATAATTTTGAGAAAGGGAAAATATTAGTTTAAACCATATTTTGGAGTTTTATGTTAAGCTTTTTCACCATTTTCTTGCTATAGTATTTGTCAGGTTTTTAATTGATAACATGAGTCAAACTACAGATACTGTAGCTTTAATCAATAATAATAACTTCACAATACAGAAAAAAAAAAAAACAAAAAAAAAAAACATAAAACCGTTGGTTTGTTTATTTAGTTTGACCTTAACAAACTAACCTGGCAGTCATGGACAACAGTAACCACAACAGTTGACTCGCTCACAGCTCCCATTGCAGCCATCATGCCATACTCCATGTCAGCGAAGCCCTCTCCTTTTCCAATTCGAAAGCCTACAAGAGGAGGCAGAAGCAAAGGAATTTTTTTTTTTCCTTTCATTTAAAAAAAAAAAAAAGGTACGTTTTGCATTATGTGATAAATACAACAGTAGTCTACACCTAATCTTTGGGGTGGCATTTTTCCCTTGGCCAGTATCACAGATTCACTTAATGTGTATAAAACTGAAATAACCAACACCTGCATTACATTCACCCTATTAAAAATAGTGCAAAACAGACACTGACACACTGACTTACATGTTGAAGGCAGCTGTAGTAATGTTTTCAATTCATAAAAAATAACTTAATTTTATGGAGTCTGATGGGAACATGGATGAACCCTGTGCAACAAACCCTTTATGAGAACCATGTGGCATTGTACAGTTAGAGCCATTAGGAAATATATGCATTATGGTAAACATGTCTGTTTCACTGAAGCACTGCACCAGTTATCTCAGGCACTTTGAAAATGAGGATCAAAACACATTGAGTGATGGCACAATATTCATGTAAGGGAGAACACACCATAACCCACAAGGAGCAAAATGGATCTGATTGCTCACATCTGCCCTCATTCTCATTTCTATTCTTCGTCAAATCTCCCTGACAGGATGTCCTGGTTCCGCAGTGATCACAATATTTTGCCAAACAACTTGTCCTTTTAGTCTCCTGTCATTTTCCACAGTGTAATAAACAACAATATCATATAAAGCATGTCATTTCTAATATTCAAAGTATGGGTTTAACAGATTCAGTATCTAACAGACTATGAATCTTGGGTCAGTGTCAAATTTTGCAGCACAATAATATTGGAGGGAACATACTAATGATTTTGTCTCTCATGGAGTTTTACTAGTCATTAATACTTAAACTGAAATAAATTTTAAGCAAGTTTGTGCTAACTGATCATCTATTAGAATCGCAAATTTGCAATGTTTTAGGCTCTCAGTATTTAACTGAATTGGTATGTTGAGATGGTGAATCATTGGTGGAAATGCCAACTGACAGTCACCTTTCTCTGACACCGCCACTGAGCCAACCACCACCAGATCAACCTTCACCTTCGCATCCAGGCCAACAGGCACACTGAAGTCTTTCACACCCTGAAGGAAGAGGACAGAAGACAGGAAGAAAAGTGGAACAGGTTAAATGTTTGGGGTTTATGAATGAGAAGAAAATTCTGGATGAAAATGAAAATATGTACAATCGGTAACTTCACACCTGAGAGGAAGAGCATATCTGTAGCTGTTCTTTGCTGGCCCCCTGGGGAGGAGTAATCTTATTGAAAAGACCAGTACGGAGACGAGGAGTTGGGACCAATAAAGTTTTCTGTGCCTGCAAAAATAATCCAAAAATTATCTAGAGATTTGCAGTTATTTAACATATTTGCAGATTAGTATTGGATTGGAACAAATTCAGTGAGTGTTGGTGAAAATAACAAATGAGTAGATTCAAATTTAGCAGACGCAAAGTACTGATGTGCCTGATATGTCACTTTAAGAAGTTTAAAACAGGAATTTCTAACAGTTTCAAATGTTAACCCCTACATGTAGGTAAAATTGACATGGTTACAAAATGGATAAGACAGATTTAAGATACTTCTGTAGTACAGCCTGAGGCAATATGGTTCTTAGTGCTTTTTTCCACAGTGCAGTGCTACCTGTAGCACTGCAAGTCGGGCACCCTCCAAAGGTTTGTCAGGATCCACCTTCACCTCAGGTGTCTGGGTGAACACCTCCAGCTCAGACACCCTGGCACAGGCTGTGAATGCACCCTGTTTGAGAGGAGGGCAGATGATATTTTTTCACTTTTCTCTCAGAGTTAACTTACTTCCAGAGTGACAAAGCGCGCCTGCTGCTGGGGTCTGTCTGGGTTTACTTTGACTGTCTGGCTGGACTTGAACTCCTGCAGGTCTGCAAGCCTGGCGCACGCTTGATTTGCACCCTGGCCATTAAGTACACAGTAAAAGAGATGCATAGATGCACAGACAAGATAGCCATTAATAGTTCACAGTTCAAGAAAATCAGTTAGGAGCTGCTGTCCATACCCTGATGTCATTATTGTAACAGTACTGTACCTAGTTATTTAACATGTTCATTTACTTTCCCAACACACGGAGCACAACAAAGTGACTTGAACGAGCCTGTATGAAAAAAATGTGAGTGAATGAATGACAAATTAGATTACTGATCAGAGCCTTAGTGATAGCCCTCAACAATGCTGACATTGATGCCTCTATATAACAGTTTGGTTGCCAGTGTAACTGAACTACTTCACTCCTCCTTCAGTTAAACCTGCCTTGAAATTTGGGATCCTGTGGTGAACAGGCCTTGGGAAGTTGGCGAGATTCTTTTCTTCGATGTAGTCCCAAACTTTCTGACGAATGTCCCATTTGGACGCTCCTGAAGAGAAAACGAAGCAACATTAGCCAAACGTTACCAACAATTACATCTGCTCCACTTTGGCATGCGTCGATATTAATTTTTAACGACAAAACAAACGGCACGAACATTTACCCTACCAGGATTTATTTTTATATCAGGCTCCATTGTGTTATCAGTGAATACAAATTAGTCTCTTCTTCAGCACTTCAAGCAGTAAAATGTCACACGTGAGTTCTGTAACATAATACTAGAGGAACAGCTGCTTGTCATGTTTATCATTACTACGGTGGTTCGGGAAGACCAGTCTTAACAAAACGCGAAAACGACAGCGCCACGAAGTGGCTCGCAGAAGGAACCACACCGGAGTACGTTTAACGAAATACTGACTCTATTTAGGTGAGTATTTTCTAACTTCACTGTTCTACTCCTTCCTCTCAAACTTCTATGCCTTAACACCATAAAGCTCTCACCTGCACAGACATCGTTCTCCCTCAGCTTCTCTCAGCTTCTCTCAGCTTCTGATGTTGTTTAATGGCGGTTGGCAAAAATTCAAAAAGTCAAAAAACAATTGACTTTATAGTCCCTTTCTCTACTGAACAATTAGCTTGGACGAAAGCAAACTTAATTTAGGGGGTCAATGTTTATCTCATTTTTTAAAAAATCAATCGACTAAAAGTTACTTTTATCAGTAAATATCAACATTACAAAGAAGCCATGAATCATAACTTGTTAACAAACTATTTAATTGCTCTAAATCAGACAAATATCAACTTACACAGTATACTACACTCGAGACCACCCCCACAGTCATGGTATAACCTGTGACATCATTGATGACATCGGCAAGAGCATAAAATAGGGAAATGTTTGGCTGCCACACCCTATGGCAACTCAATGGTGAGTATAAAGGACCACAGTGCTCAGATTAAACCAATGAAGTACAGTAGAACTGTATCTATTTAACCAAAAAAATAGTGCTGGTCACTGTAACACAATGCTAACCAAACAAACTTGTGATAGAAAGGTTTTCCAGTGCTAAAGATCAAGGTAGAAATCTGACTAAACAAAGCATGTATAAAAACGCAGAGCATAAAAAAATAAATGTGGGGGCAAGTGACATTAGCTACTAACTTTTGGACATACATTTACAAAGATTTAACTCTTCCTAGCCTCTGAATATTTAGTGGATAGCATAACTACTAACCATTGGACATTAAGCCTAGCATAAAGCTTTATTGAACAGTGTCAGTAACATTAGCTTCTAATTTTTGTCTTCAGAAATTTTATCGTGAAATGATATGCAAACATGTCAATAGCATTAGCTGCTAACATATAGAAAACAAGGCTAGCATTGAGCTAAGCACAGCAGTGTCACTAACATAAATCAGGCATTATACGGCTAGCATTAGCTGCTAGAGTTCTAATGTTTGTGCATTACAAGGATAGCATTAAGTAGCATTAGCCTTAGTTTCTGTCTCTTGGACAAAGCCTAGCATTAAGTTACATTACAAAGTGTCATTAACATTAACTGCTACCTTTGGTCTTCAGAAATATAATGGTAAGATAAAATGAAAACATGTCAGTGATATTAGCTACTAACGTATGAGATACAGAGCCAGCATTAGCTGCTAAAGTTTTAAAGTTTTGACATTACATGGCTAGCATAAGGTACTACTTCACTGCTAACTTTTTGACCTTCCAATTGCAAAGATGGCTTTAGCTCCTCCTAACCTCTGAATATTATAAGGCTAGCTTTAACTACTAACTCTTGGACAAAGGCTACACTCCCTTTTTGTCATATGTATAACATATATCATATCATATCATAGACAGAAATCTTGATGACTTCTTCTTGATCTTGATTACTTATCAATATTTACACCATGATGTTCATAATCTGGTCACTGCCCATTAAGCTATGAAATAGCCTTGTAATAGCCTGTAGCCTTGAAATTACTGATTTTAACCTCTGCATATGAATCCTCATGGTGCATGAGTTATGTTTCTCACAACCATCAGAACTTTGTGGTGAGATTCCAGTGGATAGCTGTGTTTGTACTGGTTTTGAAGTATTTGCAGATGGTCTGAAATACCCTTGTTAGGACAGAGGGCTTGAAGAACAAGAATTGTTTAACATTCTTCCTCTGGTGTTGAGAAAATGAGTTCTCCTCAGCTAGTGAACTACATACAAGGAGCCCACAGAGGAAGACATGAGGGGGAAAAAAACTATACTTGTGAACTTAAAAGGGCTTAAAAGGATCTTTGTAACAGTAACATTTTGATATATAACTACCTCATCTCTTTTTAACTGGATACAAATTAAAGTAAATTGAATTTAACTTATTTCCACTATACAATCGAACACCTCAATAAGCCTATGAATATTATTTTTCTTGGGATTAACACTCTGGAAAACAAACTCAAGAAAGAGGTTTTTAGTATGAAAAAGTCAAATGTCAACAAGCACAAAAAATCGAGTAACCAATTTACATTACAATTACATCAAATTTTCAAGAGGAAGACAATAAGACTGTGATTGTAACATGTCTCGTTTGTAAATATTTTAGAGATAAAGTTAAAACTGATTTCGTTATCTTATATTTTTGGAAAGTAAAGGGATGGGGCCTGATCACCTGATTTTTTTTACAGCAGACAGTCATTTTGAGTTGTTATAGTAGAAAAAGCGCTAACATTAACAATGGCTCTGTTCTTTTCAAGTGTCCCAGTAAATCATGACAGTGTGAACACCAGAACCTGGAAACTGAAGCAACTAAATGGAATTCAGCCATTATTAATTTTATTTATTATTATTTTACATGACATGAACAAAACAAAAATTTTGGTCAGTAGTTCCTTTATTTGCCACGTCTGTGCAAGAGAGCATAAAGAATTTGTAGGCCAAGCCGACTCTGCAGTACACAGGAGTGAACCGCTTCAGCTGCTTAGTGCCTCTCAAAGTCTCTGACACTTTAGTTGCTAAGCCACACAATGTACAGTTAAACTGAAAGAATTTGCTGTGGATTATCTATGACTAATACTTTATGATTCACAAACACAGTTTTGTTCTATGTTGGCAAAAGATTTAAAAAAAAAAAAACACACATGCACACATTTTGTCTCTTGTATGTTTTTCCAGTTAAGCTCACTTCGTGTTTACATTTTTTTTTATTTAGTGGCAAAGCAGGCTAAGTTGAGCCACCCCTTTCCCTTTTATAAGAAAATCTATTTCCAGTTAATGTAAGATGAAAGACAAGACTTGTTATGGCATGTCTGTTGTTTCCTGTCAACTATCAGTTTGTCTGTTTTGTTTTTTATCTTTGTTTATTGGTGACTAAACTATAGTTTCCCTTCCAGGAATTGGACAAATAATGTTGCTGAATCCAATCCCTACACCATAGTGTTTATTTTAGGGTCTATTAGTAATGTTTAGTAATAATGTAACTAGAAAGGGGTTTAAATTTCTATTTGTTTTTTAATACTTCTTGTGGTGGACTTTAGTCACAGAAGTAGATGTTTTACTGTGAACCCACTCTGTTGATGGTTGTATAGTTTGTGGTTTATGGTGGGTCTCTGGCATGACAACAGTATCACGTGACTACCTGAAGGTGTCAGATCCCGCCACTAGAGGGCAAGCTCTACTTGCAGATTCCCCTCAGCAGAGAGAAGCACCATTTCCTGCTTTTCTGAAGGTAGCCTACAGGATTCAGCTTTCCATCAATCATCACAGGCAAGTAATTCAGTGATGAGGGAATTTATTACTTGCCATTGCTCTTTTATATCACACACTAAAATGTAAGTCTTTAAACTGTGTTTAATTGCCACATATTTGTTTTAATCATTTTCCTTTCTGTCATCCAGGCACCATTATTCTGTGGGTGTGTTTGTAATGAACAGCCCCATCATCAGGTTTAACAACTTGCCTATAAGTATATTCACACATTGTTATGCCACATTCATACACATACACAGGGATACTCATTCTCACACACACACACACACACACAACCCCCCCTTCCAGTGGTCCATTGCCCCCCCTGACTCCCCATTCTCTCTCCCAGTCTGGGCAGGCTGCCAGCACAACCCTCCCTCCCTTTCTCTCTCTCTCCCTCTCCCTCTTTTGCTCTGGATCTCTCTCTGTGTATTCTGTACATATCAAGCCAAGCCTCACAATGCTGCGCTTACTAAACCAAGTGGCTTAGAAATGTGAAGTGATGTCGCTGCTCCCAGACCCCCCTCACTGTGGTGGACTCGCTCTGTGAGGCAGTGCAGCACTCAGACAGCTCTGATGGCAGAGTGGAGCAGGTGGACTGTGCAAGAGGAGAAACCAACATCACCTGTTTGGGAAATCTAGAACAACAAAGGACAAAAAAAAGGAGGCGGAGCAGAGTCATTGGAAAGCTGAGGTCTCGCTGTATCTACCCACCCCTGCTCTCTCTCTCATATGCACACAGACAGACACACTGTCCCCTTGCCTCTCCCTTCTTCCCTCCCTGTTTGTCTCCTCCACTCTCCGATGCTGGTGTGGTGAACAGCAGGACACTCTGCTAAGCTGCATGGAGGCACAGGGAGGGGCAGGGAGCCCAGGTAAGAGCCATTTTCTATTCTTTCTTTTATATGTGCCACAGCCTTTGTCACATTACACAAGCATGGCATGTTTGGTGCACAGCGTCTTTGTCTTTTGAATGACTTGTTCTGTGAATTGCCTGCCTGCTGGAAATGTCTTTCTTTAAATGTTCATAATGCTTGAAATATGGGAGACACATTTTTGAGTGGGTGGACCATAACCTCCATAATGTTTCTCATCTGAGCTCCTCTTCAATCATGTCACTCCATTTTACTTTATGTTTAGTCAAGAGTTACTGATGTACATTAGGTTTAAATATAGCAGTGCACAGGTACTCTGTCTTTGATCATTTTCCCCATCCAAGATCCAGTTGTGGAGCATGCTTTTCTGCATTCAAGCTTTATGTTTAATTTATTGCTTTGCAGTACAGGTCATTTTCAACAACCACACAAGAGCTGGACTGATAAAATACAAATTGCAGTACAACAGTGGATGCATATGGCCTTTGTGTAAAGGCCATCCAGAGAAGCTTGTGCTATGAATTGCACAATGCCTTGGTGCCACTATTGTACTGTACCATCTAAACATTCAATGGGTTGATAATTTAACTGTTTAGATACAGTGTAGGCTAAGTATTATCAACTATCTAAGTCTTAAATGACATGCCCATGTAGGGCAGATAATAACATTCACTTTTATAGATAAAAAGATATGCCTCTTACAATGTAAAAGCGAGGCAAAGTAGAAGGGTAGTTTATTTGTCACTACATTAGTTGCCTCTGAATCCATAGTGTGCAACCAACAACTTAAAATGTTGCTTTATTACTCTATTGTACCTTGGGGTAAAACAATGTCACTGAAACCACTACAAGTTATAATTTCAGCAGATACTCAAAGTACATTTTTTGTTTACTTATTGTTTACATACACTATCTGATGCTGTGGGCCAGAATGACCTGCCCATGACAAATTGGTACATTACTTGTCCATTAAGCTTAGATTGAATTAGAGGGAACATTATTATGATGTATCACAGAACAGGGTCACAAGGTCTGACTTCTGGGTGGCAATATTTGTATTGTGGTAGACACAACTGTTCAGAACCAACAGCCATTCTGAAATAAGAGATTAGCAGTAAAGATAAAACATTTACAGCTGTGAGAGATTAGTTAATGCTAATAGAGAATGCACCAAAAACACGAAAAACTGTCATGATAAAGGATACAAGACAGAGAGAAAACAGCAAGCATGATGACCTGGCGAAAAGGGTGTTGATAGAGCATGGTAATTCCTCCTGCCTGAGCTACACAGTCAAACGCTGATTGATTTATTGAACTGAGACACTGAGTTTGATTCCACTTTTGGCAAATGTACAGTACCTCATTCTCAACCCCCACCGCCCCCCACCCAATCCACCCCTCTTTCTCTCTCTCTCTCTGTCAACATCTCTGACCATCTTAGCTGATTCACAGACAGCCACGGCTGACAGCTCAAGACAGGGTCTGTAAAGGGCACATGTGTGATAGCCGACTGTACTTTACCAGCAGTAACTTATATTCTAATTATTTACTCGAGCTTCTTCACATTCATCTCAGCAAGTGGCTACATCAGACCATCTGTGTAAACTTGTCCTCATTTCCTTGCATCCTTGAGAAATTTATTTCATCCCAAGTCTAATATCATGAGCATGTATTGGAAGATACTGTATGTGCATCTATTGTCACTAAAACAATGTGACATAAAGTAAATGGATGGATGGTAAAAAGGTCAGGAACAATAATTCAGCAGGATCTCTTCAATGAGTGTTTGCTGAGGAAGCTTATGGAAAGGGAAATCAAAGCTTCTGGTAGACAGTCTAAATATTGAACAAACATTTCATTATAGCAACAGAGGTAAATGTATAGTGTGACTCCTCTCTAGAGAAATCAATCAATATCCAGCAATGAGCTTCTCAGGGTGAAATCAGAATCCATCACTTTCAGGCTTGGCCTGGGCTTTAACACATTTTTCATCTGAAATGAGAAATTGAACTTTCTAGGAACATATTGCAAGTAGAAACATTACCAGCCATCTGGTAAGGCTCCTCGGGAAGCCATGGTGTACTCCCACACTACTTTCCATTGGCTCTGCATGCTGTCATAAAACAGTCATATTGCTGTCATTTTTGTTGAATGTTGCTTTTTCTGGTATTTTTTCTTTGTAAATGTCAGTATTTTTCATGCAGCATGCTTGGTCTGTAGCTATAGAATAGTCTGTCATCATATCACTCAAATTCATGCAGTTTGGAAATTCTAGGTTGCAACCGTAATTCTGATTTTGAGGATTTTTTCAATTAAATACAGTATTTCTGTATTACCATTCTTACCTCACTCAGCCTCCACTGTGTGTGTGTTTTTTTAGCTGTGTGAAAAAGGCAATATTTAACCTTGATCTGGTTTAACCAGCTTATTTTTTAGCTGTGTGAAAAAGGCAATATTTAACCTTGATCTGGTTTAACCAACTTGGAGTTTGTGCATACTCCTGCATTTGAAGGGATATTTTAAGTACCTTCTATTTTCAGACTTTGGTAATGGCCTGTGCGAACATGGTTTTCTATTTTAAATGGATGTTTGAGATGCTTTGTCAGCTGGCTTGAGTGAAGAGCACGACCTGGCTCTCCGAATACGTTTTCTTTACAGAAACATTAAAGAGTGACAACTGTTGAATTAGAGGTCTGTCCACATCCATGTAAACCAATGTCCTGTAAAGGAATCAATCTGTACATGTGCACAACAGAAATTGATACAGAATTGACAGAAGGCAGAGTGCGTATGAATGTTGTGAAATGTATGAAAGGAAGAAAGGACAAACAGATAGTAAAATGGAGATGTTCAAGTGTTATGTACAGTTGGGGATTAATGTCAGGTTTTGATTTGGTAATTTAGTAGGAAAACATAACGTACAAGGAAGATAATCACCGAACATGACTGACAGACGCTGGAGCGAACATTGACTTCTTTCACTATTTGGGATCTCTAAGTAATTTGTTCCTCTTCATTTCCCCAATATGGGATATACAGATAAGCCAGTAGAGCAAATAAGCCAGCATCTCTAATGTAATGTTCTATTAAAAATTCTAAAAACCTCTTTCTGTGTCTTCGTGTGCTCATAGAGCCCAATAAAGACATCCAGAAGCTGCTGAAGCCCTCCAGCTCAGGCGACCTATCCAAGGAGTTGTTCCAGCACGCAGCAGGGGAGGAGGAGGGCAGCCTGTCAGGGCACACCGCTAGCCTGCTGCACATCACTGAGAAGAGACGTGAGTACCAGGGAAAGGGGTAAAGAGAGGGAAGGGGGTATTAACAGTGATGAATGTTCATTGAGAGGTGTTGCAGGCTAATTATAGGTAGAAATGCCTTGAGCAGGATCCCTGATCAATAGCAAGAATCTTCAATATAGAAGGAGATAAGGAAGGAAGGCATAGGATATCCTGCTCCTGTTAAAGAGTGTTATCAGTGACAGTCACCACTGGATCGATCTACAGTAAAATGTATTAAGACATAATGAATGGACGGTGGGGTCCAGGTTGATCTTCTCTGATCTTGAAACCCACTGAATGATCGCTGCCTATTTTAGGTATTCTGGTCCCACATTCTCAAAGACCGCTGTGGCTTAGCCTTGGTTGAAAGGACTCATTGTGCATCAGTCCCATACAGAGGCTTCCCTGTACGTGTCAGACTCAGAGACCAGGGCACAGAAACGCAGAGACGGATACTGGGGCTACATGGGTGACAAGGCAGCCTTTATCTGCTTCACTAACTAAACACTTTTTCAGGGAGACAGCTCATCCAGAGGCTAATGTCTGTTTCTCTGTGATTTAATGTGACCCAGTAACTAGCCATGCCACCTGCCAGGTCGGCTAGTAGTATGTGGCAAGAGAGGGAGAGAAAGACAAGCCAAGACGGACATGAAAAAAGAGCATTGCTTTGGTTCTGTTAAAAATCCATCCTGAAAAAACATGAAACAAAAGTATCAGCCCTCTTCCTCATTCATTGTCATCGCAATACCATCAAGGGATTAGGAATCAAATTCAACTTTTTACCCACTTTATTTTATGGAGATGTACATTAAGGTTTTGTCCACAGTGCCACAGACCCACATTGCAGCTTCATCCTAAATGGCACAGAAACAAATTAATTCCTGGTGCTGCAGTTTTAAATTCAGAAGGGGGACCAGTGTTGCTCCTGAGTCATGTGCAACATTTATTTTTAGGCCCAGAGCAAAGAAGCCACCTTAAAAAGATACACATCTTGATATCCCAGAAATGAGAAACTTGTCACTTGGTTTGTGGCAGCTGAATCACTGAAAAATAACATTGCTTGTACCAGTAGATGCACAAATAAATACAAACTCAAATAAAACTGCAGAGTAGAGAAATTGCATTTTGGCATTTTGATTGGGTGCATGTTCAGAAATTGGAGATTAAAAATTTCTGGTTACTGCTGTGGAGCAGTCAGAGAACGAGAAACTCTTTATCTGTTTAAATTCATCTTTAATTGCAGAAACTGGGAGATGAGTTAAAACTTGGTACAGCTTGTTTTTCATTTTGAAGGAAATAAGCTGTACCAAGTTTTAACTTATCGTAGTGCAATTTTCCAGTAAACTACGCTTAATTCACCAAGCACTTTCAGCTAACTTGCCTTCATCAGGGCGGTAAATAAAGCATGATGTGCTGAAAATGTTTTAATTTTGATGGGCTGGCATTGAAGCACTCATTGGTCTGTACCTTTCTGTATGTACATTCTCAAAGTTAGAAACCTGTCAGGTGTTTGGATTCTGTTACAATATGTATGTCAAATGGTATATGGACAGATGCCTGTATGCTCTGTCACTGTGAGTGAAATAAATTAAAAAAAAAACAACACATACAACAGAATATATTGTTTAGAGAACTTTTATTTTGGCATTGCATTTACAATATTCAATCTCAGTAGTTTAGCCACGTCACAATTGTCTTCGCTCGATCAGAGCTCAGCCATCATTGCAAGCGGTTCAGACTGGATTGATGACCTCAGAGCCCTGATGGGCCAGAAGAGAGGGAAAGGGATTACACACATCTAACATACAAGGCACATCTCCTTCTGCTCTCTTATCCCTTCTCCCAAATGTGAACTCCTCCCTTCTACCCATCCTCCCTGTTCTTTGTTCCTTCAGTTAAATCCATCTGTACCTTTCTACATGCAGAGAGGAAAGGGGGAAAAAAGGGACTGTAAATAAAATACATTTTTAATGGGACATCAAATTGAGAGCATACAAGCAAATATTTTTATTGATATATGAAAGAAACATTACTTTTCAGTGAATTGAAATTACTACTACAACTACAAAGGCATGAATATTAAGTGTGGGATTAAGATAACAAGATATGTCAAGAAGGATTCTTAATAGATCAGAACACACAAATTTGACTTTATGGGCCACCAGGTTGTATGCTTGCTGTAAGGAGAGGTTGTGGTCTTTTACATCATTCATCCGCTTTAGACACAAAGGCCTCTTCTTTTTTCTCTTTTTTTCTGTCACAGCGTGAGTTCTCCCTTGTCGGTCTTCCCCATTTGGTGTCTCAGAGCTCCCCTGATTGGCTATTGAGATGGAGGCAGTTGTTTCAGCATGTCTGCCTGGGAGAGAAAACGTACTGATCAATTATTCAAGGAGAAAGGGTGTGGGAGAGGAAAAAAGAGATGGGGGGGAGAGGTGGTTAAAAAACAAGCGCAGCAGAATGGGAATAACCTTGCAACCAATCTAAAATAAATGGCAGAAAGTGATGCAGGGAATGTTTTCTTTTACAAAATGCCTCCCTTCCTCTTCATCTACTTTCTCTTTCTTCCCTTCCTGTCTTGTTGTTTTATATCTACCTCCTTACCTAGCTTCATCTCTCCCTCTTCTCCCATCATCCTGCCTCTCTCTCTTGTCTCTTCATCTCCTCCTCCACAATTTCCAGCCTCCCTGTTTCACTGCCTTCTTCACTCTTCCTGAAAAACGGGTCAAAAAGACTGATAGCTGGAAGCAAGTGCCTTGCAGTGTGGGGAAAGTAAAAATATATTCACAGAAACACTCAAGAAGCAATCTGAAATAATAAAAATATTAAATAAATAAAAACAGGTGGTATATGATTCTTGTCAACCATATTGTATACTGCAGTGTTTCTCCATTGAATATAAATCCACTATTAGACATCAAACATGGAAAAATGGCTAAAGCTTTGGATGAAAAATATTTGTATATGTTGACTGCTGTTTAATTATATGTGGCTTTGTGTGGAGTGGTGTAAGGATGGAAACTTGCTAGCTTTACCTTAATGGGGTGTCATATAGTTCCCAAGCCTTCAAATGGCTAATATATTCAGTGATTTTTAACCAGTCAGGTAATGTCATTTTCTAAGGGAGATATTTTCTTAGTCCAATATGCAACTTGGATGCCTGGAGTGTATCCGGATGGCAGAACAAGCTTTTAATAATTCTATATCTAAGTGGTAACTGGTGGTGAGATGCTAAAATTGGAGGCAGTTAAATATCTGTTTAACTGCTGGATAATAGATGCATGAGGCAAACTGTGACTGAGACAGGGATAGATAAGTCAAAACCTTATGTGATCTAAACATGATCATTTAAAACCAAGGACAATCACTTTAAAAAAAGTTTGTTTTGTTTTTTTTCTCAGAGCTTTACGTTGCAAAATAGATGATATCTTTAAACAAGGTTATGGGTTGACATCAATCAGTCATTGTCTGCAAGGCAGGTCTTTAATATCAGGATAGAAGTGGACATGCTTGTTTTCCAATGATATTTCCAATTTGGAAAAAATATATGGGGACTAGAATGAAGCCCTGAGGGAACTCACAGGTGATTACAGCAAAGGAAGAAGAGAAATCATGTTTGAAGGGAATATGTTTTATCAAGAGGTACAATTATTGTTACTTAGTTTGCCTTAAATGTATATAACGTGTATAACTATTACAATGGCAATAGGCCTATCACTTCCATTCTTTTCGTTCTTGCATCTTTCTCTAATCCTAGTCTTCCCTCATCTTTATTGTCATTCTCTGCTCCTATTTCTCTCTTTTTGTACACAATTACAATTTTCTAATATTAATTCCTCTGGCGCATTTACATGCTGGCCACAAGCTCACTGGCTTGGCTGTGGTAAATATTCATACGTGCCATGTGTGTCTACCTGGGTTATTGCCAGAATCTGACACAATTTTCATTCCACATGTCTCTGGCATTTCTGCTGTTAAGTATTTTTAGTATATTTGAAACATGGCACTATGACCAGCCACCGCTTCAGCATGATAATAAGCCCTCTTTAAATCAATATGTGCTCTATCAAGAGGACAATGCGGAGAATTAAATGTAGCAGCAGACAAAGAGCAGAGCAGCAGGAGAGTGGGCTCCGCTTCTTCAGCCTGAAGTATTGCCCTAAACAGCCTTGAAAACAGCGGACAAATGAGATGGGATAATAACAGCTTTCAACCTGTCGTACAACCTATCGTTTCCTTCACAAAGTCACGCCCACAAACAACCAGTGAAGTGTTTCATTCAGACCTGACGTTGCACGGCAGACAGGAATCCACTGATTCATTAGGAAATACAAACACATCTCCATCTGTCTCAGCGAAGTCTCCAATCATTCCTCTCACTATAATGGTAGATTAGTTCAGCTCTATTACACATAATTTGTTCCTAACTTGGGTGATGTTGGGACAAGCAGATGTTCTTGGACCCTTGCAAGAATCTTTGAATAAATTTGAATTCACATACATGACATTAAAATTTCAGCTTTGGTGGCAGCCTGACTTTCAACACAAAAAAAAGAGAAGGTCACAATGCTTTAAAGAACTACTTGTTTTCATCTCTACTGACTTTTCCTCATTTTCTTATTCTTCAGTCAATGCCTTTGTTAACTCTCTGACTACAGAAGCAGGTCCAAGACATCCACCGTGACTGAAATAATTCTGAAGAAGAAAGCGTTCAGCTTTACATGAGATGTACAGATAAAAGTGGATAACAGAGTGAAAATGATCTTTGTTGAAATCGATTTTACAATAGTACCACAAGAGCACGATATTGATCTGATTATGAGCATGGTGGAGAATCAAGAGCAGCATTATATGATGGTTTGAGGAGCTCTGTGTTCATAATAAATGCAGTTTATCTCTCACTTCTTTTAAAGAGACACTTTTCTTCTGCACTGTAAGAAGAACGAGTGGATAATATTAATCTCCCAACTAACCTCCACACTGAAAGCAAGGTATTTTCTCTCTCTTCCTCATAGAACCATTGAGTAGTGTATCTTCTTTAGAGGTGCACTTTGACCTCCTGGATCTGACTGAGCTGACTGACATGTCTGACCAGGAACTGGCTGAAGTCTTTGCTGACTCTGATGAGGAAAACCACAACGAGTTCCCAGCAGGTAAGGCCCTCTGAAAATTGAATGCATATGTATTTAAACAAGTATAACAAGTAGTTTGTGCAGAAATCAGTGCATGCTATGTAGATTCCAAACAGCACATTCCCACTGAATTTTGACTATTACAATAAGTTCAAGTCACAAAGATAAAAACGTTATGCATATACATGCTGTTTGTGACAGACTAATGCATTAACATTTTAAGTGTGTTCTTAAGGTGTGCAGACAGATCTGCTGACACATGGCCAATGTACAGAATTTGGTTTATGCAAGTGCCAACAAAAATGATTTAAAAAACTGCGCGTGCGCCTGTGTGTGTGTGTGTGTGTGTAAGAGACGGACTTTCATATCATTATGGCACAGCAGGGTCCTGAAAGGCCTGCTGAGCTATAATGATTTGAAATGTCACAACACCTCTTCACAGTATCATGGATGAAGTGCCTTTAAACTGAAAAGGGAAGTTTAACTGTGTTGATGATTCTTATGACAAACAGTAATTATATAAACTAATAACATTTAGAATCACATTTCTTTCTGGAAAGCAGGAGTGAAAGGAAACATTGTTGTCTTGCAGCACACAAGTCCCTTATTAGTCAATTAGTCACATTAATCAATTACACTATATGTGCCTCATGCACATATGCATTGCACTGTCACAGCAGCAGTTACAGAATAAAAGGCTAGCACGTCTTTCTTTCCAGTTGCAAAAGTAAGCACAAAATCTTGCCCATGTATTATTTATGACCTGTGAGCCTCATCCTGCATGCGGACGGTGAACTCTCTCCTCCACAGACTCTCCTGCCTCTCAGCATGCACACAGGATTTCATGGCAGCTCAAGATTTAAAGGTCTACTGACACAGTTTAGACAATGTCTCAAAAATATTGTATGTTTTGTGCATGAATTGGTTAAAAAAACAAAAAAAAACAACTTTCATACTTTGTTTGGCCGGAATACATAATAGGTTCAAAACAGATAGTCATCATCATCATGTGAGCCTGTGTATATTCTGATTTGTCCAGGTCATAGTATCCTAAAGGAGTTTTTTAAATCGAAAACAACTGGACTAGGTTATTTGTCTGTGAAGACGTTTCACCTCTCATCCTGGCTAGGACTGGTCGCATCTGACCAGGCTAGGACTGGTCCTGAAAAAAGAGTCCTAGCCTGGTCAGATGCGTACACGAACTGATGAAGCCTCTTGGATGAGAGGTGAAACGTCTTCACAGACAAATAACCTAGTCCAGTTGTTTTCGATTTAAAAAACTCCTTTAGGATCATCATCATGTGTATGCAGAAATTTTAACATGTCAGACTCCACCGAAACACACGTTTTGTGTGGCCAGACAGACTTCTCACTCACTGTTGAGAAGCAGTCATCCTAAAACTTAAAAAGTATAGGCTTTTCCTCACATTCATTCTACACGCTGCTTTCACTCAGATTTCCTCTTACATTTCTTAATATAGCATCTCCTCCTTCTTCAGCAACATCTTTTTCCCCCTCCCTTCTCTTTTCCGTGTATTACTAATGTTCCTTATCATGGCACAGCTTGTTGAGCTATGGTCTCAGTGGGCCATCTGTACTGCATGCTGCTGTCTTCAGCTCCACAGCCGATTAAATTAAACATGTTATACAGCATTTGGTTCAGAGGCACATCATATGTCCAAGAAAGAACAAATTTCTTTGTTTCTTCATAAAACTTTGTGCATTCTTGAGTCTACAGTAGTGAGGTAAAAGGCTTTACTAAAACTTAAAACAGACTTCCTGTTTATTATATACACGGAGAGGATTCTCACTGCTGTTAGTGCCAAGATAACTGTCGTTCAAGACAAACCTGTGGTTGCCCAGATGATCACTTCACATTATCATACACATTATGGATTTATTTTACCAGCTGAGATGGATCATAGCAACAGATTTATTTAAACTGGATGGAAAACAATTAACAGTGTAACTTGGCTGCACTGTTGTCTGTTCACGTTTTTTTTTGTTTTTCTCAGTCCCTCGAGGGGAAATTGATTTACAGTAGACGGTACAGGCAACATACAAGAGGACGTTGAATATTAATCACGTAGTTACAGCAAATAACCAAATAAAAAAGATGTGTCTGTTCGTTAAAGCCATAATAAAGTGCTGCTGAGCAGTGCAGTCCAGGTTACCTCAAATTAAGCACATTTATTGCACTTGGAACAAAGGAATATTTAAGCCTATTGCTTTTAACCCTGGGGAACCTGTATCTCCGCCCAGAGGGAATATAAGACGCTCGACCACTATTGTTTGTCACTACTCGTGTAGAGCCATGAGCATCAGTTTCTAATTCAGATTTAGATTTTAATGTCTTCAATGAAACACTTGCAGGTGAGTTGCTAATATTGTTGCTGCTAAAGAGTAATGAAACCAATCACTTCTCATCAGTTTTGATGATAAATATATAAAACGGTTTTGCTCCTTCAAAAAGTGAAATCAATGATTTAAAACATTGTTTTATTTATGAATTGATGACTCTAGTCAAAATAGGGTGACGCAATTAATCCAACAGTAATATGATTCAAGTCTTTTCAGAATCGATGCATACTTAAAAATCACATTCTGCTACGATTTGATTCTGTTCAATTCAGTTTGATCAGTGATGACAGAGTCCCAAATGCAAATGTGTCAACGTTCTGTTTCATTCAACAGTTATTAAACACATGCACACCAATGCACTACCTCAAAGAATCTGACTTCAAACAACAACAGGTTAGTAAATGATATCAGTTTATCACATGCAATATACTATATATTCACCTCCCTATACATTGAAACCATGTTTTCACAGCCGAGCAGACAAAACAGTTTTAGTGCACGCACACACACACACACACATACAGGTGCAGGAGATTCAACAGCAAAGACCATTTCTGTCTAATCAAGCTGAAGCCCTGCCGTCAGCTGCTCTACACCACTAATACGATTTTAAATGGTTTAATTTACATCGCCTCATATCTGTAAGAAAAATGAAAAAACTCAACTTGCACTCTCAGAATGACATATTTAATTGTTAATTAATGCGGATGACAATTTCACAGTGAACAGTGTGTAATTCACTCTTCTATTTTTACCTGCACAGATCATGAATAAAAATAGATCAGTCATCTGAGAATGTGGCAAACATTTCTTCCTGCTCAGAGTCTTTAACCTTTTGACATGAGATGTTGCATTTTATGCTGTGAATTTCTTCAACTTGCTTTCCGAAAATCTCTCACGTCTTGAGCGGTTTATATCTCAGACACAATCCTCCTCACTGCATGCTCTGCCTCTTTGCTTCCCTTTATCCTTCATTCCCAGTCTCTCTCTCCATGTTTGCCTCAGATATGGCTTTCACAGAGGAAGGATAATGATCCCAGATAGATGCAGTCACCAAGATGGATGCCGACGACTGTGAGAGTCTGTAGACAGATACTGCAGAACAACTGCAAAGTTTTTTTGCATCATGTGATCATGAAAGTCATACAGTACATCAGTTTCCACATAATGTCTTCTGGTATTAATGAATAATCTGCATTGAGGCCATGGAGGAAGAAAAGACTGATGTTGCTCAAAAATTTGAAAACTACAGTAAATGTCATCAGCTAATGATATAACACTTCAGCTCACAGCATTTATTCATTTTTTATTTAACCTTTATTTAACCTTAGTCTCTGGACTGTGTTGTAGCAATTGCACACAGTTTTGGTCCTGTATTTGGATGAAACTGTTGCACAAATCTCAGCTGTGAGAACCAGCTGTTCTTTTTCATCTGGATTCCCTAAAACCTCCTTCATTATTCAGCCCTGTAACTTCATGCAAGGCCTTTTTTTTTTTTTCTTGAAAACCCTGCTATGACTATGATAGTGAAATATTGCAGACTGAATTGTGACAAAGGCAGTTTAATGAAACATTAATTGTTCATAACGTCATCAGTGAGTCTAGGGTGGGGGAGAACGAGAGGGACTTTGATTTAACTCATTTGTGTCAGTTTGCATTGTAAATGTGGGTCAGGTAGTACTGAGTTGTGCTGTGTGAGCATTAGGCTCTATGGGAAACTGCTGAGTGTGTAGCAGTGTGTGGAGGGCATGTTGGAGTGAGGGAGAGGTTAAAGGAAGTACAGAGAGGAGGGGAGGAGAGGGGAGAGGATCATGAGTTGGGTAAGTGAGTTCATGCTAAATGTAGGTTCCTGAATAATTCAGTTGTCTATGCTAGAAACAAGGTCCTTCAAAAGCCATTTAAACACTTATCATAATCCTAGTAACTACACTAGCGCATTATTTATAGATACTTGTGTCTTGTTTGTTTTTGTTTACCCTGCTGTCTTTCTTTTCCATTTTCCCTTTGCCCGTTCCCATGTTCCTCTCTTTCTCTTTCAGCTATTGGCAGCTGACATTTTATTCTTTCATGGATAGTTCAAGCAAAATTAGTGAACATGATCAATTGCACTTCATGACTAGATTCCAGAAAGCTGGGAACATGGAGTAATTAGAGTTTTATCAGGCGTGTCTTTCTAGAGCAGCTCCAGATACACTGAACAAAAGCCTGACTTTGTCCAGTTGGTTTGCTCTTTGTTTTAAAGCTCAAATGAGCTTAATGAACCATAAAGTTTACACACATCCCTGACAAACTACCACAGGCATGGCTTTTGCCTCCTATTCTTTGTCATTGGAGCAGTAACACGGTTTGAACTGATGACATTGCAAACTATAACCTATCATGTTTCTGTTTGCTGGACCTTTTCATGATCAAGTACTCTGAGCTGTGTATTAGACTGGGTATTTGTTTTAAGGATTTGGCCAAGGATTTCTTTAGTAGACACGTGACAGGGTGAAGTGATACGCAAAACAGCGAACAATGAGGTTTGGAGACAAAAGGTGAAAAAAGAAACTGTTTACACCACAGTATATCCATATCACTCTCATTCGATCGTTGCAGTAGACAAATGTGAAACATCTAGTTTGGTGTTAGCAGTGGAGCAGAGAGAGAGAGAGAGAGAGAGAATGTTCTCCTGGAAATACAACCCGATATCATAGCGAAAAACTCCGACATTAGATTGACACTGGCAACAGTACAACGGCCTAATCAGTGATGTCAAAGCAGGTGTTTCCAATCTCCTAACACCTGCAGTGATGTCACTGCTTTAGACGTGGACAGAGGTGAAGCATGCTTGAAGTTTTAGCACACAGAGAGGCTGTGTAGCAGCAGCTTTCTGTCTTTGTAGTAATGCATTTTGTAGAAGCACATTTTATAGCCCTTCTGTAAAAGTTCCTTTAAATGTAAAAAGTCAGGTTCCACCTCAACTTGCTGATCTTTGGGGCCACTCCAGGCTTTGAAAGATCATTATCTTTGAAATATATTTGCCCCAATTCACCAACACTGATTGGCTTGTGCTAGAATTAGCATGTGAAAGGAGTGTTGTTTAGCTTAAATGAGTTAAAAGAGAGGGGCATTGTTGGTTTGTATTGTTTGTTGTATGTACATGTGCACATATAAAGACAAAGTTGGTGTTCTACAACAGTTGCTTTGCCTGTTCTTTCACAGGTTTTCTGTAGGAGAGCCTAGTGTTTCAGTTATGCAGCAACATGCTGACTGAAGAATCTCAATGGCTGCGAGCCAGTAGCACAGAAGGAAAACAGCACAGTACCCCATAGCTTAGAGTATTCTGTGAATGTGACAGCAAGAGAGACAAACAGGAGGAGAAATAAGAAAGGGAAAATCTATTTATGTTGTGAGAAGGCATGTAATTACTTTGCCTCTTAGGTGTGCAAGCATTTCTTACTGTGTGTGTTTCAGTTACTTTGCTGAATTCATGTTCATCAGTTCTTTGATTAGATGTCAGAGCAGAAACAGGTCATCAGCAATCTGAGCAATACAAGCAATGAATGTAAAAAAGATGGACCTGCATTACAGACACATTTCAAGTATATAAATTACATAAACACAACCAGCAGTCATCAGCAGGTGTCCGTGACACTCGTTGCAGCAGACTCCTTCATGCTGCTGAGGAGGTTGTCGTTCTGCTTATTAAAATCCAGTGGAGACGCCATCAATCTTCTAAGATCAATATGTCTTTTCTCCCCTCCCCTTTCTCTCTCTTTGTCTCTCAGTTTCAAATGTGTGTGAGGATATGGGTGTGGCTTTTGGGGAGATATATAAGCCAGATATTGAGCATAACATTCACTTAGGAGACCTAACATTAGACTGATATGGGCAGTGAAAGGCAGAGTGAGTTGTCAGCTCTCTTATCAGTCGTTTTTTCTGCTGCCTCGATGTCCTCCTGCTAGGTTGGACATCACCACCAAGTGGTGTGAAGCGGCATTGGCCACAAAACTGGAAAAAAAAAAAAAAAGGCTATTATGGCTAATATTAAAAGTACAACAAAATAAATAGTTGTAATAAGATGGTCAAGTTGTTGTGAGGAGCAGCAAAGAGATTATATATGGTATTTATATACTTACTGGTTTATACACAGAAAAAGAAGAATTATGTGTGAGGAATACTCAAGATGCATCAAATGATATAAAAAGTCTCTTTTCCACATCTTATCAGGTCATTATCTCACTTTCACATTCTATAACAACAGTGTGTGGCCTGTCTAGAAATGGCTGGTATGTGTGTGTGCAGGCATGCTACATAAACTGAAGGCTTTAAATGGCTGGGAGAAAAAGCAAGCTGCAACTGTATCAAGGCCTCTGTTGCATTTTAACAGCTGAGCTCTGGGGACTTTAGCAGGAGTGGAGCTGTGTATACTGACACCAGTAAACATTAAGACAATTTTATTTTTTTCAAGCTCAAGCAGTGTGAAATATGACAGGTGTCCAGTGTGAGTTCCGTTTGTTTATATATTAAATAAAAACACTGCATCTGTATTTATGTCTGCCAAGACTTTGGATTCGTGTTAGTAACAAGTTGCTGTGTGTTTGGTTTCCAGCTTCCCAGCAGCCTGTGCTGCCCAGAGGTGGGTACATGCGCTCCCCCTCATGGACACGCTGCAGCAAAGTCGAATCCCCACGAGAGAGAAAACACCACAGCGACTCAGACACCACAGAGCCCTTAATGAAGCTGGAAAGGCCGAAGCAGCCGTGATGTCTGATGTGAAACCGCTGGACCGCAGAGAGAGAAATCCCAGAGCCAGACAGACACAGCCAGAATGGGAACACAAAGCGGACCAAGAAGCCCCCCCATCTACCACCGTCCACTCACATAATGTTTCATGGTGCTGAATAGATGAGTTCAAATTGAACTCTGGACACTGTGCTCTGTACTCTAACTAAAGATGTTGAGATGTGCAATACACACTCTCCTTCTCTCTCCCTTCCCTCTCTTTCTTTCTCTCTCACACACACAAACACACACAGTCATTGTGTTGTTCATGCAAGGGGTTATCAATGCACTCTGGGCTGCCAGAAGATTTTCAGTTTTGTTTTTAATGATAAGACAGGGTAGGAGGTCAGCAGAGTAACAGGACCTCCATCCTTACAGTCTCTCAGGGTGGGAGATAGTTACTGGACATTGAGATTGGCACTAAAAGTTGTGTCCACAGCGTGAGGCAAGACCTTCCATGTGAAGTTCAGACTCTGGGATTCACATTGAACTACCGGGACATGAGCCGAAACATTAATCGATAACGTTTTTTCAAATAAAATATCACACCCAGGCTGTTACTTCATGTGCTGCTTGAAAATGTTGACAGGGTTTTCTGTTGCCAGTAAATAAGGTAACTTGAATAGTAGGTTTCATTGAGGCCAAGTTCTATTCATCACACCTTCTCCATCTTAATAAAGAATGTGTGTCTTTATTTTAAATGCCTAAAAAAAAACATTGCACTTCTCTCACTGAACTGTATTTACAGTGCCCTCCAGAATTATTGGCATTTGGTGCAGATGACTAAAAAGATAAACAGACCAAGTAGCAGCTTGGACTTTTTAATACTGAAGTTACTTTTTTTTTTTTCAAACATTTGTTTAGATTAACTTTTTTCTATTTTCCTTTTCATTTTGAAAACGATGGCTGCCACAATCACTGCTGCTAATCTAACTGAAGTTGGTAATCCAAAGCTGGTAGTCAAATTCCATTAGGAGACCTGCATGAACTAGATGGGTAATACTTGGAGCACGTAGAAAAATGAAGGTAGGGTTGCACCATAGCCAGGTGAATTTGCATGAATGCCAAAAATACAACAAAGTGCCAACAATTTTGTAATCATCTTTTATAAGATGAATTTAACTTATGATGCAATATTTCTCATCTTTCTAAGCAAAGGGAACAGCTGATTTCTTGATTTATTTATCTCATGTTAAGCTTGTCTCTACCAGGAGTGCCAATAATTCTGAATGCTGTGACACGATGGATCAAAAGTGACACTGGGAAGGTAGAGGAATAAATAAAAGCCTTGAAAAAGTTTGTTTGTGTGGTTTATCAAGTTACAACAGTGTGGAGGAGTCAAATTCTATAATGTGTGGCAAACACAGTGCACACCTTATTAAATTACAGTATTTATTTACTACAATTATAGTCTCCTTTATATGAAATATCAATGGTGCACTATCAGTGATGTGGCACAGTGGAATGGGACAAGCTGCAAAAACTATATTGGATTCATAACAGAGTGGCAATGGGTTTACAATTAATCTTGTGTTTCCTGTAGATACCAAACCAAGCTTGTGCTAAAGAGTGTGCGTTATTACAGAAGAACTGGTTTATAAGCAGTTTTTGTTCAGTTTTTTTCTCATGCAATTATATCTATAATCACAAATTCTTTTACATTTAACATCTTTCATATACTAACGCCAGAATAAAATGTTGTTAAAACCTTACATCAAAAGAATCCTTACATTTTTGTGAGTAAATTGTCGCTTAAAAAAAGCTGGTCTAACACACTGGAGTGAAAATATTGTGAAAAAAAACAAGACAAAGCAGAGGAGTATAAAAACTGTTTAATATTGGTGTGAGCCACAACAGCCTCACATTTCATGTTTTTCATTTGTCTTCACATCTCAATGTAAAACCGATAATCCTCGCTGACATGTAAAGAGGAATATTCATCAAGCAAAAACAGTACAGTGTCAACCAGGCACAGAACACACAACATTTATCGTACACGCTGATATACAACCAGCCTGCTCATCATTTATTAGTGTTTTTTGAAAAATCTGGATGACAAAATGTCCCAGCGTCATGCTGGTTGGGGTCTGAACCATCTAATGGAAAATGTGATTCAAGCAAATCCGAGATCCAGTTTTCAAACCTGTTTACTCAACAAAGGAGCAACTGGCCTAATTATTCAGAGACTATTAACATTTAGTTAACAGTGTACTACAAGCCCTTCAAGGAGTGGTTCTCAAATACATGAAATGAGAATTCTACATGAATAATTATCTAGCTTAGTTTGGTTGGCTCACAATTAGGAAAACATTCAAAAATTACCCACAATTTACTGAAAGAATAGTTCCCTGAATGGGAGCAATTTGTTGTTACATTAATAAATGCTGGAGGAAGGTTATAATGTACTCAGAGGGAGAGGGCCACACAAACACATTAATGGAAAAGCCAATTAAGCTTCACTTCATTTTGAGCAATTACTCATCTGTTTTATCCACACTCAATACAGTAAAGCGGTGTGAGTGAAATATGACTCTTTCTATCAATGAATAGTCCAGAGGATTTTTTTAAGAGGCAGTAAGGAACACAGACTGTGAGGTAGTGCGACTGAAGAGTTAAAGATCAGTTTCAGAGCTAAAACTGCAGCAGCGCGTGAAATGCCATTTTTAAATACTTCATTCTTCCAGTGCTAGCTTTAACTATCAGCCTTAAGTTACTGATGTCTACATCAATGACGACTCTTATTACTATGACAGAACAACAACCTAAATAAAGTACATGTGATCTGAAAAGATTTGTAACGTATCATACGTGCACAGATTTACAAACACTGACTTCTAACAACTGCCTTTACTGATACATTAATGAGAACCAGGTTGAGGAAGGCTGAAGTTTGCAGGAAGAGTATGAGGGAATGAAAATGTATTGATGTTTGTCAGCTGAGACAAAGTCCCAGAAATGTAAGAATGTCTTCATTGTACTGTGGTGTGAAGAAAGTTTAAAAACAGTTAAAAGTACAGTCATTTAAAATCTGAAAGAAAACAAGAAACCTTGTTCCCCACTCAGTGAAAACACATATTACATATTCAGCCACCAACATAACAAAGTGGTGGCTGAAACTGCATCCTCATTCTATTGGGAAATCTGTACCACAGGCTTAAGAATAAGCACCTAGTGAAATTGAAAGTGAGTAAGGTTGTATAAGGAGAACCAGCCTCAGAATAAAATGTATCTCTATATGATGCCATCATATGATGATACCAGCACAGCATGTTGTCCAAACTACACATGTAACTAATGCACCTTTCACATAAGGTCAGGTGATTCCTCTTCTTTTTTTTTTTCAATAGCTTTCCTGACCATGACTGCCAGTTGTTCTGCAGTGTGTTGGTCAGAGTTATTGCACTGTAGGACACTATGGGACTGCATCAGAGTGTGAGAGGAAGAGCACAGAGGACACTAAAAGGCACTGTCCCAAGGTCTTTATCTTACTGGATTTTAAATGTCCTGATATTAATGACGACTTTTTGGAATTCCTGCTAAATATAAAAACTACAATAAAAACTACAATAAAAATACTACAATAAAAATTTTGCAAATGGCATAATCTTGGTCGAAAAAGACCTGTGCAACACATCACCATTGCTCCTCTTGCAGCTGTCAGTGAGGTGAACCAGACAGTGCTGCACTTCAATCCAAATCCAAATCCAGTGGAATATTTGTTATGAGGCAGCACGTGGACCTACAGGTAAAGGGCTGATTTGTTTTGCCGATCCTGCAAGTGTTTTTCATCATCCTTGTTCTTGTTCCAGTTCTTTAGCCCTTCAGGAAGAGAGGTGTCTTCTTCAAATTCCCCCAACCCCTCAACAAACTCTTCATATGATGACTTCTCTTGAAATGGACGGGGTCCTAGCAGCTTTACCATGTCAGCCTTGTCTAGAATCTCCTTTTCTAGAAGACATTTTGCCACCTGCAACACAAAACCAGCATTTTAATCAATAAACAGTATTAATTTAAGCTAACTCCTTCGTCAAATAGCATGTGTTATTACTGAAGGCAGACCTCAAAAACAGATTTTCATTCACACTCAAGCAACACTCAAGCATTAGTAATAGCAGTATTTATATTTATTTTATTTAAAATAATGATGATTATAATAACCACAACTAATTGTTTAAGGTAGCTGATGTTGCCCATCTTACTCACAATTCTTCGAAACAGTTTAAAACAAAAAAAAAGGAGCAAACCACAAAGGAGCTACCAGCTGCTGCATCATACTGTTCAGTGAGCTGCTTTGGTAAGACTGCACTCCTCCTCTCTACCTCTCTCCAACAGTTCTCACAGTGAAAATAGTTTTCACCTTCTCCACCATTTCCTTCTTCTCAGTGACAAGCTGAAGTGTTCGCTGGAAAGCAGCATCTATGAGCAGACGGACCTCCTGGTCTATGAGCTGGGCTGTAGGTTCACTGAAGGGTTTTTCAGTAACTATGTTGCCCCGCTGAGGGAAGTCAAAGGAAACCTGACCCACCGCCTCATTCATTCCAAACTCTACGACCTAAAAATGAAGAGGAAATTAGCACTGTTAAGAGACAAGTGAACTTTATAGTCTGTAAATACTGCAAATGTCAATTACAGCAAATGGTGCTGCTTCACTTCAAACCAACCGCTTGTTATGTGCCTTATTTTCTGGGCAAAATAAGATTTTGACCTACTTCTTTGACCTACTTAAGATGTTAAGTGACTTTTAACTGAGCACCTTCACAGAGAGTTGGAGTCATACCCTAAGTCTGCAAGGCGCTACTTGTTATTGAAGTTCTATTGAAATAATAATGAATTCTTCACTGACATTGCTGCTATAGTTTTAAGAAAATCTGATCTAAAATTCAAACATTCACAGTGAAATCACTAGTTATCTTAGACTGTAGTCCTCTACATCATTATTATTATTATCCCTACTACGTTATTAATCAACTTCTCTTTGAATCCAGAATCAAATACAGTACCTCTCAGCCTTCTGCCTGTATTTACAGCGAGCATAGCCATGAACATGCTTGCTGTTAAATGTGGTGATTACCTGTGCATAGGCAGACTGTGTGACTTTCCTGAGGTCATCTTGTGCTCCCGTGGTTACTCTATGAAGGAAAACCTGCTCAGCCACTCGACCGCCCAGCATCATGCACATTCTGTCAAACAGCTGCTCCCGGGTGAACAGGTACTGTTCCTTAGGCAGATACTGGGCATAACCCAAACCTTTCCCTCTGGGAACAATGGACACCTGGAGGGAGTACATTATAATCAATCTAATAATCAGTGTAATCGTTTTGGTGAGATCCTACTTTCACTTGAGATGATAAAACCAAAGAAGGTTATGAAGTTACGCAGCAGTGCAGGAGACAACAGGAATAGGAAATGGTTTGAATACCTTAAGTAGGGGGTCTGCATGTTCTAGGAACCAGCCAGCCACAGCATGTCCAGCCTCATGATATGCCACAGTAGTCTTCTCTGGAAGCTGCAGTACCTGAGTCTTCTTCTCCAGACCTGAGAGAAAGGAGAATGTCTTAATATACAGGCAGAAAGTTATCAGGGTTGACATGTTCTTCAGACATACAGTAGATGTCTTTGGGTTGGTGCATGAGCCAAAGACTTTATCTTTGAGTAATGCATGAAATCACACTGTAAGTACAGTAGAAATGTTAAATCAAATCCTTATAGGGTAGCCTGAATGAGACACTGTATATTAGCATAATGTGAGTTACACAGTCTGTATCTCAAATCGAAGCTCCAAGTTCAGATTTATGGAGCAATATTAAATATTAATCAATATAAACTAAGAGTATAAAGTTTAACTTCATATTATAGAAATGTATTGCAAAACTCATTGCTTCAAGACCAATGATGTCACTTCTAACTAACTTGTTTATTGTGTATAACCCACACCCAAAAGGCATTATATGATTACTGTGCATAAATGTGGTTGTTTACTTACCTCCAATAACTCTTTCAATTGCCTGTTCAAAGTGATTAGTGTTGATATGCTGGTTGAGGTGACGTGCAGCAATTAGAGCAGCCTCATTACACACATTAGCAATATCAGCCCCTGAGATGCACAAGAAGACATCACAATCAAGTTAGACTGTGATGTGACAGAAAAAAAAAACTGTATGACTATTTTAGATTTAAATAAAAACTGAGCTGTGTGTGCGTGTGCAACATAATCATAAATCTCTTGTTCTTACCAGTAAAACCTGGGGATAGTGCAGCTAGCTTTCTAGCCAAAGCCTCTACTTCTATACTGGAGTGCAACTTCAGAGGTCTTAAATGCACCTTAAAGATGGATGCCCTTCCTTTAATGTCTGGTGGGCCTGTAGAAAAAAGAAAACAAAAAACATTTTGTCATATGCCTTGTGAATATTCTGATGTTTACAAGTCTTTTCTTAAACTGACAGCTCAGAATGACACAAAGGTAGGAGAGTGTGTGTGAAGGAGCATTTGAAGAACCAATTAAATTGAGTCTTGCAATGGTTGAACCTGTGGCCTGAAGAGCTTAACACAATGTATTATTCATGCAGGCTAAATCCACACATTTCTTTAATGAGTGACATTATGATGTAACAAGTTATGTAACTAATTACTGATCAAATATTAATTAGTCATGTGACTGTTTTTAAGCAACTTTATCTCAACAACACTGTTTACATGTTACCACAGAAACACTGAGGGAAAAGTGAAACTAAACAACACAGAGAGGAGCGGTGTGTCCCATCCCTCATGCTGGCCTCCAGTTATCTAATCCTTCTTTTATAGAAAGCCAGCACTCTCATTTTGACCCAGTTTTCTTTGTCAGAGAGAAAACTGCCCTGCCCACCATTGTCCAGCACTGCTGGCGCAAAGCAAATTAGATCTTAGCAGGCAGAAAAAGATCAACCATTTCAAACAAAAAGATAAAAGCTCACAGCATGCAACACAAGTGAACAGGTGCAAAAAACAGAACATAAGCAAATCTAATAGGCTTGAAGCTCATTTTTGGAAGCCATCCAGTACGAGTATGAATGTTAGTAAATATAATCCATCTGAAGCAGGCAAAAAAAAAATAGAATTACTGCCTCTGCCAACAAGCCAAGTTGCAGGAAGTATGGTCACAATCTCCAGTTCCTGAGTTACAGCAGTGAATATTGGCCACAAGTGTTTTTGCAAAGCATTATGATGTCACAGTGAAGTTGACCTTTGACTATTTGGATATAAAATGTCATCACTTCATCATTAACACTAGACATTTATGTGAAATTGTGTCATAATTAGTGTATAGAGTCATGAATTATGGCCAAAACGTGTTTTGAGAGGTCACATGGACCTTGGCCTTTGAGCTTTGACCATCAAATTCTAATCAGTTCATCCTTGAGTTCAAGGGAATGTTTGTGCCAAATTTGAAGAAATTCCCTCAAGGCGTTAGTGAGATATCGCCTTCATGAGAATAGGACGGACAGACAACTCGAAAACACTATGCCCTCAGCCCTGGCTGTCGCCGGTGCTGAGCTGTAAATCTGGGTCTGCATGCACATTAGTGCCACTGAATTGCACTGCAGTGCCTGGTGGGGAAGAATAAGGGAAATAAGAATAAAACTCCAGGTCCAAAGAGGACAGACACGTCATGGGACATGTCAGCTAAGTTATTTGGGATCATTTCATTGGCAAATTGCAAATCAAAACCTGCAGACACTGTAACTCTTCATACTTGTAGTATGATAAGACATAATATGTGTCTAATGCAGGGTCAAGATAGCAAGTGGCAATTAGTGAGAGCCATTTATCAGAACAAAGAAAGAGAACAAGAAATTAGTAGAAATACTCAGCTCAAGATGCCGACAACAGATAAATGCTATACTTTACCTATGTATATATGTCGATCAAAGCGTCCAGGCCTCATCAGAGCTGGATCCAGGATATCAGCTCGATTGGTGCCAGCCAAAACGACCACGTTGGTACTACTGTTGAATCCTGTAAAGAAAAGAGGACTTATGAAATTTTACACCAGGAATGGCAGAAAGGTCCAAATATGGAAAGAAGTAAAACTACTGCCTACCATCCATTTCCACAAGCAACTGGTTAAGGGTGTTTTCTTGCTCGCTCTGGCTGCCAAAGTTCCCTCTGCCTCTCTTCCTGCCCACCGCATCGATCTCGTCAATGAAAAGGATGCAAGGGGCATTTTTTCGAGCCATGGCAAACATATCCCTTATCTAATATCGTAGAGGGTAAAGAGAAATTAGAAAAATATAGTTAATATTCAAACAAAGACAGGACAGAAAAGGTAGAATGGTCTCTATGTATATATCTTAAACACTGTAAAGATATATTGGGTTTACAGATAATTTAGCCAAAAAGGAGCATAAACTGCATGTGACCCATCATTCAGTTTCCTGACTCCTTGACTAAGTCCTGCATTCAGCCCAGTACTGACCCTTGCTGGGCCCACGCCAACAAACATTTCCTGGAACTCTGAGCCGCTGACGGTGATGAAGGGGACATTGGCCTCCCCTGCAGTGGCCTTAGCCAGCAAGGTCTTCCCAGTTCCAGGTGGCCCTGATAACACTGCACCCTGAGAACAAAGATGTTACAGTATGTGAAATTAAATTTTTATATACTTTAGCACAGAATGACAATACAATATCTGTGGGGCTTGATAGTGACCTTTGGGATCTTGGCTCCAAGGTCCTGGTACTGACGTGGATTCTTCAGGAAGTTGACAAACTCCAAAATCTCCAGTTTGGCTTCTTCACAGCCTGCAACATCCTTGAAACGCACACTGATGTTGTCTTTGATTATCTTAGCTTTGGATTCACTCATGCTAAAGGGGTTTGCTCGCCCCCTACCTCCACGTCCAATTGCCATTGGTCCCTGCCGCATGGCAAAAAGCAAAAAGCCCACCAGAAGCAAGGTTGGGAGAACACTAAAAAGAAGTGTCCTGTGGAGAAAGAAATAGATCTTCAATTATACCAGGAGCCACAGGAGCAAATCCAGTATGCATAGAAGTAAAGTTGTTTTAATATGAAAATTCTAGTTTCTCACCCGTCGCTTTCAGTGTTATAGATTACAGGTACTGGGGAGTCGAGACCCATTTCCTGCTGGGCTATCTCCAGGTTATGCTCAAATGAGTCAACGCTGCCAATGTTGAACCACAAATAGCTCTGAAACATACAGACAACAGAAAACATCTAGTAATATACAGTATACAGAGAATAAGCCTATATACCTACTTTAAGTGTCTTCCAAACTGTCATGGAGCAACCCTTGTGCTTTTTGTGTCTAAAGCAAAGTCTTGTATTTTTTATTTGAACAACAGACGCAAATGGGAATGTGTGAGAAGAAACATGCAGTGTTTCAACGTGTATGCTCTTGATACTTTTATGTTTTCTAGCATTTGTTATTAGTTACAGGCCAGAGGTCTGGTCCTAAATTACATCTATTAGTATTTGTTTCATTACAGTCAGATTTCATTCTGATCAGTGCCGAGCCATACCTGGTAATTTCATAAACTGGTAGGTCTTCTCTCTTTGGTGCATCTGCAACATGCACATTCATAAAGTGGACGGAAGTTATATATAAAAGTGTGTAGATCTGTATGTTTTGGTGTAAGCTGTAAGAAAAGTGAAACTAAATGGATTTACTCTGGATTAGAGCATGGGATCTTACTGGGATGTTACGTGTAATAGATGTTGTTACACATAATGTAAAATGGAAGCACAAAGTGAAACATTATAATCCACAGTCTCATGGTTTGTTCTGCTGGTATGAATCATGCACACTAGCTTTCATCTTAATATGAGAAATCTGCCCCGCTAAATGTTTTTTCCAAACAACCCCAAACAACATTATTTACAGGATTAGTGAAATCTCATTATAAACCGGGCACTCAGGTCTCTGTCACAGTTAACCTAATTTTATTAAGTCATTACGACACTGTTGCAACTAACCACTTCTGATGTGTTCACTCCGTGGGCAGGAATGACTTTGACATACTGTTTGTTGACAACCTCCAGATGATCCACCTGCGTACACAACATAAGAACCAATTTGTCCACATGGTTGCAAACACAGACATAGAGCGATAATAGACATCCACATTCTGAAGATATCAAAACACTCTCTTCCCCTCACCAAGCCTCTGCCCAAGTAGTGATGCACAAAATCCTTCCAGGAGATCTGGACCCCCGTCTCCCGGAAGTAAAAGTACAGAAAAGCCGAGGCCATGCCTGCTGCACCGATGGCAAGATTCCGTACTAATTTTTCATCCAAGGGAAAATCATCCTGTAAGATGAAGAAATGTCGAAAGAGAGAGAGAGAGTTGATGGACTGATTAGTTAATTCTGTAAGCTGTGTCAACATGCATGAACAACAAGCCGCTCTTCTCACGCTGTGGCAGCGGTGTGCTCTCAAAACTATGAGCAGCCTTTTTACGGTAGAATGTGACTATTATGGGACTACACGATTTAAGGACAACAATAAATCATCTTACACTTATTTCTGTTTTTATTTTTAATTAAAATATGGAGAATGCAACTTGCACCAATGTAATATAAGTAGAATCAAGCTTAGATTTTACATTTAAAGATCTCAGATGCCAACATTTTAGTGAATATATTCCACGTCATCACTGTTTGTGTGTAGTGCCTTGTAGTGACAAATTATTAGCACCTGAAATTGCGTCCACCAGTGTGATTCTTCCTTTTTTCCTCCTCTCTGTCTTTTGTCCTCATCGTCGTTTGTGTCCTGCTTGTCCCCTCCCAGAGACTCTTGCTCTTCAGCATTTTCATCTAAAAAGTGACAGACAGCAAATCATACGCTGCAGCAGTGCTGAGAAGAGAGGACGTACACATGGTTCTTCCAGTAATGACACACTACTCACCTTCAGCTGATTTGCTGACGCCAGTGCTTTCTTCACTCTTTGGGAAAAACTTTTCGAATCCTAAACCAATTCAACAACAAAAACAAAACAATGAAGTGCAAATGCCTCACATCAACCCAAGAAGATTTAGTTCATCGTGTACACTCACTGAACTACATTATGCAGAGAAGCAGCATTAGGAGGTACATTACCTCTTGGCGGTTTGTTTGAGCTAAGTAACCGAGCAAGTGAGAAACTGTGTTGATAAAATCCTCCACATCTCCTTTGGATTAATGACATCTTCTAAAATAAAAAAACGATGAATATGTTAGCAGTGAATGCAGGG
The DNA here is from genome assembly GCF_002814215.2 of Seriola lalandi dorsalis. NCBI lineage: Eukaryota > Metazoa > Chordata > Actinopteri > Carangiformes > Carangidae > Seriola > Seriola lalandi. The sequence continues at coordinate 637,030 of NW_019525519.1, read as the reverse complement.
CCATAAAAAGACCTGGGGAAAAGACATGTAAGGCATGAAATCCACATGTTACATGTGATAGATGCTGTTACACCTAATGTAAAATGGTAACATGAAATGAAATGAAAACATGATAATTCAGTCTCATGGTTTCGATCATGCACACTAGCTTTCATCTTAATATGAGAAATCTGCCCAGCTACATGTTTCTTCCAAGTAACCCCAAACAACATTATTCACAGGATTACTGAAATCTCATTATAACCCAGGCACTCTGGACTCTGTCACAGTTTAACTAATTTTATTAAGTCATTACAACACTGGTGCAGATAACCCACTTATACTTGACACTGAACGGCTGCTATACAGCTCACGTGGTATTTCCTTACGTATCTGTCACACATGCAGATTAAACATGAAAGAAATTATTCTTAAAAGTTACAAACACTTGGGGAAGTGGCTAAAATATGTTTCTCTTCCACACAGGTACAAAATATTTGATTGTTATTTATCATTAGAGCAGGGATATTCCCTCATTTGGTGTTTTGATGAGAGCACTGTCTTAACACATCACTCCAAAATCTCCCATAGGTGTTTAGCTGGGTTGAGATCTGGTGAATGTTTCATCATAGGATAAAGATGATCACTCAGAACAACTTTGTTTTTATTACTGCCCCAACATTGAACCCGCTTTCAAAGTCACTTAGATCTTTTCCTCTTGCCATCTTGATACAAAATTGGAATCAACTGGACCTACTCAGTAGTTCTTAGTAGATTTCAAAGAGTGTTCATTGCTTCATTGTACCATGCAGTGCACCTGTGTGGAAGCATCTGCATTGGTTATGTTTCTCTGATTATTTATTTAAGTTTTTGCTTTAATTTGTCACCTTTCTATATATCTGAGCAAAGATATGTTACTGTTGAGCAGTAAACTTAATTCTCAAAGATGTCAGGAACCAGCTATTTATCTGGTAGTGATCAGGCAAAGTCTGAACTTTAAGTTTCTCTGGTTTGATTGTCGTACTTGAATAAAAAACAGAAGGTTCACTGAAGCAGATCAGCAGTGTGGAAGATACCTCATCTCAGCCAGTGAACCTAGACTACATCTTATTTTGAAGGCATTTTCTAAAATAGTCACTGAGAAATCCAACCTCCAATTCAAAAAGTTCACTACTTTTAGCTGCTAACTCACGCACATGAGCGAGTTTTACATCTACTCTAACTATGATATCAACAGTTGCTTAATCTATTTTGAAAACTAAGTGCAACTGAATGAATGAATGAATGAATGAATGAATGAATACCAGTGAACAAGCATGGGATAAAAGCATCCCCTCCCCAACAAATTAACCGAGACACGCCCCCTTCAAAATTATGAAACTGAGGAAATGGACTTCTCAACTCAACATTATCAAACGGACGCATCGCGAGAGTACAAACAACTGAGGAGCGTCACATAAACAGTGCTGCAGTTTGTTTGTTTACAGTTGTTTTTTGGGGAGGGGGGCCTGCTGCCTGCACTGAGGAACACTGTGTTCTTTCCTACGACAGACCTCCAGCTCCGTCATACAACTTCGCAATATACTGTTGCCCAACGCATATAAATGTAGCAATTGTAAAAGAAAAGTTTGCATTCAGTTACTTTTTACAAAACAGTAGCAAGTTTACGTAATAAGAACCCAATGACAACATCACCGTACCGACGGGAGTGCGCTGCTGCTGCGAAAAGTAGCGGAAATTGTGGATAACTTTCGGCTCCACGTCCGAACCGTCCGCACGCGGTTCCGAAATGGCCCGACACTCACAGAGAGAAGACCCATCTTTTCAGCTACTTTCTCTCGGCTTCACTCACTGGACTGTCCGCCGAGCCATCAACAAGTACAAAACACACCATCACTCTCATCTCGCGAGATCACGGTTACAAAAGTGCAGAATGAGGTTTCACTTGAGATCAAGGGTGTTCTGTCTGTTTAAAATTTAAAATGCTAAATATTTACTGAAAAATAAAAATACTGCTAAAAAAAACAATAAGACACAAAAAAAGTAAAAGAAAAAAAAAAAGGTACCTCCCAAAAGATCGTGAAAATCGCGTTAAAATTATGAGAATAAACAATTTATTGAAATGTGTGATTAGTCAAAAAGAATACATTAAAAATCAGTTTTTTAACAGCTTTCAAATTTTACTAAAACTTATTAAAAAATAATGCATTCTTCCCTGATAAAATGTATGCTGATAAAAGTAATAAAAAGTATTAATAAAATAAAAAAGTAATTGCTGATTATCTTTGTAGTGGTGTTGTCGTGAGTTTTGTGCTTTCAAAAATATAATATAGCATGTCTATTGAGACTAAACAGTCTCATAGGGTATTGAACCCTCTTTAAACCCAAGTAGGCACAGATTAGTTTCTTAAAAATAGAGCAATCAGTGAGACTGCTTTTTTTATATGATTATAGATTATATTAAACTTCATGAACTTTAATCAACCTGTGTATTGATATTTATTTACATGCAATATTGACATTTTCTGATGCAATGCTTTCAAAGGCCAGAACGCCTGTTTGACAAGAAATTAGGCCCATTTGGGACCAGCACTACTCCAATGCCTGATTATTGATAAATGGGAGAGATTCCCCTGGGAATCAGACAGTATTAACTTGGACTGAGATACTTGATGAAAATGAAAGGACATAGTGAAACATATCCAACAAAATGCCTGCTAGATAAATATTGGGAATTCCTGGGAAGAGTCAGAAAAGAAAAAGCAAACTTTGGAAAAAGCTAAACTCGATGGCAAAGTAAAATTGATATTAGATTCATGTGTGCCCTCTATTCGTTTTTTTTTTTTTTTTTTTAAAACAGGATACATTATAATGTACAGAAAAAATAGAGAATTTGAGGTTTTATTACACTAATATTTTTTTGATGCTTGAAAATCCGTTTTTCACCTTGACCATTGCCAAAGTAGGCATGACTACAACATTACTTATGAGTATTTCCATTTCATGCCACTTTTTACATCTACTTCCACTACATTTCAGAGGGAAATATTTATTGCTGCAGTAAAGTTGATCCACAGAAAGTTTAAAACAATTTTGAAATGGATTAATGATTGGTTCTTTTAAGAAAATATGCCAAAATTCCTTATTCTGGTTCCTTATTCTTTTACAATTATAAACTGAATTTACTTGTTGGCCAAACAAGATCAGACATTTGAAGATGTCACACTGGAAACTTTTACATACAAAGCATGTGACCAACAAAGAAAATATGATGTATTATAAAATAACTATCTGAACCACAAATATATTTGATTTTGTTGCAGCTAGTTTTTAAAAAATGGGTCGTAACTGATCGATCAATAGGTCTTTACCACAATACTGCAGCATTCATGTACTTGATTACTTTATTCATGCTCTACTCCACATGCCTTTACAACAGGACATGGGTTTCACCAACACCATGTACAGTATGTCCATTAGTTTAAAAAAAAAAAAAAAAATACAGTACATCATGCTGAAAGATATCACAGCCAAAAGTCATTTAAAACAATTATTTTAGGTCAACATTTACACATTACCAAAGGTGTCACTTAACATATTTGTCATCTCTGGCTGGACAAAATGTGCTATAGGTACTTTAAGACTGAAAACCATTAACATGATGGTCAAGTGTATTAAGACGTTTGGATAACAGCTGTATATTACCTGACAATCTTAGGCACACAATGTTCATGAGTATTCACATCTATTTAATACACACTGCACTAAACTGAACCAGATTAAACACAGATCAAACTGCCTGAAATGAGTTCACAGTTTTGAATAAAAGGAAAAACATTTAACTCCAATATTCCTTTTCTTCATCGGTTCTCCTTACAAGAAAATTTACTGGTAATACATGCTTTAATTATGTGTCTGTTGCCATGGTTGCTATGGTTTTAATGATTGTATATACATCTTTCTTGTCAAACAATTACAAGCCATAGACCTTTTTTTTCCAGTATCCAGGGTGGCTAATTGAAAAATGAATAAACTCAGAGCAGGCCTATACTGTGTAAAAAGGTGCAAATAGGTTGCTGAAAAAGAAATATTGCTTTAAGGCCTAGAAATTTTAAGACAGTGTGAAACAGATCAACACAAAAGGAAAACAGGCATGTTAAACGAGTGGAGGACAAGTATGGACGGCTTTAGAGATAGTAGTTGTGAAATACACTGATGATGGAAAAAGAAGTTACAGTGATTATGATCACGTAGTCTAACAGATTTAACTCACTCCTTATTGTAACCTAATTAAACACTAAGCATTTTAGTTGTTTAATATTAACTTATATGACCTAATAAACTTGGAAATGACTGCTCAGTACATGGTTACTTGTGTGTTCTGAGCAGGAACAATTAATATACAACTCCTGCATGCATAATCACCCAATTACAGGGTAGCTTTTCTCTGTAGGGCATTTATTTTGTACATTTATACAAGCCACACACTCTAATGTGAATACCTCACACCTGCACAGTGTTCAGTAAATCCAATTTTAGTGTGAATTAAAAAGTTTGATAAAAAAAATATATATATATATTAATTTCCACATGGGTTTCTAAATACCCTGCTTCATAATGTAGTGCACAGGAAGATAAAAACACTACTATATAAACATATGCACAAAAAAAAATCAAACAAAGACAACGATGAAAAGCTAGCCTTCTCTCTCAGACCTTCCTGAACGTGTCGAAAACAACATGAGGAAAAGTGCAACATCCAGTAACATCATGTGGTCCTCTCTAGAGCTATGCATCTTTCACATCTGACACCTCGTCCTGCTTGCGCTCAGTCATTCGGGCACATCGTGGACAAGTTGTGGAGTTGTCATAGTAACAATCTCTAAAAAGGCGTATAAGAAAGAGAAAACAAACACCAAAAATTTTTGTTACATAATATATTTGGTTAATGGTGTCTATTTGGGTAATTTATTGTTCACTCATAGTTAAGTGTTTGGGAAATTGTACTGGGATGCCCTCATTAATCATGCCTTTCTTATCTCTCTGGATGCAGTTTAAAAGCATGCTTAACTAATAAATCTCAGACGAGATTAGCCCAGTAACTGGATGTCTTTAGGGTTACTAGTAGCAACATTTTTCTTAAAAAGTTAATGTTAAACCCTCAACAATCACCATAATTGACTAACCTGTGGAAGACAGCAGAGCAGTCGTGGCAGACTGAGGTGTGACTGTCAAAAGGGAACAGGATGTCTCCCTCCTTACACAGCTCGCAAACAAATCCTTTGGCCTGACAACGCTACACACACACACACACACACACACACACACACACACACACACACACACACACACACACACACACACGAAAATGGGACAGAAAGTCAGAGTTTTGGGGAGGTTGCACGATCTCTACGACCTTAGCTAATGACACGGTACAATCGCCATTAAGTCCCTAATAAGGCAGTAGACTTACTGACAAAAAAAAGTCAGCAGTGTCATCAGACTTGTGCTTTGTGCTTTATGTATGAGCTCACCTCACAGTCTAGTTTGATGTGTTTAGCAAATGTAGTGTGGATCTCTGTAAGGGAACAGCTGAGTCTGCCACTGGAGATGTCAATCAAATCCTGTAGTGAGTACATGTCATCATTCTCCACAAAGTGCTGCCGATCTTGTAGCTGGAGAAAACAAACACAGTGGAAAATTGTTTAAAAAATTTGTGCAATGCATAAAAAAATATATGCAAACAACCAGCGTGTCATGAGACCTGACCTTGCTGAGAGAAAACATATTTTACAATGTCATGAGGTCATACTGTAGTAGCCAGCAAACACTATCTAAGAATATCTAAGATTTTTCTTTTCAAAACTTTTGTGAACATGTTTTACCATTTATGTCTGTTGGAAAGCCTTTTTAACAATTTAAAAAATAATAATGCACATATTATGAAGTTCTCACATTTTTGAGCTGATACTGAACTTGAAGTAAGAATAGTCAAGTCAAGTTTATTTGTGTAGACTGACTAATCCCCAAGTGTCTCATCAAGTTCTACATCAGCAAGCTTTTCCTCATTTCAGCAAGAGCTATCCACTTCCACCACATAGTGGTGCTGTTGTAGTATTACTTATGGGTTACAAATGTCAGTGTAGATGATGATTTAATGACACAAGTGATTTTAAATTGTGGTAGATGGATATTGTAAAAAGATGACGACCTGTAGTAGTAGCCGAGCCTCCATTGCCTCTTTACAGGTAATAAAATAGGGTTTCATCAACAGAATATCTTGACGAAGTTTCTGTAAAGAAACACACACATTAACACACACGTTGCTGCCAGTCTCACTTAATGCACACACTTGAAGTTGATTTCCTCTGTCACTGCATGAGCTAGCACTACTTGATATAAAAGTTGTTTGATTTTCATCATAACCATGCCATGCCATAACCATAATCTAAAATATAGTGACAAAGTTTTATATTGCCTATATAGCCTAAGAGCATCTTTACTTCAAACTCCACAATTTCTTGCTGGGTGTTTACCAGTGCCTCCAAAATAGTGAGTCTACCCACCCTAATCTCAACCAGTTCCTCCACAAAGTTAAATAGCAGTGGGTTGATTTCTTTCAGCTTCAGAACAGGCCGTGACATCATCAGGGCCAGGTAGCGCAATGACGAACGACAAACCTGCAAGGGAGACACACTGTCAGACCACAGACTGGCTGGAAATACCCACAAGAACACGTTAATGCACATTTCACCAACACAGTGATGTGGCTTAAACATGATTCAGTGGACAGCCTGGATGGTCCGTGCTCATCATCTGACCTGGATTTGCTACCCTCCTCCTGACCTAGGTTAAACTTGAAAGTAGGTCAGATGCTGATTGGCTTTCATAAAAAGGCATTTCTATTAGAGATCGAAATGCAATTTAATGTATAATGATGTTTTAACAACATTAAGCCGACTCCTCTCAGTAATTTTTTTTAAACTTGGTAAAGCTCCTCTGAAGCCACAGAAAACACAGTTTCACAGGGTGTGTAGCACATTTCATGATTAGTACATTCATTTCGACATGTGATATTAGCAGAGTGTCCCCTTAAGCTTATTTCTTACTATAATATAATTGTATGTTATTCTATCAATTAGCAGAACCGTATAGGAACGCAGCTATCAACAGTGATAAACAGAGAAAAAAATACAGTATGATGGCATCTCCTGAAAATCCTGCTTCAACATGTGTTCAGTAAACTCACGGCTCCTGTATGAAGGGGTACAACTTGACAAGAAATCTCACAGATCGATATATAAAAGGTGAAGGAATTTTTTTACATGTGGAATGTATTTTGCTGTAGCTGTTGAGGGGTACCTTGCGTGGTTCAAACTCCCAGTTGTGGATGACACGAGCTGGGACAATGGCTGTGTCATTCCAGTGGCATGTGCTGCAGTAATACTGGCCTGTGTAGTCACACTGTCTGGCCTCACTTGGAACACCCCCTATCAGATAAATATCACACAGTACAGTCAAACAATGAAACAAAAGAAAGCTAAATGCACTTAAATACATTTAAAAACACCCTTATTAAACACGTAGTATTTGCATATGTAGTAGAAGATTAAGATATTATATCCCATGTCAAAAAGCGAACTTTGATCAGTTCCAATTAGTCTACATATTGTTTTTAGATCCTGTTTCTCCATTTCAACCTGCCAAACATGGACCAACACAGTCCATTCATACTCACTCAGTGAAATAGGTGTGCGGCATTCTGCACAACGGTAGTCTTGCCGGTCTAGTCCTATCTCAGGGCAGATGCTGAGCTCATACTCAGACTGGTGGCTGACCTTTGACCTCACACAGGGCTTAGTGATCAGGTTCATACACTTACTGTGGCAACGGTAATAGCAACCTGAGAGAGGAAATAGATACTCACATGACATGACTTTTTTTTTGCACAGCAACATTAGCACTAAAATCCCCACTATACCCACTGGGTTTGGTGTGAATGAGTGGTTGACAGATTCAGGGAGCTGAACAGAGAAGCCGCACTGAGTCTGCTGATAGGAAAATAAATACAAAGAACACTGTTTGGAAAACTGGTAATATAAAATGAAAGTATGAGGAAACCCTGTAATCCCCATTCTAACCAGTAATCTCATTCTTAAATCAATTAAAATTACTTCTCAGTCTGATTGGCTGAAACAGTGGCACACTGTACTGTTACACTTCATTTTGTATGCATGTGGAGTAAAACTTTTGAGAGATCAGGTAAGATAACGTGATGAAGTGACATAGTGTGAGTACCAAAGCTTTTAGAACAGGGAATGTTGAGATAGAGCAAGTATAACATTGCATGAACACAGTACGTCACTAAAATCATCCTGTTGCAATGAGTTATGGGAATTATTTACAATTTTGGCATAAAAAGCCAAAAGATATATTGGATGGACAAATATATTAAATAGAGTGTCTCACCTGTGCATGTATACCATGTCTGGATAAGGCCCCAGATGATAGTGCTACACTTGTCACAGGTCTGTTTGACACTCTTGCTCTTTTCCTTAGAGAAGCGGTGCTCCAGCAGGATCCTCAGATTGGGCTCATCTTCCTCAGGGTCCTTTCAAGGGTCAAAGTGCAAAACCAAAATTCACCAAGTGTAGTAGTAGTAGTCGTAGTAACACAGTTCATGTATGGTATGTTAAAGACATGCATTACTGCAAAATATGTGCACAATACCAATTTATGTACATTGAAACACTGATATTATACCATAGCTGTTACCATGTGTATTTTGCCTACAAACTGTGATCTGATACAAACACAAAAACACAGTAAAATAGAAATATGCAGTATTTTTTTTTTTTTTTTTACATATATTCATATCCCATATGTTCAACTTCCAATACAAATTTCTATTCCCTAAACAGAAGTTGTCTCTTCAACCTAAATCACATGGGAATTTAACATACAGCTGTGTTATTGTTTAACAGTGAAGTGCTCTGGGAAAATTCCATATAGTTTACAACTTTGGGCACGAGATTCAGCTGCTTCACATGATATGGTTCAAAATGACAAAGTAAAAACGAGAATGTGGATGTTCAAAAACTGCTGCTACTTCATGAAAAAAGTCCTTTTGTGCATCACTACCATAACATGCTGTAACACTTCTGGTTGGTTTACAGTAATCAGCCTGACACATTACCAGCATGCTGCCTAAACAGTTTCATCAGTGATAGAGGTTTTCTAAAGGCAGAGAAATTGATAGGTTCCAAAAACACTAAGGCTAGGCCTAGCTATTGGAAACACAACTCCAGAATGACATAAAATAACAAACATTCTCTTTTCTATAAAATGCATTCAAATAACTAAATAACTTACTTTCTGTAAATCAAATAAAACATAGAGAAACAGAAACTGTGCTATCTGAAACATGAGGAGTTGACATCCATGAACTTGTTTATCAAGTTATCATTCTCCAAGAATGTCTGCAATGTTTGCTCTCAGTTATTTCATATAGGGAAATGAGGCCAAAATGGATATAATGTTACACTGCACACAGTAATCACAGTATTTCTTAGGATCTTCCCGTTTACCCTTCTGACACTGATCTCCACTCATAAGCACCAATTTTCAGCCACAGGCCAACTACAAACTAAAACTAAAAACTATTGCACCCACTGAAGTATTCTTTACCCCTAAATACAATATATTTTCCAAATTCACATGAATGCAGCATTCATTTTAGGGAACGCCTCTAGAATAGAGTAAAAAGAAGCATGCTTCAAACATTGTACACACATGCACAGCTGTGCATTCCACAAACTTGAGAACATGCAAGTGAAATTAGCCAATTAAGAATTAAGAACTTCTTTCTAGCTGAGCCAGCACCAAAAACTACAACATCATGTTATCCACTTATCCATTCACTCCTCAGTTCCAACCTTAAGCTCCTGCAGTTTGAGACGAAGGTGTATAAGTTTGACCACCGTGTCCTTCTGCCTCTCTGAGTGTTCTGGCAGCTCCAAGATCAGCTTCTTACACTCCTCTATGGCTAGTTTCAGCTGTTCAATGTCAGAAGCTACAAAAGAACCCTGGAACAGATGAAAAAGAGCAAAGCACTTCTAAACATACAGTAAATAGAAAAGGAAGTTTTGTATGTGTAGAACTCTAAGTTTTTCTTTACTTACCATAGGCCTCGAGAAGTGGTCCTCAGCTAGACCGAGGTCCATTGTCCGATCTGAACTGTGGGTTCTGCTTCCAGAGAACAGCTCAGGCCTTGCTTCTAAAAAAAAAAAAAAAAAGAGGGCAACGTGGGATAAAGCACTGTTCTTCTTGTAAGCATTCAAACTATGGTCTTGTAAGTGCACTCGGTCATGCATGCTAATATCACACACGACTGTGGTCACTCAAGACAATTCCTACACTCAAGACTCAACACTGGAGAAGTCTCGAAGAAGGACAAAAACACAAAATAGGCAACTGAGGTAATCGCAGGCGATTGTCTTGTGAGGTCTGGTAATGTGTAACCACACCAGCAACTCCTACAGTGTGATTCAAACTGTCGCTCATCAAGCTGAATGAACTTTGAAGTGTTGATATGCTATCTGCTGCTACTAACTATTTTTGTTTCATCTGTGGTACTCCACAGATGGAGAGTAAATCATTGGCGTCCTCATTCAGTGTTTCCCACATGTTGAGAATGAACACAGTGGTGGTGACTGGTGCAGTGTGTGTCCGATGTGCGTGCAGAGACTCATGCAGTTTAGAGGAGGAGAGTTTAACCCAGTTTATTTACTGTAGCTGCAATTTACTGATGTTTCCTAAAAGCCTCACATGCAGGCTATCAGTGGACGCTAGCTTGGCGGCTGTACACAGAGAAGCCTCTAGTCCCCACTCAGTTACTGAAGATCAGGAAACTCAGAAAGATGTGTGGACAAAAATTAGTTGGTTGGGGGAAGAAAAGAAACAAAATTTGAAGAAACAAGCCTTTGATTTATAATGACACAATTCAAATGATACATAATAAACCATGATAGTCACAATTTACCAAACCTACTCTCAATCTTCTTGAAAAAAATCAGACAAATGCTGTTATTACCTGCATACACCTCAGAAGAAAACATGTTGAGTGAATTCAGCTTCTCAGTGCCCGACAGACAGAGACCAATAAAGCAGAGAAACACAGGTGACACCAGTGAAATCAGCTCAGCTAACCTTTTGTCAGACTTGCCTGTCAGACTGATTGTAATGAAACAAAAAAGTTCTGTAATTCCTAAATCCTAAGATACAAGAAACGTGACTATAGCACTGCTTACACTTATGTTTTTCATTTCCTCATTTTCCTCTAAGTGACATTTAGGAAGGTAGATAACCTCAGAAACAGCTCCTACTGCAGCACTAATCTGTTGAGTAAGGAAATTAAAAAACAAAATCACATAGTTCCATAAGGGAGGATACTAGACCCCTTTTCCACATAGATCAAGAAATATTTTATATTTATCCTAATTTTCTTACAGCAAAAACCGCAAGGAGAGCTGAGTAGTTTATCCTGCTCAGGACAGACCACAGGCAGGGAACATTTGTTATTTTTTTACACAAAACTGGCAGATAAAATTCCAAATGAATTATCCTCTGTTCACAAACCAGCACAACAACACATTAATGAAATAATGGCTGGATATCTGCCAAAGTAGGCATTCATTTCTCATCCTCACAATTTTATCAGCTGCACATAAACATGTCAGAACTTAATTTCTGGGATTTTCCTTCATACGTTCGAAACTGAAATACGGTCAAACATAGTTGTGCTGTGCTTGAGGCCTACTTCATGAATTTTGGTAGTTCCCTTTAGTGAATCGTAGCATTTCAGGTCCAGTTTCAGTCTTGACTAATAATGTTCTTCACCCGTGAACCAGCTTTTCCTTCACAAGGCCTTTGTGACCACCAGAGAAAAATAAATAAACCCATAAGGTGTGGGGAAAATGCAGTATGTGTTGTTGTCAGTCACCAGATTGAACTTGTTTTAATTTTTCCACCCTGGTCAGAGTAGCAATGATGTTGCAGGACGACAGTTACCAAAACTGTCCAATGAATTAGGTCCAATAAACAATATCCAAATGACTTCACATTTACACCTCTCGGTTCATTAGTTAGAAATCAGAGTTTACATAAAACAGACTCAAACCCAAAGACAACCCAGGTTTATTTTTTTCCTTGAACTGAACTATATCAGACGTGTGAAAGCACCTTAAAGTGAGGTCATACTCTACACTTGAGATTGCTGTGTCATGATTTGCCTGTGAAGAACTTCAGAGGACTTTACCATGCTGTGGGGGCGTCTTGCCTCCTTGGGGACCATCTTCTTCCTCACCCCGATCAAAGGGATTGAGGCGGGTTTGGCGGAAAAGTGCAAGTCTCTCATCATACTCCATTTCATCGGCTACATCTAAAGAAGACAAAATACATTACAGTCACAATGAGACGTTTGTTCATTTCTTTTCGATTATGTTTAGAATTTGAAGTAGGAAGAAGGATCAAGACCATCTTTTAACAGAAGCCAGATATGCTACAGTGTCATCATGGTTATTACTTAATGTGCAGTGTATTCCCATTCAGATCCCAATTAAACTACACTGCTCTTTAGTCCTCAGGGAGCTGTACAAGGACAATAAACCCCCACTCAAAGGACCAAACAAATAAATGTGTCATAAAGTAAATATACAAAATACATGTTGCAATGAAAGCAGTGTTTTGTTTTACAGTTGGTTGAAAAGCTCTGATATGCTCATTGTGCTGCCTTGGCACCTGTAAACATACCAGGGAGACTGTATCATACACACGCCCTTCACCTGATTAAAATCAGCATGTCCAAAAGCAGCAATGCAGCAATTGAGCTTTGTACTTGAAAGTTGAGGAACTTGCTTGAGACATCTTTTAAAAACAATGGTCAAAATTTAAGTTAAGATATCCTGACTTCCAGTCCCTCTCCCCAGCACTGGCAAAGCTTGAGAAACACTGGATCTTTCACTTCCTAAAACGCAACCCATATGTTATAACATCCTGTTTTCACCGACTTTGTATTACTCCCTTTGACTAGTCAATCAATTCTGACATGAAAACTTGGTGGAGTGCCACTTAAATTCTAACTGTCACCTCTGTTTTTTTTTTTGTTTTTTTGCTACAGATGCTAAAAAAATGAAACAAAGTTTAAGTTAAATAATAATAAGAATCAAATAAACAAGTGAAATAATGTGTTGCCCTGTCCAGAGGATTAGATACTGGTCCACAGCACTTATGAAAAAAAAGCATTATCAAAACGTGGACAAGTCAGTGGCAAGTGGTCTGCAACAGAGCTGAAAGGGCTCAATAGTAAAAGGGAACCTCGACATACAGTGCATTCAGAAAGAATTCAGACCTGCGAGAGCAAATCAACATAAGCTTGCTGATTGATCTGGTTTCAAGGATAGCCTAATAATAAAATTGTTTCATTTCATATTTCTACCCTCACAAAGCATTTTTTTGCTAATTACATCAACATAAGTAGACTTTACTCAGTAATTAGTTGAAGCACCTTTGGCAATGATTACAGCTTTTAGCCTCCTTTGGTATGACACAACAAGCTTTGCCCACCTCCGTGTGTACTTAGGGTCATTGTCCTGTTGTAAGGTGAACCTTCAGCCCAGTCTGATGTCCTGACCTCTCTGGACCAGGTTTTCATTAAAGACATCTCTCTATGTTGCTCCATTTAGCTTTCACTCAATCCTGACCAGCCTATCTGTCCCTGCCACTGAAAAACACCCCAACATCATGATACTTCTACTACCATGCTTCACTGTTGGGATGGTATTAAGCAGGTGATGAGCAACACCTGTTTCCTCCCAGACATGACACTTAGAATTGAGACCAAACAGTTCGATCTTGGTTTCATCAGAGAATCTTGTTTGTCACAGACTGGAAGGGCTTTAGGTGCTTTTTTTTTTTGTTGCAAACTCCAAACAGCTTTTCGACTGTCTCTCGCTGAGGAGAGCCTGCCATTCAGCCACTAAGCCCAAATGGATACTGCAGTGGAGTGTTGCAGTGGTGGCTGTCCGTCTGGAATCTTCACACAGGAACTCTGGAGCTCAGCCAGAGTGACCATCGGGTTCTTGGTCACCTCTCTCACCAAGGTTTTCGACCTAAAGGCTTGGCTTCAGGTGTGAGACGTTATATAGACAGGTGTCGGTTAAATTTTCCACAGGCAAACTCCAATCAAGGTGTAGAAACATCTCAAATATGATCAAAACACACCTTAGCTAAATATCAAGTGTCATAGCAAAGGGTCAAAATACTTTTGTCAATGTAATATTTCAATTCTCCCTTTTTAATGAATTTGCAGAAATTTCTCAACTTCTCTTTATGTTTTGTCACTATGAAGTATTGAGTGTAGATTGATGAGGGGAAAAAATTAATTAAGGATTTTAGCATGAAGCTGCAACATAACAAAATGTGAAAACAGTGAAGGGGTCTGAATACTTTCTGAATGCACAAAGAAAAGGTCAAAAGCCAGAAGGCTGTGGTATACAAAAAAAACTGTTTTATACCATCCTAGTGTTAAAACTACATCTGTTCAATGAAAATCAGTGTGATGTATTCAGATGTGCAATAGCACTGTCACTAAGCAGGCTGCAAAGCAGAGAGTTTTCTCTAAACAATTATCAAAATATAGACGATTTAAATTAGTATTTATGAAATCTTTTCATACATATCATCCTCGCGCTCAGCACATGGGATCAATCAAAGAAACACTGCAAAGCCTCATAAAGGTTATAAACACAGGTTGAAGCACTGCAGCCTCATCTCAGCAACTATGAGCAATCGGGGTCGTCTTTCTTTGGAAGTCCTCCTCTAGTAACCTTCTATATGTTTCGAGTATTCCTGCTAAACATGTGCAGCATGGGATAAATTCAATTACAGTTATGCCACCAATATAAAAGAGCACATCAACATCAATACACAGATGTCAACAACCAGCTAACGCTAGCTAGCTAACTAGCCCTTAAAAACATACCATTCATGTGTTGTTTTGATACGAATTTTAGCAAATTTAATTGGTCCGTGTTGGTCGAATCTTACCCCGTTGTTGACCCTATTTATCATGAGGGAACCGGCCCTTGTAAAATGTATTTTTATAGCAAAAGCGTGCGGTTAATTATGAGCAGTTCCCCCGTGTTGTTTTGTCTCTGTCATCAGCAACATCAGAAGGCAAAGAAGTGTCAAGTCATAATACTTCAAAACATCTATATCCGGTTGATATTTTCAAAATAAAAAACTTTCATGACAGCCATGTAGTAGCATTATATGATTAATAGAGAAACTAAAGAGGAATCGAATAACTGGTTCTATACGTTTCCTTTGTTCAATAAAAACCTATGCTTGTTTCTATTAGCTTACGGTGGTATAGCTAAATGAAGCCACCTTAAGTTGTTTTTATACGGAAGTAATAATTAATACTTTTATTTTGAAAATAGACTTTCAGTCGTTTTACCGTGAGCAGGAATACCTAGATGATAAGGCATCACCTCCAAAGTTTGGACTACATGTCATAGTAGGACTTTTTGTCCCTTCAATATCACTGCAGCCAGTTTCCACGACATCTAGTAAAAATTACTGACTGAATTTGACATTGCACTGGTGATAAAGTTTCATAACACACAGTTCATGGTATTCAGAAGTAGGCTGTTCACAATTTCAAGCTTTCAAGATAGGTGTTAGGAAACACATCTGATTGCAAAGGTTGCATCATGTAGGCAGATGTCTTAAATGTTTACATATCAACTCAATATAGCAAACAGTATGATTTATGGAGACTCCATAAAATTACACCATTTTGTCACATTGTCTGCCATGCTGTATCGTCAGGGTAAATAGACTGCAATAACTAAAATAGACTGAAAAGGACAATAAATGCCTTCTTTATCTCTCCTCTACCCCTCTCATTTTGCTAATGAAAAATTCAGCAGAATATGAGTAAATAAGGAGAATATTTGTGAAGTTTTGAAGCTGTGGTTGATTCCAAGCTTTCATTCTTATTTAAAAAACACAAACAGCAGCTATAATGTTCAACAGTTTGGCAGTTCCTGGAAGCTGTGAGGTTCACAGAGTAAGAAGGTGGTGGTGTGTACATTAATAATGATGAACTTGTAACCTGCAGAAAGTGGTAGTAAGAGAGGATTCTTTTTTCTGTGAAAAGATAGGAGCAGACATCTCAGAATCTGCTTTAGAGTATGGTTCGTGCTTTTTAAGCCTGTTTTATGTCAGTGCCATCCTGGTCGAGTGAACTGGTTGTCATATCAATTCGTGAGTGCCAAACTGAGAAACACGCCATATCATCAGGTAGCCTATAAAAAGTAACGAAAAGTACTACATATGCAGTTACACAGTGCAGCCTAAGATGAACCAGAGAATCAATTTCTGCATGTTTAATGAACAAAAATGCCTTTGCTCAGGAGAGATTCTGTGTAAAGGGCATTGCGTTCTTATGAATAAAGAGATCTTCTGTTCAATGATTTGAATGCTGTTTGACAGAAGCATGTGACCCACTTCAGGCACATTACAAATATCATTTTGTATCACTTTTATACGGTGGCCGAGAGAGCTGAACGCACTGTAACTCAACAAAACACAAGCAAATAGACAAAACACAAGCAAATGAATAAAACATCTTCATCAATTTGACAACACATGCACTGCAAATACACACACAACACAACCAAGTAGAAAAACGTCCCGTCTGGGACACGCTTTTCACTCAAGCCTTTGTGACTTCTGAAGTTATTGAAGTCTGCTACTTTGCAGTGGTGTTTGGAAAAAGAGCTCAAATGTAAGTTCATCTCTCTTTGAAGCACTGACAAAGCATTGAATATCAAGTGCGCATCGCATTCCAGCTGGGTTCATCACTTGTTTGTGTCCCCTGGAAACACTCCCGTTGTCGCCGGTGCTACTTGCAGCATGTTTCTGTAGTTGCTTGTGTTGTGACTATTTGCACTGCACATGTTGACAACTTGATGAAGGCGTTTTCTTAAATTGTTTGAGTTTTGTCTATTGCACTGCAGTCCTTTAAGTGTTCATCCTGTCCTCTTCTACCCACCAGTTAAATGCATTACAATGAACATGATCATGAAAACAAAAGCAACTGGGCTTCTGCAGTTTACTGTATGTCGAAAATGGCTTCAACATAATTTCTCCCGGCTGAGATAAAAAATAAAAAGTTTAAATTTAAATTTAAAAAAGAAATTGAGGAGAAAATAACAAAATCACAAGTGGATAACGAAGGCACACAATGTAAGTTAGTGTTAGGAGCACCAGTTGTTACCTTGAATGAGACTGGTAAACAGTGATCGTGGCATAATGGATTGCTAAGTCTCTAAATTTCAAGATTTAAAAAAAAGAAAGCCCAAATGAAAAAAAACGTAATTTGTTTTCCTGGTCACAAGATAATGGGCATAACAAAAACAGCCACTGCTACTCTTGGCTTATTTTATTTTATCCTTTCATTTCAGTATTCAGTATTTTTAATTATTTGGCAGGCCACAGTTATGCCTCAAGAACTTTTTGGTATTTGTATCAAAGTAAATCTTAGTTTGTTTATATATGCTATTTGTGTCCTTCCTTGAGGGTCAGAGCCTTGGTTTCTGGCCATATGGAAAACCCTGAATCATTATAGCTTGAGTGTGTTTGTTGTTTGGATGGCAGCTGTCGAGGTTTGTCTTTGCTATGAACAGAGCTGCTTTGTGAAGCTAAATGAAGAAAGAAGTCCAAACCCTAACTGTAAACACGATGCTCGCTGCAAATTATACACACTTTGGTCATGCTTTGGGCTAATCACCAATAATTACTGTCAAGTGGCATTCCCATGACATGTCTATGTCTGCTTCCTTATGTAATATATTTGTTAAGTAAATAATATATAATTCTTAAATATTTATTATGGTAATATTTTGTTATTAAGCACATCAAGGAACAAGACGTGTCTACATTGCTGTCTAGATAGATAGATAGATAGATGATAAATAGATAGATGTTAGATAGATAGATAGATGATAGATAGATCACATTTTTCGTGCCCCTCTTAATCCACTAAAACAACAACACCTCTGCTAAAAAGTTCAAATACAATTAACAAAATTTGGTCATAAAATGAATGTACCATTACAGCCAATACAAAACTTAAATCAAGATGTGGAGTGAGCAATATTTCAAAATCCATTTTGCAAGTATAAAAAGTTATATCAATGAGCACATATCCACAAAAATCCAGTGACCATTTGATTTAATTTTTGGTATTTCACTCTTGAGATGTTAAAATGGCAAGATGAAATTTTATTTAATTATTCCCAAAGACGCTCATGTGGGTGAATCAAATTAAACCAAGAATTTTTTGGGGAATAATTGAAAACAATTAAGATTTTTAATTTCTTCCTTGAGGGCCGGATGAAGATTTATATTTGATTCAGCTGGAATTCCCCTTCCTTTTAGATAGAGAGATAGAGCGATAGATAGATAGATAGATAGATAGATAGATAGATAGATAGATAGATAGATAGATAGATAGATAGATAGATAGATAGATAGATAGATAGATAGATAGATCAGAAACAGGTTTAAGAAAGGTTGGAGTGCAATAACTGTGCAAAATGGCAGTGTATGTGGTTATTTACAGCACAGCAACAGAACTTGATCATGAGTTTAAAAATGGACCATTTCAAAAATGTGTCTGTTGTTTGTGTTTTGTATCAATGGCCCCTCTGTCTGTTGAGAGCAAATGTTGTCTTGCATACATTTTTTCTATGAAGCAGAAAAAAAGAGTTCATGTTGCATGTAAATATGTTTAAGTTCAAGGACATGCAGTTAAGTTTATGTCTGCTGTCATGACTTATTCACAGATAATGTGGAGTTACCTGTAAACATGTAAAGAATTTGGGACTTTTGAAAGCATGAACAGGAGCAATAAATTGATAACCTGTTTATCTATCTCCTTATATGACGCCCCTGACACATCCCAGGGTGCCGTCTGCACAGACATTTCCTAGAGGAACTGCACATTCTTATCTTGCTTGCGTGCACATGAATGAAAACTTTTTGTAGTTTGGATATTTGGTCTTCAAATAACTCATGCAACCTCCTAACCCAGCATGCTATGTAATAACAAGAAGTAAAATCATGGAAAATACAGTACATTGAAGGAGTGATCAATAGTAATGCTGCTGTTATTATTGATTTACCACAAGCTTTTCTTGTGTTGGCACCTTTATTTGAGACAAATATGTAACATGTAAACAACTGCAAGGATTACACATATTACATATTCCTTCAGTACAGTGACTGTACAACACAATCTTTTTTCACTCAGTTTCACACGCAGTTTTTGTAGTTATACCCAAAGCCTTTACAGTATGTGTTCAATTAGGTTTACTCTAGGGGATATACTGCAGCACTGAGCAGCAACGTCTTGTTACTTTTAAAAGAGATTATTTGTAAATAGCAGATACCAGACAACCATACTGTATTCACAATCCTCTGTAAAAACTCCCATGCCAAAAAACTAAATAAAATAAAGTGATGGTGTTGAAAAATACCACTAGGAATATTACAAAAAGAAAAGAAAAAGTAAAGTCAGTTATAGTTCAAAATCAATAGAAAAATTACACTGAAAAATATCAAGGACTGAATTCATTGATAACAGTGGGGATTGTGTACAGTATATATTCCCCAGCAGTAAAAGCAAGAACTACAGTGAACAACAATCTACATTGTTGTCAATATTAACATGAATATTTCACACTGCATGGTTTTATAACTTGTAAATGAAATCCTTATTTTAGTCTTTGTAGACAGCCTAGTCATGAGATCTGTTAGTCTTTCCCTTCATTTGGAAACAGCTGTCTGTGAAACCACCGCAAAGCACTTTTATACCCAGCACTCTGTCAGGATTTTTTTTTTTAAACTTCATGGCTCAAACGCAGATTTATGATGGCTTTTCAGTTTTTCTAAAGGAAAACCGGTCAAATAGAGTGTAAAATGTTGCCCTATTTACAACAAATCCATAGGATAAATAAAAAATATGATAGTTTATCATAGGATGAATAAAGTAAAATTTGTAAAAGATTAAAATAGAATAAAATTGCAAGCTTCTCGATTTCCAGATCTATGCGTTACATCCTATAGTACATTTCAGGACAATTTCATCTAGCTCATTGAAATTGTTAATTAACTCTAGGTTGTGTCAAGGCTGGCATCTGGTTCTGTATATTTGATTTTTTTCAACAAATAAATTATTTATATTTTCAATAAAATATATTTAACAACAACTTCTCCATAGATATCAGGACCAATGTATCACATGTCCTACAAATGCATATTATTCAGCCACAGCTCTTTAAGAAACTGTCCCTCTTTGCACATTTCAGAGAATCTCACAAACTTCCACAAATATAACTTTGATATGCCTTCTTTCATAAACCCTCGGACACCCTGGGCCTCAGGCCTACCATCATACAAAGCCATTCATGTGATTTTGCATCTTTTTTTTCCTTCAATCATCCGGACATTTATTTTTAGGGGAGTAGCCTAATTCCCACACAACGCCACCAAATAAGCCTTTTTTTTTCTTAAAGTTGCATCACACCATTTAAAGCTACTACAAAGCTTTCCTTTCATATCTCATTGATTTCCTGCTTCATTATACCAGCTTGGATCAATGATCTTTGTCTGTTTATTCCTAAATAAAATAAATTGTGTTTTAGCAGCAGTTATTTCAACTTTTTTATCATTACATGTAATGCTTCATTTTGTTTTTGTTTTTTTAACAGTAGGAAATGGACACAAAATGGAGAAAAAGTTGCATATGAAAATAATAGACCACTAGACCTCACGTGGTAATTACATCTCTATAACACATCACATTATCTTAAAAGCCTTGCATGTTAAAACCTTAACCATACGCTCCTTAAGAAATGAATCCAACTTTAGGTCTGAGGCAGAGACTTTTGTTAAGGTTAATTTCAAATAGAAATAACCCAATGATGAGCACAGTAATATTCGGTTTTAATTTAATGAAGTGAGAAATTCAGGTCAGAGATACAAGTGCAGTGCAAGTTTTTAGTTTCTTTTCTTGATTTCTCAATAGCTCGTGAAAGCAGAATTAAGAGAAATCCCATATTTCAACCAACAAAAAGAAGCATTTTATATACAAGAAAACTCCATTTGATTTGCAGGGGGAAAAAACACATGAAAAGACTCTTAACAAAAATAAATTGCTGATCAGTTACTATAATTTACATTGACCTAATGACTCCCTTAACTCAGAGAGTTTCAAAACTAAGGGTCTCTCTTAGTTAAGGGAGTCATTAGTGGATTAAATGTCCAGATGTTTTACAGTGCATGAACCTGAGCCAAGACTGGTGTGATGCAATAATAAATAAAAACTGAAGCCACACGTGGAATAATCAGCAAATCCACAATGACATGTAGCCGACAGGAGTCTTGACCAGAGATACAGTCTTGGTCTGTTATGTACAATGTCTGGCATGGGCATCAACCAATGGCATCAACAGCGGGCACCAGTCACGGCTTTGTCCACATAATGATTATATATGACCACTTGACATTTCCTCCACCATCGGGCCTTTTTATTTTGTTTTTCATTGTCCATTTCCACTTTTACAGCTGCTTATTTTCTGATTGGTATGTGATCCAATAATCTGCTGCATCTTCTATTCTTTTGCTTTTGTTTGCTATATCATTCTATATGCTAAACAATAATTTTAATTTATTTTAATTGAAGAGTTTAATGTATATTTAAGTTATAATTATTTTAGGTAATTTGTTTATTTTCAGGGAATTTTCCATCTGTTGTTTGACCATTGTAATTACATTTAAACTGTAAGAGACGGCCTTTAACACGTTTCTTATGGAGGGTATCAGTTTTGAATCAAATAGTGAATTCCATGCAACATGTTGTATGCATGTCTGCGCAGTGTTATATTTTCAGGGTTGGCATGGCATTTGGTGGCATGCTCTGTGGTGGCGGGGCCCATTGTGATATCTTTTCATGTAGCCCATAATCCCTGGCGGCGCCCCTGAGGAAGAAGAGATGGTCGACATTGTTAATGACCCGATTTGCCCTCTCTTGAATATACTTGATGTCACACGCCGAAGCACCAAGAACACATGACCAGCTCCTGTAGAGTTTTACGCAGCTCCTGGCTCCGGTAGGCGTAGATGAGCGGGTCGATGAGCGAGTTACAGATGATGAGGATGAGGAAAAGGTTGAAGTTTCGGAAGAAACAGTTGCAGAACGGGCTGGTGGGGCAGGTGAGGATGAGGATGAGATGGAGGAAGAAAGGGCCCCAGCATAAAATGAAGACCCCAAGCAGGATGGTGAGGGTAATCGCTCCCTTCATGCTCGTGGATTGGCGCCTGCTTTTGTGGAAAGCCGTGATGCGCCGGGAATGCACGTGCGCCAGGAGGAACATGTGAAGATATAACACGGCGTTAAACACCAGCGTGGTGCAGAAGAAGGTCACGAGGCACACGATGACGGCGTTGTCTGTGTGGTACACGATGAAGAGGATGCTGGAGGTGATGCTGGCCAGCCACACCACCACGATGATGGTGATGGCGCGCTGCGTGGTCATGATGCTGTGATAACGCAGCGCGTAAAAGATGGTGATGTAGCGATCCGCAGCGATGGTGCACAGAAAGGAGAGCGAAGACACCACGGAGCTGCAGATCATCACGTCGATGACGTTGTCCAGGTGGCGCAGCATGCCCGGGTGCAAGTCCAGCAGGCCGTGGTCGTGGAGAAGCATGAACATGGTCTCCACCACGTTGCTGACACTGACGAGCATGTCGGACACGGCCAGGCAGCAGATGAAATAGTACATGGGCGAGTGCAGGTTGCGGTTCTTGATGATGGCCAGGATCACCAGGATGTTCTCCACCAGGCTGATGAGCCCCAGCGCCAGGAAGAGCTCCTGGGGGATGCGGATCTGCACGCAGCCCAAAGAGTGTCGCTCGCCGCCGGTAGAGTTCGTTTCGTTCTCCTCCAAAAAGTCATTTACCGGGCTGAGCTCCACGTGGAGGAGATAGGGGTTATGCAGGGACCTGTTGGTCATTTCCATATCTGACTTCTGTATGACGACTGTGTGTTTACAGGCTGTCCTGGTGGATCTTACTGCAGCACAGGGTCAAACTGGGTGAAAAAGTTTCATCAGTTTTCTCTGTGGTTTGGATGATGCTTCGGCATCAGCTGTTGTAGTCACACGTTGCCCTACAGCCAGCTGGAAAATTCAAGCGACTGTTCAGTTGTTGTACTTATCGACACGTTAACTGTTAAATATCCAAAACGCGCCGTTTAATGCAATGTCATTAATATTCATCTCAGCCATTGAATAGCTTAAAATAAGCGGCTGCTGAGGTAAACAGTCACATTAACGCACCGCAGCAGTCTGGAAGAGCTCGCGTGTTTTGTCCGTGTGAAAAGTGTGTCTCCTCGCCACAAGTCTTCTTTTCTATGGATGCAAAATGTCCACAACAGAAATCCATAAAAATGTCTGTTTCCACTAATGCGTTGCGTTCATAATTGATGTTTTTTTTACTCTCATAGTGCGCCCGACCCGCCTATCCGCAAAACTCCTTGAATCAGTTCAGACTATTCTGACCAACATGGTGACAGTCAACAAAATGTCTTTGGTATCTCGGGAATTGGAGACTGTGAGTTGCTTGAGCATTTCTCTAAGTGATGCTGGATCCTGAAAGACTCGAGACGACTCCTCCTCCCACGGAAACGTCAGCTGGATTGCGCTTCTGTCTCAGTGGCCTCATGTCTGACGGCCGCAAAAAAAAAAAAAGGTTTCATCATTGTTGTGTCCGGTTTTTCATCTTTTACCTCTCTGACAAGTTTATTTAAATAAAGACTACAACAATGTTTCCTATTACCTGAACGAATATGAATACAAACTAATAGATTCTGCAGAGAACACGTTTACGCAGCATGCTTAACAATGTCACCACTTCACCTGTCACTCCTTCGTGGTCATTGCTTACAGACAATTTTTTTTTTCCTCAGTGCATGGCCTTTAGAAAGCACTTTATTTTGAAATCTTGTATCTGTTTTTGCCTCCTGTTGAAACCAATCCAGATGTTAAACCATATTAGAGGGAAGGTTTAGGTTGCTGTAACTGTTCCCCCTGTCCATAAAACTGCAGAGACCTATCCCTAAAGCAAATTCAGCGTAAGTGATGGAGGACAAACCCCACAGAAGATGAATGTGGAGCTTCAACTGTCTGAATCAGACAAATCAAATGAGTAACTTCCAAAATTAGAAAAATTAGAACAAGATTCCCTCTTTGTGTTTCAGTTGACAGTGTTAGCGTCGCGAGCCACAGCAGAGGGACAGTAAGAGAATTTTGTACTAAAAAAAAGACAGTAATTTTGGAAGGCATCCACTTCAATTACTCAGACTGCTGACGCCTCATATTACCGCTTCTGGATTTTGGAATGCAGTTTTGCACAGAACTGCCAATGTGACGCCATGTCGCTCACACCGAAAACATCAACAGGAGAAACTAATACAAAAACTTCCTTGAATGTGCATGTGGGTGTATTCATGACAAAATATCACCCCATCCTTTAATGCAATTCCACATGTGAGTTTGACTACTTGGGTTTTCTTGACACTGCAGGCCTTCAGCTGTTTACAGCAGTTGGATTTAAGCAGCTGTAACGTGAGATTTTATTTGAGTCAAATTTCACAGTAAGTATTATAGATCATCAACCACAAACTCGTGTTTGTGACTTGAAAGAAGAAATCCTCAGCTGAACAAAGCATGGTAATCATACATGGACTATCTGTCAGAAATTGTCACATTATGTGGGGTTACTGACCCAGAGAAACTATAAGTGGAACAATCCATTTGGTGTTTTCCATTTGAGTATAGTGCTGCAAATCATTTAAATGGCTTCTACCTGCTTCAAAGTGAAAAAGTCACTTCAACACCTTTAAAGCACTGATTGAAAGCACTTGCATCAAACGTCCTCTTACCACCCTCCACCCCACCCACACACACGCACACACAGAGCTCCTTCTGAGCCACTGATATGAAAGCCTTTCTATCCTGCTGATGCGTCACATGAAAAGTTTTCACAGCCTCAACCATAGCTCCAGGTGAACTAGGAACAATGACATCATTTTACCATCAAGCACAGTCACACGCATCATGTGGCTCACTGATTAAAAAAAAAAAAGTTAGTGTATAGACAGTTATAGTTTGTGTGAGTGTGAATTGTTCAGTGTCTCTAGAATTTATGTCCTCTATGTGACTGCAAAGCCTCTAGGTTGACTGTTGTTTGTTAGTTTGTATTTTTTAAAGAAAAATGAATGTTCTAATTGAGAAGAAGATGAGATACTTGAAAATTTGGGCTCCAACTGGTATTCTTATGTCGTGGTTTGACTGGAAAATAAAATAAGCACATCATAGTAAATGGAAGTCCTAATCCTAATAACCTTACAAAACGCTTTGCAGTATGAGGCACATTCACTCATTCACACACACATTCATACAGTATATCTTTATCTTTATCTTTATCTTTATCTTTATCTCACACACACACACACACACACACTCTCACACACACACACACACACACACACACACACACACACACACACACACATCTACTGTACATCTTGCCCAAGGGCACTTCAACATGCGGAACATGAGGGGCCAGAGATTGAACCACCAACTTTCCAATTGTTGGACCAACTGCTCCACCTCCTGAGCCACAGCCGCCAAATGGAAAACTTATGAAGGGCTTTGCACACCGTCAGGACTCTTAGCATCCTACTCCAGACATAATTATGAAGAAAAAGAATAATCATATGGAGAATGGTGAAAAATAACATGTTAGAAATAAAAAATGTTTTGTTGGTGTGGTGCCAAGTATTTCTGTAGCCCCAGGTTTTCAGTGCAGTTAAATCAGCCCTCATAGAGTGAGGTCATGAGTAAATGACTGAGAGCACCAAGGAAATATTAAAATCAATTTAGGCAAAATTTAGAAACTATCTACCATACTCTTGCACTGGATATAAGTTGATGGACAGCAGCGGGCTACTGAAAAATTCCAGCCATTTGTCTATTCTGTTTTATTTAGAATAGGTCACAAATAATCAAATACTGGTGAGTCAACTCAAACTGAAATGTAAGAATCAATGTCAAACAAACACAGCAAGAGTGAGGCAGCACAACAAAGCAGGAAAACAGCAGACATCCTGCAGCAATGATATGGTTTATTTATGTTTTTATTTGCATTGTTGTATTCTGTATTGTATTCTGAAAATGTATTTTCTTTACCTTATTCCCTCAATTTTAAGGAATGTGTCTGCATGTTTGTTTGTTTTGTTTGATTGTTGCAAAGCACTTTGTAGTCCCCAATTCTGATAAGTGCTATATAAAAAAACGTCATTATCATTATCATTATTATTAATATCATACAGGAATAAAAAAACAGACTGGATGCCCAAGAAAATGAAATGCAAAAAGGTTATGTGACAAATGTCATAAAAGTAGCCGATGAATCAAAGTATTTCTTTTTAATTAAGACCAAAGAACAGATTCCCAGCATTGTCATAGTCTGGATTCAGTAAATGCTCAAATTAGCAGCAGACAAGGCTAAAATTCAAAATCATGTATACTGAAAATGAAATCTGAATTAATCATGAAGGCTTCAGAATAACATGTCAACTGAGCTTCCACGAGTCACAGGAGAAGCAGGTTATCAGTCCCAACAGAATCTCACTCAGATTTGTTTGTAATTATTTGCCCTGTCAGGAATGACTGAACTTGTATTAACTTTTCTAAAATATAATAAATAGTAGTCAAATAATTAATGTGTTTCATCCGCCTGTTTAACCTAATGTTTGTTTTCGCCTGTTTTGGAGTCCCATGCCATATTTTGGAACTTCACTAGACAATTATTTAGTAGGAAATCACAGAGGTCTGGGGAGTGAATACAGAGTTTCACATACATTGATTTCTTAACTTAATTTTTCTTCACCTGACATATACAGTACACTACCGGGCAAAAGTTTTAGAGCACCCCCACTTTTCTAGTTTTTCTTGAAATTTCTGCAGTTTAAGTCCTGTGAATGAATGGCATCATGGTAAGTGGTGAGCCACCCAAGGTAAAAAGGAGTTTAGTTCACCAAAAATTGAAAAATCATGTAAATTTCATAGAATACTGGTTTTTCAGGGATTAAGAAGTTGGTTAATTTACAACTTTGCTGCAGCAGTGGAACTAAATGAAGCCTTGAAAGTTAATGCAAACAATTCCTACAGGTGCCTCAACTTGTGTTGATGACTTACAAACCGTCAAAACAAAGATAGTGTTGGAGCAAATTGTGTCGCTACTCCCTCTGATGTATTATCTGGACAATACTGTACTGCAGGAAGCAGTTCTGTATACTGCTGTCAGAATGGTGATAGCAATATACAAGAAAAGAAGAAGTTGGAGGCTTCACATAATGCAAGAGCAGCACAGTCTCCAGACTTAAACCTCATGGAGCTGGTTTGGGATGAACTGGACAGAAGGTGAAAGCAAAGCGAAATACAAGTGCAACACATTCGTGGGAATTTCTGTTGGGATGAACTTTCTAAACAATGTTTCATGTCCATTGTAGAAAGAATGACACTAGGGTGTTCTGCTGCTGAATGAGTCAATTCAGAAACAAAGACATTGCACTATATAAATTTCAACAGCAACAACTGGAAAAATTGAGGCATTCTAAAACTTTACCGATATATACATATATGTATATGTTTTTTTTTACATCAGAGTAAAGTCTGTACAAGATGATTATGGTCACAGGATCCCCTCAAAAATGCTTGTTTGTTTGAAATTTTTCCATATTCAAATAGAGCAACAAAGGTGTTCGTTATTATCAATTAGCCTTGAAATTCCATTCCTGCAGCAAAAAAGATTTCCCAATGAAGTATCTTAACACAGGAGCGTGTCTCTTTAGTCAATGAGAAGAATGACTTTCTTTCTGATTCTGTGGCTATAAAAAAAAAACAAAAAAAAACCTGTTAAAGTGCTGCAAGGCAAAATTTGGAATTTGTGAAACAGATCGTCCACTCAGCATAAGAACAAAAACTTTTATGAGCATGAAAAACTCTTTGGAAGCCAGAAACTATACGAAGAAGAGTAGCACCGATTAAGTGTAGGTGCTACTCAACTAACAACGACTGGAGATGATGGAATTGTTTAATTATTGTAAATAACACTGTCAACTTTAGTGACATGACAGGTTCAACTAACCAATCTGTTTTCTGCCTCTGACAAAAAGGTTCCCCAAGCTCTCACTGAATTGCCCCTGAGTAATTTTCCTTTTTGTTTCATCAATGCCACTAAGGCAGAGAAGTGGACAGGCTCCAGACATCAAGTCCTCTGTTTCTTTCACGTTTGTAATCTGAAAATGTAACAATTAAAAATATTTGTCCTTCTCCATTTCTTATTAACCTCCATTAAATATTTTCATTTTTCTTAACGACATTCATTTTTGAAAGTTTCTTTGTCTTCTTGGTTCCTCTTCATCCTCCTCAACACTTGTTATTCACCCTGTCTCTCTCCTCTCAGTCCCATTCCTCCTCATCTCTGTAGGGGTTGTCCTCTCTTGGTGGCTCTTGAAACCTGATGTTTGCCAGCATGTCCCTCATTGCCACCATAAGACGATTCACTTCCTGGTTCAGCTCCTGACCGGCTCGCGCCACTTCCATATCATCCTCCTGCCTCGGCCCACCCTTTACAAGGAAAGAGACGTAAATGAATATACACATGCCTAGAGTTTGAATAATTTCACTGTTCGCGTTTGGCTTTCTGAAACTGACAATTATTCTGTTTTAACATACTTGACATGGAATTCATTGTTAGCGTTGCACTTGATTTCTGAAATTGCTATCCAATACCAGACAGTCATTGGTATATTTGATCATTTTATTACATTATTAACTAAATGGTCCCATTTGATGTGTACATGATCAAACACAAATAACAACACATCAATACCAGGGTAATCTAGGCTTGTGTTATATAACATTATATTCTTTTCAGACATGTAACTTTAACATTAAAAAAAGATCTTCCTTTGTCTTAACTATGTTTGTTTTATCTGTATTGTATCTCTTCCTCTCCATAAGTGGATAACACGATCAGGATGGATGGAACTGCCCTGATGGAAACAAGCCTTGGGCCCATCTGTTAACATTAAACATGTATAGCCGATCCACAACATGTTGTGTGTGTGAGTGTACCTGATAATGTATATGTATATAATATACAGACATGTCAGATGGAAAACATTCAAATTATGGCAAGTTTGTTTTTGTAGAACAATAAAATAAACCAGTGTTCAGTATATTTGCTTCTTTCACCCCACTCAACCAATACCACTTTCATATGGGAAATGCTCATGTGATGTGAACTACATTGCTGTCGGCCACAGTGCCTTTTTTTTTGCTACCATTGAGGGATGCTGAAGTCAGAATTTTTTTTGTCTTTTACGACACAGAATAAATTCATGATCTGATACTTTTTCCCCACACAAGACTGTCCCAATTTGATTACACTACAGTACACGTACCTATCAACAGACATTACAATATCAATATACATCTATATACGTTATTATACAATGCTTAGTATGATTATGATTTGACAAGATAAAGCCTCCCCAGTCACGCAGCTCTGCTGTTATGATTAACAGCTTCTGTGTGGAGAGTGGTGCATGCTTTCTTCATTTATACAGTTGCTCCCTGATGAAATCAATGTTCAGTAGGTAGAGAGATAGATAGGTGACTTAATTAATCCCCAGTAGGAAATTAAATTGTCATAGGAGCTGAATTTACCTCTTTTGTCAAAGAAAAATTACAGAAACCTCAACGATGTTGTAAAAGAAGCATATTCACATTGCCTTTCCTTTCGCCATCCTGTAAACAGTGATGATTTACTACTTTTAGATGCTATCAAGCCCATATTTATTATAGGGCCAAATCTGACGCACATGACAAAAACACAGATCAATTAAAGATTTGTAAAGTTTTATAGTCACCTGTGTTATTTTTCTGACAGCTTTACATACTTCACAAAAGGAGGATCCAGAGGTTGAGACAATGCATGTGGAGTACAAACGGTTGAAAACATCAACCCTGACTCCAGAGGGTCGATTAGTTCATTTGAATGTCCCTCAAGTCCTCCTACCTAAACTGTAAGCTTGTTCATGAGCTTTGTCACGTATAATGGTTTTCTGATCTGCTCCATCTGTAATTAAGGTATGTTTAGATTTTGGCAACTAAAATGAGCCAGTTAAGGTGAGGAGAAGATTAGATCAGTTGACTGTTGGAAGGAGATCGGAGCAAACTGAGGTCTACATTGTTGAAGTCACACACTTGTATACTGCAGTGGTCCGCCCACAACAACCACTCCAGATAATTTCTGTTTACTATATCTAATGATAATTCAGATAATGGTATTTATCTAATCAAATCTTTGTAAAATGACAGCAATATCATTGTTAGGTACAGTGCTGTATTCAGCTAAGAAGTCGTGAGAGCTGATATGTTTGGATTAAAAGCCCACAAGACTTGGACTGAAAATCAATGAGATGAACATCTCATTGTCCTGCTCTACAGCAAAATGTGTTTGTCGCCATATGGTTTTTGAGTAAATTTGTCACACAATGTAGGCCAAACTACAGTCTATTCTGTGGGAGCGAGGGGTAAGCAAATAATGTGGAGTAAATGAGTGGAAAGAGCAAACACTCACTTGTTGCTGAGGACAGAATGGACCAAGAATGACTTGCTTTAGTTCAATTTATGTAACACCACCCCCACCACAAATTGAATACATTGCCGACATTTAAAATAATTTAAAGTCAAGTTATAACTGAGTAAATTATCTACAATTTAATTCAAAATGTTTGTTTTTCAAGTCCACTGGACTGACGGCAGTTTCAAAGTAACATCCACTACTTTGATAGAAATAATCCACTTCTTCCAAATACCAATCTCAAAAATATAGTACCGTAAAAACTCCCAAGTGTGATGAGTCCATGAGACAGAAGTGGACACAGATAATCCACAAATCCTGATGTTTGTGTCCCTTTTTTTTTTTGTTTTTTTTTTTAGTATGGTGGATTTGGATCTCAAAATGTAGCCACAGTAATGAAGGCCAGCTATTGTAGGAACAGTTGAAATGGAAAAAAAAAAAACCCACTACACAAGATACAGGTAACATTCAAGATTGACAAATTATCCCACAATAATCACGGGAAAGTAAACTTGGCTCTATAACCTTTAAATTTATATGCACATCTAACTTCATAACTAGGGAAGAGACAGCCAAACCAAGGCAACAAACAAGTTTGCACTCATGAATGTTGTTATTGTTTTGTTCCTCAGTGACACACTTAGAAATCATGGACAGAATTAACTGTAACAAGGTCATATGCCTTCTTTGATATTTTTCAGTCATCATCCCCTTAGGGTTACCATGAGTCTTTGGAGGAAATATTTCATCAGTCAAGGATGTGTATTAAGAATTAATTTTCCCTGATCTTTGACCAGTTCAGATATTTCCACCAGCCCTGGAGGGTCCTGCTACTTAATGGGTCTATCTGTATCTTATTTCAATAATCATTAAACAGGAAACCCAACCTTTATGTTGTGTTCCTTCAATGACTTTGGACAGTAAGCTCAATAAAAAAACACAACTCTCTGGACATCTTGCAGGAAATCAGAGCACCATAAAGAGAATTTACAATTGCAGCGCTTGACACCCTTTGAAGCAGGTCAGTTCACTGTGAATCATTCACAGACTCTGTGCACGCACAATTAGTTAGAGACAAATGAAATTTATCAGTAGGGCTTACAGCTATTAATCACATGATGTCCCCAAATGCACACCATGGGTTCTTCATTCATGTCCTAAGACGTTTTTATATTATTTCATAGTGGCAGCACCAAGGTTTGTCTTCAGATGACATCACCAATGTTGGCTCTTCAGCTCAAGAAGAGACTTTCTAAAATTCACCACTAAGATATACAGCATAATATAAATACCATATATACATTCAGTTTTAGGGTGCGTTTGATCTTTGAATATTTGGAACAAGTGAAATATGTTTAAAGTCATGGAAGACAACCGTCATGTGAGTCTTCCATAACACTAACTCCCAATTCCCAAAAGTTGTATGACTCTCTACATAACAATATTTAATTTGAGGGCGTTCAGTCAGGGTTTAGAGTACATGTAGAGTATCATAGCACAGAGACAGCACTGGTGAAAAGTTACAAATGACCTTCTAATTGTATGAGAAAAGGACTTGTCTCTGTACATGATTTTTTACACTATTGATCATCACATCTATTACAGAGATGGGAGCATTTAAATTGCATTGAATGAACTGCACTCTGCTGTTTTAAATACTATTCATCCGTAGTTAGACACCGTGGTCCAGAGGGTTCTATGCTTCGACCAATTCTTTTCGCCCTAGCTATGCTTCCTTTAGGTACTATTATTTAGAAACACTCGATAAAACTTTCAGATGCAATCAGAAAATGATCAATTAGCTTACTACTACTAATGATGATCATTATACATCCCTACGTGGAACTTGCGTTGTGCTATGTTCTCCTTCCTCCTGCTCTCCATCTCTCTTTCTCTCTCTCTCTCAATTTTTTTCATTTCAGCATGTTTTATTGGCATGAATGGCAGATGAACAATATTGCCAAAGAGTCAAGGATAAGTGATAAAATACAATTTATTAAATAGATAAAGAATACGAAAATGGCAAAAAAAAAAAAGATATGTGTGTGTGTTCTGTATGTATGGGCTATGTGAGGCTAATTATTTGTCACATTCAGTTATGTTTTAATTATGTGTCCCTCAGATTTGACATAAGCATGTCCCTTTCCAAGTAGAATCTGTTGCTTTTCACTGTCACTGAGCTCTGTTAAGTTTGGTATTAAACCAAATTTCCAGTGTTCCACTCAGATATTATTTGTCACACTGTAAGAGGAGGTGCATCTCTGTCTCTACCTACCCTGCCGTGCAGTGACCACAGACTCAGTCCTCTGTTAGTAGCTAGGACTTCTTTTGCCATCCTTTCTCTGTGATTAGACTGTAGTCACTGAGTCTGTATTTGGTCAGGATCTGTCTCTGCATTGTCTCTCTGACAGTAAAGAGATACTCTGTTAATTTATATTCATGGCTTAGGGCCAGACCGCAATTACATTTGTTTTGGTTTAATTTATCCAATGTTCCAGATAGGCATCATAGATTGTTAATTTAATAATTTGGTTTACTCTGATTAGTGGTTGGAAAGCAGTGATGGTATGAGGCTGAACAATATAACTCTCTCTCTCTCTCAACACGGCTGTTGGTCGCACACCCAGAGCGTGATTCTGGTCACGGTTTCTTCCTGTTAAAAGGGAATATTTCCTCGTCACTATAGCTAAGTGCTTGCTCATGGGGGATCGCTGGGCCTCTGCAAATAATATTGTCTTGACCTGCTTTATATAAAGTGCCCCGAGGTAACTTTTGCTATGATCTGACTCCATATAAATAAAATTGACTCGACTCTTTTTGCCCCACGTACTATACAATCACACACATCTTTCCAGACCTACCTGGCCTGATCCATGCAACTCACCTGAAGGTTGAAATTTGGCAGCAACGACCGGAAAAACAGCGACAATGTACTCTCATTGGATGCACCAACATGCTGCCTATATGCAAACAAACAAACATGCATCTCATTGAAGTGTTAAAGCAAATTGAGGATAGAAAGCGTGTTTGATTGAAAACCACAATATTTTCTTCTTTGACTCTACGATGGAATGTATGGGTCTCCCATTACCTCTCTGGTCGGGTATACGATATAACTGAGTCCAGTGGAGGTAGAGGGTCAAAGCCCATCACAGGCTGAGTGGTCACCTCCTGAGAATATCAAACAAATAAGCAAGATTAGAATCACTTCCCCAGGGGTGCATGAGTTCAGATACGTGAATACTCCAGTGTTGATCAGCATTTTTTTATCCAATCAATTCTCAATATACACATCACATATCCTTTGACAAAACTTACCTTCTGCTACAGCTTTTAGTTTTCAATTGCACTATTTGCAGAATGATGCTCTCAAACCATGAGTTACAGTTATGGACTTAATCAGCAAATTTTCAAGATGGCATCACTGACATCTCAAATTTGATCCACAGAAGTTTTTGCTAGCGTGAAATCTGATTTATAGATCAGGACCATCGGAGCATGCACTCATATAAACTTTAATAAGATGATCTCAGACTGGGACCTCAGAGAGTGAGGCCAGGAGTTATGCAGTGAAATTATTTAATCATTACACTCCAGTGCCTTTTGAGAATAATTGGAAAACCTTACATAACAAAACTTTATCAGATGACTCACGATAAATACTGAAATCTTTAAAATTCGATTGATGCCGATCACACATCTAGATCACAACTCTATCGGTGAGTGGACTGAGGACATTGCGGATACAGTGAAAGTGTTGTAGGTGATCATTTCTTACTAGAGGCAAACTTGAGGTGGCCTCCTTGATCTCAGAGAGGAGGACGTGGCGATGGATGTTCCTCGGTGCACTCTGGTACCTCTGCTTTCTCCTACAACAGAGTGATGACGATGACGGATTTGAGAACAATTTTCTCAATTATGAAGACATTTGAAGTACAGTGGTAAGTCCCAGTTCACTGGGTAACAAATTCTAATCATATCTTAAGTCCTTTAAGCTTTTTACAATGCAATGTCATTTACTATTTTTAGTTTGCTTTTCAATGTCAATTAATGAAGGTCTTTATTGCTGAAAAACAAAAGCTTAGCAGAAGTGTGAGCAGATCAATGAGATCTTACTTGTTTTGGCAATCCTCCACTAAAGGGTCTTTGGCATCAACTCGACGCAGCACTTCTTTCACAGACTCTTCCAACCAAAGCATTACTGGTGCCTCCCTCCACACATTGTAAGTCCTCCCCACATACAGAGCTGTCAGTTCAGCCAGAGCTGGGGGCTGCCTAGAAACAGAGAGGGTAGGATTACTTATTAAAGATGGGATTGAAGAAGTAAAGAAAAACATAAAAGCAAAACTCATGCCAAATAAGGTTCAAAATAAAGGCCATGAAAAGATTTCTAGCAATAATATAATTTATGTGCTACAGTCGAAGACTACGCAATAAGGAATGATAAATCACACCATGCTATATTAACATAAATCCATCTTCATCCCTATACATGTTGGATTATGTTACACTTATGGAGCATACATTACCCTATCTGACTCTTGGGGCCAAAGAAGGCATGTGAGGTGACAGTAGCATCTGGCTGCACAGTGCACAGATCCAGTAGAGGCATCAAGACTGCAGAAAACACATTTACAGCAACACGTATAGGTAAATACACATTTTCACCTTATAGCTTGATGTGACGAGAGTCCTACTATTTTATAGACAGAAATTTAGCCATGCCATAAACAATGCGAAGAAATGACTGAAGGGTAATCGTTTCTAAATATTTATATGCTGGGGGTTGTATCCTTGTCTAACCTCCAGGGAACATGATGAGAGCATCCTGCAGCATCTGGTCAGCTTTGTGTCTTTGTTTGTCACTTTCTTCAGGATCCATGTCTTCCTGCTGACTGAGATGGAAATGACAAAGCGCAGTGGAAAACGCAAAGTTTGGCAGCTGGGACAGATTTCTGTGCTCCTGAAATGCAACAACAAACCATCTCTGTATCAGACTGATAAGTACACTTTGAACTTCAGTTTAAAATCACATGTAAATACACACATATGAACATGACAGCACTCTTTACCTCCCAGTCCTGATATAACTGAAGGAGAGACTGGTACTCTCTGGTACGCAGCATCAGGAAATCAATGAGGAGGAGCATGCAAAGTGGGTCAGCATCTGGGTCCAAACTAATAAAAGTGTACAAGCAAATGATTACTACAGGCATTTGATATAAACAAGAATCCAAGTATAAGTCTTATCCCACACTCCAGGGTGGAACATAAATGCTACTGACAATGACAGTGAAATAAGTTAATTTTGCTGGTTTCCTTCAAAGCCCAGCACAATGTATTTGATACTATCTGAGATTATATGATGATACAGAATGTAGTTTGTGTTAAAAAAAAAACAAAAAACAAGGGAATAAAAATACAATTATTGCTTCGTTTCTCACACAAGATTGACAGTGTTAATCATGTCATACAGTATATGTGAGGCACTTCTTTAAACAGTGCTTTTCAACATTCATTTATCAATTATATTGCCCTTTCAAGCAGAGATTTAATCACTACTGGTTGGAGAGAGACAGCCATCAGCTTTTATTCCCACCCTGCTGCCTTACATAGGACCAGAACATAGCTGCCATGAAGTCAGGAAGCCAGAGTTTGATGAAAATCATAGATAAGCATTGACCATTATATGGACAGGCTGTAAAGCTCAGGCTATGGCAGACTGATGGTAGCAGTGTGTGGGAAAACAACCCTCTCAGTGTGTATATAGCCTTACGTTAAGTGGTATCTGCACCAGTATGACCTTTGAGGTTTAATGAAATGTGAGATTTAAACACGTCCACTGACTGTTTCTAGATTTTATCGCTAATGTAAATATAAATGATTTTATCATGGTCATAACCATTATCTAACATTATCCTGTATTTCATTGCATCACTTTTATATAGTATAACAAATTTGGAAAAACATTTGAATGTCTTTGAAAAAACACTATCATCAATAAAATAGCACATATTAGGAACTGCCTGTGACTTTGGAAATGATATAAGGGGTACATCTTTGATCGATATCAGTAGTCATACAACAGACTAAACATAAAACACACTGAATTACCATCAGCAGACTATAAACGTGGTTGTTGAGTTAACAGTCTTTGAAGAATAACTAAAGTCTGATGACTGCTCTCGGTGGTTACCTTATTCATGAAAATAAGCGTTCTTTTTGTTTAGCTAATAAGCCATGAGATCATATGTAATACTTTTCATTGTGATGATTTTGCTAATAACCATTACTTTGTTGACACCATTTAGATCACCACTCATACCATCTCCCTCATGTTATAACAGTGTTGTGTCACTGCGAAAATATAGGCCGTCTTGCATCTTGTTATCAAATTCGCCATGATTAATTCTATCAATCAATCATGGCACGCCATGAGAAGTCATTATTTGCAGTTATTTTGTTCCAGTCAACATGTGTTGGTATTCAGAAAATGCAAACAGTAAACAAAGAATCATTGTCTGTATTTTGAAATAAATCGTGATTGTTTTTTGTTTACCTCTTTACACAAATAATTATCCAAGTTTAGGGGTTCAAAAGTAATTGGACACTTGGCTACTAAATGTTTCTTGGGCTGCTACAGTGTGTGTCGTTTAAGTATTAGTTCATGCATAAAAGAGCTCACACGCTTTCTCAAAATTGATTGTGACGTGAAAAAAAAAAAGAAATTAAAGACACAACAGAGAGAAAAGAGTGTCTAAACTGTCAACTGCCAGATAATAGAGTAGATAAGTTAGTCATAAAGAGACCAGGGACCTAATGACTGTTACTGAGGTAAGTGCTATGTTAATGATTGACCTGTAAATGCAGAAGAATATGGGTTTTTCTGTAATTTCATCTAAAAATGTCACTGTTTTCCATTAACTCTGTGGCTCATCTTTCGCAGTAGTTGAGCTTTTGTCTTTGTACCTCAGGATGAGTTTGCAGTACTCCAAAGCCGTCCGTGGACATCCTCTCTTCTCCAGGAACATCATGTGCTTATAAAGAGCAAGATAAAAAGCCCTGCAAACAGAGATTATTGAATGGTTAAATTCCTTAAAACATAATTTAAGCTATGAACAATAATATAAAAGGTCAAACTGATGCCTCACAAACTTAAAAAAAATAGAGGAAAAAGGAGCAACCAACCTGTTTTCTGGTCTCAGATAATCAAGTCTGCTGGTACCTGAGGTCAGGCTGAATAGAGGGTGAAAGGCGCACTCAAAGCTGTACAAGGCCCTTTCTTAAAAAAAAAAAAAAAAAAAAAAAGACAAGTAATTATAGTTTTTATTTATATTTACTCCATCCACCAATGCAACAACACACTGCATAGTTTAATTTATAGAGAAAAGTAGTAAACACATTTTGTTGTTCTTACATACAGCTACCTAACCAGCAAGACTTTGCAACATAAAAGACCAGAACTGAAAAACACTGTTTTACTTATCAGTCTCATTTTAAAGTTCAAGTGATGGAATGTTATTAAATTAACCAGGAAAGAAGACAAACATCCTTTGTTAATTTATTCCTCTGGTATTCTACATAAACTATTTTGGTTATCCAGTCGCCAAAAGGGACTGTGATAATAAAATTATTATTGTGCTTTGCATGAAGCATGAACTTCAACTTGTTAACAATGGCTGTTTTGTTGACTTACAGTTTACTAAAGAACTCCGGCACTAAAATAACCATGATAATTTCGCCCAATAATCTGACAAAAATTGGGAATCATCAGTGATTTGACTACAGTACTTTATGCAGCCTATATCACTATCTTGTGTCAATCTAACAAGTAAACACTTTGCCACAGCAATATGCTGACCAGACTAACAACCGACAATGCCTACAGGACCAAAATGAGCTGAGTTTGGCTCAAATTGTTGTATGTTTATGGTTATGACACATTAGCTGATCACTGGGTTTCTTTGTAATTACAAATGCACTTATTTCTATTTATTTTTCTGATGGGTTTCTCTGTTAATTCCAAGGATTCCGCTTCACACTAATCTATGAATAGTTCATATACACATTTTCAGTCTCGTCTGTTTGTAATCTATAGAAGGAGCCCATAATCCTCACCGATGAGATCCCTGGCCATCTCCTGATCCTCCTGTATGCGGCACACATCAGAAAGCTGCAGCAAGGAGTCGATGTGGTAAGGGTTAAGTTGTAGCAAGGCCTGGAGAAAAAAAGAGACAATGGTCAAATTGACAGGGATGGACAAAGACATACAGTTTAACTGTATGAAGAGTGATGTGGATAATGCAACAAAGCATAGTATAAAATCACAGTTTAAGTACAGTGTATTCGAAATTATTCACTGTTGCATTCAGTAAAACAGCACAGTAACTAAATCCAAGCATTAAATGATTCATATTGCTCAAATAATAGATGAATTACCATGGTCAACATCTAACTTCACCACACTAGAGAGGATGGCAACAGAATTTTAATCTTGAATTGAAAGTGAATGGATCCTTTTTTCTTTTTTTTTTTTTTTTTAATTCAGCCGCAGTGCTCCTTGGGATATTTTGGGTTCAGTTGTAAATTGAGCAGAGGGTGAACTTTTTTTTACCACAATGTTGTTGGGATCCATGGACTCGACAGCATCCAGGAACTTGAACTGTACTTGTTGGTAGTCCCGGCCGTGCTCAAAAGTGAAGTACTGAATGCCGTCCTTTGACTGCAGTAAAGTCATTGAGATTCCTGTGAAGACGTCAAACAGTTTTTAAAAACAACAACACATAAAGAAATACACACTAGGGTAATACAAGGTGAGGATACAGTCCACACCGTAAGTATCTGTGCTTCAGCACATTCAAGTTGAAATGAAATAATGGACACTACATTAAAGTCCCAAGTCTCAGGTTTAATTTGAGTAGGTTAAGGTCAATATAGAAAAAACGGTGTGACAGATATAGTCCTTTTGACACAGAGTGCCCAAAGTTTAGGGTTCAAAAGTAATTGGACAGATACAATTAGTTTTTGAAAAATCCTTTGCAGTCCATGTCTTTAATCCAGAGACATCAGAAGACATTTTGTACCTTCCCTGATGATGCATTACTGCAGCCTCCTTCAGCTCTTGCATTTAGACAACAAAACCCAACATACATCCTATTACTAAGGTAGTTTAAGGCTCTC
This sequence comes from Seriola lalandi dorsalis, assembly GCF_002814215.2. NCBI lineage: Eukaryota > Metazoa > Chordata > Actinopteri > Carangiformes > Carangidae > Seriola > Seriola lalandi. The sequence goes on along the minus strand of NW_019525519.1, from coordinate 597,019 downwards.
ACCATAGAAAAATCATTGATTATGCTTTCTTTGGACTACAAGATGCAGAAACATCTACAAGCGTTTAAGGTTGTTTAGGTCATTTCAACTCAGTTGACATGGAGAGCAGCCTGCAATGGGATTGTCATAACTACAATCTGCGTGTCTGTGAGTGTGTTTTGATGTATGAATCTTAGACCACTGGGCCACCTCAAAGCCAAAAGAGTTTTCATTTTTACATAACATATCAATGGAAAAGCAGGAGTCAAGTGGGGTCAAACTAATTAATAGTCTATATATTCTAATATTAGTCCAGCAACTCATTGTATCAACAAAGGACACAGACAGACACTTCAGCCTGAAATGACACATTTACAAAATGTACAAGCTATAATTCAGATGACTGTAAGGAAAAGGCTACCTGGGCGGCTGAAGCGAGGCCAGCTGTCTTTGGGATAGGTCATCCAGGTGCTACGGTGAAACTGTCTATTTCTCTGTCGGGGTCTGTCAAAAGAAAACAAAAATTGAGCACAACAATATGCTGTATACATACAGAGGACCTGAGCCATCTAATTCCAAACAATCTCACAACATCATTCCTTTTCTTTTTACCTTTGATCCCCAAGAACAGCTCGAGCCCCAAAGTATCTCTTCAACTCCGTCTCTGGGTTGAGATTCCTAATGAATTAACACAGAAAATAACAGGTTAATTTACACTGTGGATCATTGGAAGAACTATAGTCTGAGGAAAACACAGGGCCTGTTTGATTTAGATATTATGGACATGTGAGTTGACAAGTTGCCTGGTAGACATACTGAACAAATAGCATTCATATTCTTACTTAAGAAGTAATCATTATGAGTCAGGCATCCTAAGCAAGCCTAATAGCTTGTGAGTGCCAGTGTTGCTTTCAACACAGATGATTTGCCTTTGACAGGTAATTGCCTTTTCTAGCATCACAATTTGGTGTGTGGTCAGATGTGCAACACATATCAACACGTTTTAACCTTTTGTAATTCTGTGTTCATCACTGTAGTGCATCATCTGAGATAAATATTTTCCAGTACCAGAGACATGACATCACATGCTGTCAAGCGCCACCACATGGTGGCAATTAGGAATCACAGACTAATACTAGTACAATACAGACTTATACTAAGTGAGACTACAGACTTGACCAATGACCAAGACATGTCATCCGCGCACTGGTCAAGAACCATTTTTGTATACATGCTTGTCTTCTCACCTGTGCTCCACATGTAGAACAGATCGTCTGTCGGCGCCTCCACAATCTTCATTTTGCAAACTCAGACCATTTGGCTGCTCCAAATTCTCCAGCAGTATATCAATGTTATCATCTGGTGCAGCCTTCTCAAAACAGACAGGGAGGTCATTAAAAAAAACACATGAAATTGTGAGATAGAACGGTGCTGAAAGGAGCTGAAGAATGATTGTAAGACACTGTTTTATTCATATTATCAGTAAAATTATTTTTTTATCATTTGTAATGAATTCTAATAAAAGTATTACCAATAAAGTGGTCCTTAATTCTAAGAGTATAGGGTGGGTTATCATTTGCATTTTACAGACATCTTTCCAGAGCAGATACTGAATCCCTTCTTAACAAACATACCGGTCCATCCAATGATGTTACTTTTGTCTTCTTCTTTTTCTTCTTCTTTTTAGCTCCGTCTCCAGATGAAGACTGTTAAAAGGAAAGAGAGATGACAATTTGATGTATGCAAAGATGCTCATTTAGATCAGTAGAATATTTAAGTCAAATCAGAGGATCACAGAAAGACACCCTTCTCATTTTTCTTTATCTTTACCTTCGTAGAAGTGTCCTGCTGCTTTTGGTCTGGTTTGTCAAAATCTCTGTTGTCATTCTTTTCTGTGCCACTTGTTTTATTTCCATCTGGTTTCTCTGCCTCTTCATCAGGTGAGATTTTCTCTGCCTCATTGTCAACATCACATATCTAGTAAAATAGGGAATAATGTGTGTTAAGAAAAGCAGCACTATATCTGAGTAAAAACCCCATAGCTAGATGACTCACTGATAAAAAGAAATAGATAGATAGATAGATAGATAGATAAATAGATAGATAGATAGATAGATAGATAGATAGATAGATAGATAGATAGATAGATAGACAGATAGATAGATATTTTATTCATCCCATAGGGGAAATTCATTCAGATTCCTGAGCATCTAGACAACAACATATTTCCTTACATTATGTCATAGTTCAAATAAATCAAATGCCAACATGGACAAGTACTCTCGTAAACAGGAGATGGAGGGATTAATTGGACGCTATGCATATTTTATTAACTATATGTCTCAATGTTGTGTCATAATTTAAAAGCTAGTAAACAAGCCTATTGTACAGTAGACGCACTGCACTTTTTTGTCAGTATCCTCTTAAAGCTGGTGATGTGGACTACTTCCCAGTGATTTTCTCAATTGATAGACACTTTGTTATCAAACTTTTACCTATAATATAATGTTTGTGGATTAACAGCAGGGTTAAATAAGATGAGACATGAGCTAACGCCACACGGCTAGCCTATGTTAGCACCGGTTATCAACGGAGAGCTCGCTGTAAACACACGAACAACGTTTCGTTCTATGTAGGTAACACCTAGTTGTAGAAATGCACCTTCACCTTACCAGTTCATAAATGTTGCTGAAGTTCTTCTGAGCTTTGTTTTTCTTTGCCTTTCGGCTGCTCTCTTTCCTGTCTGCTGGTGGGTGAGAAACATTAGCCACGTCCAGCTGCTCCTCCTCACCCTCCGCCTGCTCCACCGGGCTGTCATCCAAAGTTAGATTCCCGAGGTCCAAGGCCTCCTGGCCCCGCTGCTTCCCTCGGAGCCTTCGCAGAGCCCGGGTAGACATTGTCCACTACTAACGGGACACATACACGTTAATATTTGTGATTAAATTAGCTTTTAGTTCGCTGACAGCCACAGAACACCAATAAAGTGACAGTCAGTTCCATTGGTTTCTATCTCTTCTTCTTCTTCTTCTTCTACTACTACCACTTCTTCTTCTTCTTCTTCTTCTTCTTCTTCTTCTTCTTCTACTTCTTCTACTAGTGTTCACACTTCTTTGTGTATTGCCCTCCACTGCCCTCCACAGGATGGATGGAAAACAGCATCCACTAGAATCGCACTCGGTAGAACGCATACCTCAGCCAAGGCCAAACATTTTCTTCCACCATATCCTGATTTTTGTCCGGATCTGCTTAAAATTCAACAAACTCATTGAGCTCAAAAACATATATATATATATATATATATGTCTGTTTGTTTACATCAAGATGCACACTACTTTCTGAGGGTCAGGGGTCAAGGGATGTGATTAAAAAAAATTCCTGGGTCCGCCATTTTAACCGGATCCCCACCAAAATGTAACTGGTTCTTCCCTGACCCATGTAACATTCCGCCACTAGGTTTGGTGCAAATCGGTTCAGTGCTTTTTGCGTAATCCTGTTGACAAATAAATAGACACAGTGAGGACATAACCTCCCTGGCGGAACTATTCATCAGTTCCTTTTACTTTACTTTTCACAGGGACAATGTACATATTTGGCCCTAAGGAGAAGTTAAGTGATAGCCTATATAAAGCAGCTAAACAGTGTCAGACAACAAACAGCTAAAAAAAAAAAAAGAAAGTGAGACAAGCAATAGGCTAGTAGTCAAAAAACAGTGTGAGTTATTCATACATACAATAATGTAATGTAAACAATTGGTTGTAGCGGTTAAAACATGTTAATGCATATAAGCACAAGCAAATAATAACAGGAGGTAGGCTAGTGAACCATCAATACAGTATACTCATACCGAGCATGTAAGAACTGCAATTGCCTTTCTGAGAGATAACCTGAGAGAACCTGAATTTGACAATCTCACAAAGCATCTAATTTTCTGGTCTAAGGGCTGCTACATTTGCATAACCCAGGTTGATTTTGCATAATCTACAAACCTACAGTGTCCCAGTGATGTTAATTTAACCATACCCCCTGAAACACAGGTGTTAGACCTTTTCACCAAAGCTTGAATGGGATACTTTCCCATTCAAGCTTTGGTGAAGAGGTGTGTTCTTCATATCTACTTTCTCAATTTTTCTCACCAATCCTCCTCAGTCCTCTTTTGTGTTCAAACACTTAATTCCACCAAGGGGTACAATAGCTCCTTTCTTTAAATTCTGAGAATGCTGTAATTTCCCTCTACATTTTATATTGGAATAAGGACCAATATAAGTAACCTGAACATACTTATTTATATGTTTCTACATATTTTATTTCATATTATTATGTCATTTTAAATAGGCTATTTTTAGCCACTTTGATATGATGTAAATTTAAATTGTTAAGTTAAACTCTTAAGGTACTTTTTCACTCTTTTTCAGTGCTCTATAAATGAACTTGTTCTGTCTCACGTTCCCTAAAAATCTTATGCAACATATTCACTGTTCCCCAAGTCCTCTCGGTTAGTTTGTAGTTCTCTCATGCAGCAGGAGGTGGCAGAGTAAAACTGAGAGAGAGTAAAACTGCCTGATCAAGACAGGCAAGTTTTCATTGTTTCTTCTTATTCGTTATTGGTAGAAAGATTAGACATTGGTGGTGTGTCTCAAATCTTACAGCCTCACAAACCAAAATGAGGAAGTATCATTGTACCTCTGAGTTTGCCACACATGCTCAAGCTGCATAACAGGTCAGCTGTGACCTTCAAAAGAAACCCCAGAGACATGAGACAAGATCTGACACAAAAGCACAGAACTTGTCTGACAACTAGCAGTTAAGCCAGATGTTTTAATTGTACATTCTTTCCATCGCAAGCCAACAAAGGATGGTACTGTGACAAACTATGTCACAATGAAAAATTGCATCTCAAGAAACACTTGAGATGAGAAGGGGAAATTCTGGTTTATTGAAATTCAGTGTGCTTGCGAAAGGGGGAAGTTGCAAATGTCATTACTTAAAATAATTTTCCAAAGGAAACTTGTAAAATGAGATGCAAGTACAAAACTAAGACAGATATGATTCGATGAGTGCAACGGATTTGATTACAAGATATCAAAAGTACACAAAAAAATAATATATGGTTAATATCAGCCTGATACTGCCAAAAGAAAATGTGTCAATTTATTCCTAGCAAACAGTAGAGGGTTGCCCCACAGTATTGTGTTTAGCTGAAACAATTACACAAGGGTTAAGAACAGAATGTAACATAATGTATACAGTTTACAATATATTGTGAGATCTATGAATGACAACACAATACAGTGGATGCAACAAAGTTTGAAATATATGATGGTTGGAGCAGAAAACAAGTATTTTACTTATTATTTTACTTTTATCACAGCAGTTAAAATACAACATAAAGTCCTTTGACTTGACAATACATATATGTGGTTGCCACTTAGCAGCTATAGCATTTACATTTATCTCCTGTGGCATGTTTTTTTGTTCAAAAGTAAAACATGATATTCAATTTTTAAGATATTTCTCTGCAGGTTGAGGTATAAAAACATGTACCCGACATGTTGTCCAGTCACTAACTTCACTAGACTTCCGAAAACTATCCATTTGTCCAGAATCACAGAACCTGGTGACGTCCCGCAGTGACTGGTTACAGAGATAAAGAGGATGGGGCACTAGACTGGTTACTCGTCGGTCACAGTCATGGGGTTATCGTATGCTGCTCCCTCCAGGTCATCAACCCGTTTCCTGTGCATCTCTGGAGGAGGTCTTGGAGGTGGGTTCTGAGGAGGATTCTTTACGCTATCTACTGGCTTTCGGACCTCCTTCCGTGGAAGAATGGGCTCCCAGTGCTCACCATGGATAGCTGCCTATAAAAGCAAAAAGGTGACAAGGAATTCAAGTCAGTAGTGATTGGCTACTGTAAGAGCAAGTTAAGCATGGCTAACTTGATTGGTTAAAATAGCAACAACAATAATGAAATGTTGAGTAACAGTGGCTCTTTTACTGTACACTCACAGCTTTATGTATAATTATGATTAGATAAACTGCAGCCTAGAAAGCTTTATAACTCTGTCTGCCACATTTAGAACTGTTGAAGAATTCAGTCACACCCCTGACCGTCAGCTTTCATAACTAAGGGCCATGTCTCAACAGAGGTCCCTGTAATGAAACAATCTCTTCCTTGTTACCATTTCCTTGTTTCAATCAACTGACCTCTTTCTGCCACAACTAATAACTTTACCAACCTTGGCAATATTTCACCTGCTAGACTGGAGAATAACGTGGTAAATGATACCAACTTACCGCAAGGTAGATGAGGCTGGCTATACCGAGGCACACACATCCGAGGACCGTGGCCAGCATGAAGCCTCCAGGTACACAGATTCTAAGAAAAGCCAAAAGACAGGAAGAGATTTTGAGGACATAAAACGGTTATGACAAGTCTTTTTTTGGAGAGACTGACTGTCAATGAGAGGAATGCTGTTTAGCAAAGGTAAGTGGCGGATAAAGTGAACTCACGCAGCGTGCAAAAAGGCTCTGACATAGTAGTTCCTTGTTAATGGCCCGAAGGCTTTTACACACACAGTGAAGCAGTACTGGCCCCTGAGGGAAACACAATCGAAACACAATAGTGAGCAACACGCTTTGCAGGCAATAATATCACAGAATGTGTCCATTAAACCACAGCAAATACGTTGCAAAAACATGAAATGATAAAACATCACTTACGTTCTGGCCATACTTGTGCCCTTGGACCTCTTGCTTCTGGGATACTCAAGAAGACACACAAACGCTCCAGCGGCACTAGTCGTCTGTCAAGGTTGTTTCATCTTACATGATCGACTAAGTCAAATAATAACTGAAAGGACGTCAACGTGAAATTAAATGAATATTAGTGGCCCTGAAATGGTTCAGCAGGTGTAGGAAAACGGATGAATGGACTGATTGTTTCTGATATAAAGGAGAATGTAAAATATGGTAAGAATTCAAGGGGGAAAAAAAACAATTTCAGCCATGTTGTATTTTCACCAGTGCAAAAAATATAGTGATTCTTGCATCTAAATGGAGGCAGACATATTTGAGACATTATATATCTGTTCAAGCCTTAATACAGACAAATATAAGACCGGGTTTAAACAATAATATGACACCTCATCGTGGTCAGTCGACCGTGTAATGTATCATATGTGTAAACACTCTGTTAGTTACGCCTACAGAAAGTATTTCAACAGATGCCATCGGCACCATCTAGATAGCAACTTTTAATTAATACTATAAATATGCATGTAGTTGATATGGGCAGTGACTTCAATTTACTTTTCCCCCTACATTTTAGTCACTTAAATGACATTTCTACTTTTAAGGTTCGAGATTTATGAATTTTCACACAGCACAGTAGCCTGTCGTACTAAAAAACTAATAGTCATAAACAGTATATAGCTGCAAACTTCCTCTGAACAGACTTCAGTTCTGGTAGAGAAATCATTCATGATAGCAGATCTTAAACTATATTTCTATCTATCTATCTATCTATCTTTGAAAAAGGGTCTTAGAAAACAACTTCTTTGGGTTATAAGCTACTGTTTTGGTTGATGCAAAGTATAAAGGATACACTGCATAAGCAGCAAACTGCCAACCCCTGAACTGTCCAGCCACCCCCACAATGCCTCCAGTGAGGAGAACTGAAAGAAGGAAACAGGAAGAAAAAATGTAAAATGCAAAAGACAATATACCTTTTATAACTCTACACCATGACACAGGCCTATTAAATTGTACATTTACTTGAATTTGAAATGCAGCTCTTTTTAATACAGAACTGAATTTACAGATTGGAATTATGTAAAACTGTAATAAAACCAATGAGTGGATTTACTCTATAAGCAAAGCTAAGAACATAACGTCTTATGAAAGTATACTATACTGAATTAAACTGCTCATATAAGTGAATTGGACATTACTAGATAGCCGTTTTTGAAGTTTTCATACTCACTGAGTCCTGAAGCCAGAGCCTGCTCGTTGGCCCACATCGCCCACTCTATTTTACCCATTGCGTTCACCTTCACAGCTCCACTGCAGACGACTGAAATTCTCCAGAGAACGACTCACACCTTTGACTGTCTCTACAAGGAAGAAAATGTTTTTACCAGATGTGAGGTGTGCGCGGCTGGGGGCGGGGCTTATGTTAGCCAAGCTCCCTTTCAAGCGTCATGTCCACAAAAATGACCTGACAAAAGGACTAAACTCAGGTTAGTTTGAGATTCTGGTGAACCCAGTGAATGTCATGAGTAAATCTTACAGGTTGAAGTCAAACCCTTTCATATCTGATTTGTGATGAACGACTTCATAGATTTGACTGATAGGTGATTTTTCAAAGCACACTGAGCTAAGAGACTTAATCTGCTATGACTTAGCAACATACCAATGTAGGGCAATTTAAGTATACCATATTATTTCTGTTTTGTTGTCATTTACCCTGTCACTGAAAAAAGACACAAAATACACTGAAACAAAGCAAAGTATAATCTGGAACTATCATCTGGACTGTTAAAGCTATCTCAATGACTGTCCAAAAAACAAGAAGCAACTTCATTTATATTGACTAAAATATACTTTATTTGGTTTTACAGAATAATATGAACATCACTTAAGTTGGTACAGTATGTTTTCAAAAGATGAAAATGAAAAACAAATTATTAAAGTGACAATTTCATGTAAAATAACCTCCTTAGACATATAGAAGTGGTGAAAGTGCATTGTTGGCACCCCATATCTACCAGCACAAGCTCAAGTCTGTGAGCAAACCCTTTAGTCACACTCGTCAACTCGACAGCAATAACTGCCTCCAGATACTGAGAGCTGTGGAGAGCTATGCATAAACATAGAAGCATACAGTTTGATGTAAAGACAGAGAGGCACACTAGTCCAATTTGAGAAATGAAGGGGGAAATATTAGCACGCATAATAGCAAAGGAGGTGCCTGGTGTTGCCATTATAAAAACCTTTTTACATATGTGAAATGCAGTTTTTTTTTTTTTTTTCTGCTGAATTAGCTTCATTATTGCTCAGTGAAACTTTAGGGCTGCAGGGGCATCATTCAGTTTTCTTGGGGAAACCATCAGATCCAAGCAGGTGCTGAGTGGGATCCTCCACAACACAAGGGCCTGGTCCAGCCTTCAAAACAAAACAAGAAAAGATTGTCAGTGACTCATACCAAAGAACAGAGTCTCTCTGTGGTAACATCTAAAACGCATCAAATTTAAAAGTTGGTCTAATGACATCTAAACCAAATATTTTAAATAATAAATATATATAATAAATGCTAATAATAAAGAACAATAATAATAAAAGAATATTGTAAAATAAAAATAAAAAAGGTCAAAGACTGGATTAACTCTCTAGTGCTGCAGCAGTAAAGCAGACTGCTGTATATCACAATATGTGCTACAATATTCAGCCAAAGTAGTGCAACACAATGTTACGAAGAAGAATATTTGAAGGAAATGCAGACAAAAATCAAATTTGTGTATGTGTGTACCTTGGTACTAATAATGTAGTTTATTCCCTTTGGCATGGGCTCTAGACCAATAGCCTGCTTCAGGTCCTCAGAAATAGAAGCACTGTTAACTGGAAGACCCTTAATAAACCTGCAAAGAAGGAAGAAACACTCAGTGACACCTTAAAAAGGGCCTGGCGGAAAACACACCTTAACATTTACAACAGAGTCATATATTTACTCAGATAAAGTGACTTGCAGCAGACGACGCAGTAAAGCTAGGTAAGTCTGATAACTGTCAACTCACTGTCCTCCATTGGTATCCGAGGGAAAGAAATGTTGAATCAACTGGACAAACTCAGGAACATGCTGCTGCAGAGTGAAGATCACAGCATTGGGCCCTGCATCAAAAGTGTAGGCCACCTAGAAGGAAACAGACAATGATAGTCATATAAAGAAGGAGAGTTTTTTGTCTGTTCCCCAGTTTGAAAACCACCCCACAAGTTTCACATCTTCATTATACCACCTCAGAAACTCAGCTGTGTCAACTGACACACTCTCATTAGCAGTGATAGTAAGTAATAGTAAGTCAGGTGGCCGCAGTTATACACACGAGATGAAAAAATTATTATAAGACATAGACACCAATCATTTTGCAAGGCATTTCCTAAGGCATTTCAAATGGGTTTTCACCCTTCAGAGCAGTCACGTTTCCACTTATTTACTGTACATCATTTTGCAGTTAACTGAAACTTAATCTTAACCATTGGGAATTAACATTAATTTGATTTTCTCTCTTTTATTGAATTGTGTTGTCATTTTGCCAAAAAGCAGTATCAGGGACAGTACACAGTTATTTTCTGTGCTTTTCTCAGGAACAGAACTGTGATGTTGCTTACCCTCGTCTCCCCATAGTGCCTGTTATACCGATGCACCAAGCTGATGACCTGTTGAGACACACTACTGAGGTAGAAGATAGGAGGGTATGTGTCAAGGCAAGTGGCATGGAACTGGTTACTGTCCTTCATGGTTAGTTCAGCAAATGCAGTGAAGTCCTTTCTCTGCACCGCTTCAATCATCTCTGCCATGCGGCTCGGGACAACAGACTCAGCCCGGTGCTACACCCACACAGAAACAATGGACACAGTCCCTCTTGTGAGTATCAGTCAGCTGACATCTCCTCCTCACTTCACATCTTGTTTAAATGAGGTATAGACCAACATGCCAGTAATCACCACTCCTAACAGTATTGACAGTAATGTTAGTACACTCAGTACTGCATGTTACAGGGTGAACAAATTACCTTTAGGAGACAGCTTGTTTCTACACTGGTTTGCATTCCAGAGGTGCTGCCTATTGGTTTCCGCTCAGCACTGGCCTGTGAGAAAGCACATCAAATTACACCTGGTGTAACTTAACTATTCTCAACTACAATGTGTATTTGAGATTGTTGAAGACACTTACTCGACATGTTACACAAGAAATTGTCGTTTATAAATGTAAAAATAACAAAGATGTGACTCTTTACGATAGAGCATAAAAGTGCCAATGCATCACTGACTCACATTCGTGCTCTCATTCTCATTTCATAGACTCACACACACAATCACACCCACCACCAGTACGAGGATTCGGAGCTCAGGCCAGTGAGTCTCTGGTTCCACCTGCTGGGCGAGACTGTCCTTGCCATCATCTTTTTGTCCCATGATCCACTGCACAAACCCCCCATACATACTCCTGCATGCGCTGCCTGAGCCTTGCCGAGCAATCCCCGACAACTCCCCTTCGACGCCAAACACCCGAGCCAGAGTGTAAACTGCAACACAGGGACAACAGAGGGAGTAAGCACAGAACAGCCTGGTATAAAGAGGAGACAACATTATTATTTTGTAGTTTTATAGTTATAGCTGTAGTTTCAGAGTTATATTTATATATAAATGGTTTTAAAGTTTGTGCTACTATCCATATTGAAGAATAGACCAACACAGGCAACATAGTAAAGTTTGAACTTATACCTTCTACTATGTCTGCTTCCTTACATTATTCTGTGCAGAAAAGTAGCTACTGGAATTTAAATAGAATAAGTACTCTAGTATCATTAGTGTAGTTTCAATCTTGCATTGAAACATAGCTTACTCTCTCACCTAGGCAAGCGAATCCTGCAGCTGAGGAGGCAAGTCCAGCAGCAGTGGGGAAGTTGTTAACCGAGCAGATGTGGACTTTGTGAGACAAACCGGTTGAATCCAAACCAGGGTCTCCATCATTACGCCTCTTCCGTGCTAATCGCCGAACTACATTCAGAAGATAGAAAAATGCCATTGTAACCTGCACTCCCAGTTTTTATCCTTTCTGTGCTTTTATGGAGGAAAAATAAATCGGACAGGACTCACTCTCTCTGAGACAGGACTGTAGTCTTTGATGGGTTATGTCCTCTTCTTTGCCGTTGAGCCATATTCGATCCTCCTGAAATGATCTGCTTGATGCAACTGTTGTGGTTGTTTTCAGCTGAAAAGAAGAAGTAAGACCAGACAAATCTATAACAGCTAGTTATCTATCTCATCACTATGAAAATATCACATTAGAAAACTTTATCCTCAAGATATTACACAACATATGACACCATTTATGTCACCCATCATCCAGGTACAATTCAAAGCCAAGGTCAATATTTTCTACAATCAGAATCATGTATTTATGCCATCTTTTAATGCTTCAGTTAAATTTGGTAAATAAACATTTTACAGCATCCTTATCACACAGATGTTGACGCTGCTGCAATGCCAGTTCTGCTACAATGTTTGTTGTTAGACAATTCAAGACTGACCATCCAAACTGAAACTAGCAGTGAACACAAACATGGTATGAAAGATATGGCTGGATGAACCTCTTCTGTACTTTGTTTATGGAGTCTTTATATGATAGCAGGAAGATACATCCGTTCACTGTTGCAGCTCTGAACTGGAGCACGCGCGCACGCACACACACAGAATCACACACACACACACACACACACACACACACACACACACAAACAAATGATTCATAGACAGATCCATAAAAAGGTTGTTTATTTAAATACCTGGTCTTGATGCAATGTGACACTCAAGGATGAGTTAATGGGTAGAATTAGTTCTTCATTTCTCTTGCCCCCTGAAAAGTAAGTTTTATATACAGTGCATAACTCATATATTAAACAATATGAATAGCTTTGACACCGAATGCACCTCATTAATTTCCATTTTTTAACACACAAGTCACCAATCAAGAAACACATGTATGGTCGTTTATACAGGATTTAGTTTGCATAGCGTCCTACAGTTACAAACCTACTACACAAAGCTAAACATACTTACAGTATTTGATGACAGCTATATTCACTGGAGCGGCGCATGTAACTATGTTTGGCTTGTCCATACTATTCTCAGACATAGCTGTGAATGTAATCCGACCTTTGCAGTGATAAAACTGCACCTGAATAGTCTTAAATACGGTGTACAAACTCCTCTCGTGTTTAGCAGCTTCACTATCGCTAACTAAACCTTTACTGAAGCGCGGAGGTCTCTCCTCATTGGCTGGTGTTGAACATGTGGCTAACGCCTCCGCCAATCAGAGCTGAGCCCTTTTGACGAAACAGTCGAAGTAGCCAATGAGAAATCATCTGACCACGGTCGTGCGAAAATGGGGCAAGGGCAGAGACCCTCCCACACAGCGTTAGGCTCATTGTAGTTATTTCAAGTCTATACTCAATGTATTTGTATAATAAAACAGTGTAGCAGCCTGGGGAAAGGGTATATTTATGAAATAAAAAATAAAAACTGACTGTAATTGTAAATCGACAGCTGAATACAGATATATACAAGCTAAATACTTAAATTTGGGATGATATACAGTATTGAAAGTATTCAGGTACATTTACAGTGGTTATTATCCTAGTATTTTGTGGAAACAAAGCTTTATTAGCCTAGTGTTATTGGACTTGACACAGCATTTCTTACATATATAAAATAAAGTCAAGTTTCTCCCTCATTCTTTTTATTTTAAAAGTAGTTGGATACATTTGGCAATCTGTTAACTTGTTTCTGAAATGAAAACCAAAAACTGTGTAAAAACTCAAAACACTTATTCATATTATTAATGATCATATTAGAAAAAGCAAGCATGTAGATTTAAGGCTTTTTTTTTTTATTTTTATGTAAACCTTTATGATACATGTCAGCAAAAAGAAAATATCCAGGTGCAACATCCAAGGCTAATGGAACATTGGCCCTGAATAGAGAATGGTATATTGTATTAATTCAGCAGTCTAGATAAAATGCATAAACATAAATATGTTCTGCATTTTGTCTAGCCTCTTATGTTTGAAGAACAGAAGTCAACCGGGAGAAATAAAAGAGAAAATAATAACTACTAAGGAGGACGTGATAAATCACACGTGCCATGAGTTATCTGGGGTACAACACCAGCAGCGCAAATTTTGTAGCAACAAAAACAACACCTTATTTGACACTGTGTGTATTCTACCCCCCACCACATATGACACAATGTCAACTTCACATCCTTTCTTTTCCCTCTTGGTATGTAGTTTCCAGAGACACACAGAAGCTAGTGTGGCATCCCAGGATTCAGCTAACAGGAATATGCTGGTCAAAGATGCTATCAGAGTCCCAGTAAAGCATATCCTCTCCTGATTTCTTGGCTCATTCCAGGGCTCCAGTTTAAAGTTAGTAATCGTCCTCATCGTCTGAGTCCATCACCCTCTGTCTGTTGAACTGGCAGAGGATAAAAAATGTAAGATTGTCAAGAGACTGCAAATGAATCAAGCATATGTGACATTTCAGTGGAACTTACTTTGACAGTCATCTTTTTCTCTGTTTGTTGACTGACTTTTTCTAGGATCTCGATCAAACCTGACTCCGAAATCTGACAAAAGAGAAAATCTGTTCATTGCCCTGTTGCCATGTGTAAGAATATAAACATAAGGCCACACGTACAGTGATTAAAGCATCAGAGATTATTTTCTTACCTTTCCTCCTAACTTCCCAAAACGAGCCATTTGAATGAGATAGTTTTCCACTGCATTGGCCTTCTCTGGCTTCACCAAAGCGAGATTGCTCACTGAGAAAAGAAAATAAGAGAACGTGATTCATTTTGCAAAGGGAAATTTCAACAGCCTACAAGATGATTTTGAGGACACACTTACATCTGGCACGGGCCGACTGGTCTAGAACTTGAGCCAATATGGAGTTCCTCATGTCTGATTCTCTGTGAATAAAAAGTAATAATATTCCCACATCAGCTTTTAAACAGAAAAAATGCAATTATTAACCTGTCAAGCCACCCGAGCAACAGCTTGGTCCCTCAGTTACACTTTTAGATTGTATAGTTCTCATTGCTTTTCAAATAGACTGTGCCTCGGTAATCATCTGACAGTAGTTTGTAGATAATTCATTACACAGATTTTTTTCAATTTAAAAGCTTTTTGTTTATAAGAACTGTACAGAAGCAAAGGTAGTATATATATATATATATATATATATATATATATATATATATATATATTAGTAAATACTAATCACTATACTTGTATGTGTTTAAATTAATTACACATCTTACCTTTGTTTGGCCTCCTCTCCTTGCTGATTATTTGAAGCATCCTGAAAGAATATGTGAGACAGCAACACCACATTTAGGTTGGAGAAAGTATAAGAGAACATCTAAGGATAAGAATTTCAAACCAGCCCATATTCCCTTAACTTTGGTTACTAGCTTAAAATCAAAATGAGTTACCCCATCTTAATGTCAAGTTCCAATTTACAACAATACAGTCTTATAAATTTAAGTCTGAGACCATTTCTGGTTCAAGTTCAAGAACCAAAAGCTAAGGAAAGGAAGGGATGGGGCCCCAAATCACCACCAATACTGGATCATTGAGGCTGATAGCAATCAAGTTTACAAAATCTTATGATAATATATCATCTGATAATAATTTCTTCTATCCTGTATGTCTAGCAATTACTCAACTAAGCATTGCAACTCAATCTCAGATATATCTTTAGCCCTTCTGGGGTGCAAATGTTTTGTTACCTACAGCAATGCATCTGTGAGAAGTTACTAACATCACTTCATTAATCAGGCTGTGTTGAGCATTATGTGTGATCCAGTAATGTAAGAACATACTGTGTATTCAGTGTGATGAAACCTTGAAATCTGCCCCAAAACATTTTATTCATAAAGAATAACAACATATCATGGTTTTATCATAATGTAAATACATGCTTTTATTACAACTACTGCCTTCCAATAGTTTCCTGTTGTTGCTTTTCCAGTTTATTATTTACTGAAGAAACACGTATCGCCGAGGAAACTGTCCTTCCTTCTCACTTAACAGAAAACTAAATAATCTATTGTCTACTTTTGAATTTGGCCAAGAATACTTTAAAACAGGTTAACTTTGTATAATTCATTGTTCAGATTTGCTCTGATATCGCTGTTATTGTCAGAGCGCTGTCTCGGCCGAAACACAGCTAGCAGGGAAACGATGCTGGTTTCTTACTGGGATTTATCTCGCTCACTGCTGAGCTAAAATAATTAAAGTTTATTTACATTGAGAACAGCACCTATAGATGAGCTATGTTTGTTCCCTGTGTGACAGCCAAATGAGTTGAGTTGTGGTGACTGGTTTAGCTACACTAGCTAGCAGCACACTGGGCTCAGCATCTCCTTATAAGGAGGGCGCAAACACGCTCTCCAGCTCATGTTTTGCCTTACCCCGTGCTTTGCCTGTAGCTCCGCCATTCTTTGCCGCCTAATTGCCTCCAATTCGTCGTCTGCCATGGTTTACAGTAGAAGTAAAGACCCAAAAGCCTGAAAAAGGATGAGATAGCGTACTAAAATCCACACTGGACTCCCATCAGAGGCGAGGCCCTTCTTCTTCTTCGTCTTCTTTCAGGCTGAATGGGCACGGTTTGGTGCATTGCTGCCTCACACTGGTGTGATAAGGTCATTGCTGCTTTAACTCTCTGAGACCTACAGTATACTGTACATCTTGTGATATAGATCCGTGAGTTTGAGGAAGTGTATACTTCCCTAGTTCTCTCTTTTTGGAGCAGCCCGTCGCCAAACAGTTTTATAATAGAACATTTTGTAATTCCGTTTGCCAGTTCGTTTGAACCCATAGAAAACCCACACTACATCCTTTTCTCTCCAGTTTTAACACCATCATTAAGATCTCCACGACTATGTCTGGTCCCCCACTTTCTGCCCCACAGAAAGTGTGCTAATGTTTAGAAAAATCTTAGCCGTGGATTCACATTAATGTTTACAAAAGAAAAACACATCCGACAGTAAACACCTTATTTGATAATAACCATGCACAAGCATAAGTACATTATATGAGTAATATGGTTTATTAATTGCAAAAAAAGTTATACTGAATATAATAAAATCATTCAAATGGAATATATGCTGACATAAATGTTTCTGGTGGAGTTGCAACTGCCTGTGGTGTGTTAGACAGCTGATAGATGGAGGTAGCCTCGGGAGTCCATCACGTTTGGTCTCTAGCTCCCTCTGTACGTACTGTAAGAGAAGCGACTCAGGAGAAGAGGGATGTGGTATTTTTGGCCAGGGTCATTTATAGTGAACACAATCTGAAACAAAATAAACATGAAAGAGATCAACAATTACATGTTGACTGACTGTCAAGATTCGCAAGACAAATTCACCATGCAGTCACAAAAATAAGTATGTAAAGCAGCAGTAGACCTAAAATCTGAGGATATTAAAATTTCAACACAAAAACTTTCCTCACCTCAACATAGGGGTAAAAGCAGGTCTGTCCCATACTCGCCCAGTACTGAGCAGTCTCAAAATGCATTTTGTACACACCAGAGGTAAACACTTCTTTTGTGACGAGTCCCGGGCAACGTCCATCATCATTAGTGGTCCTGTTGAGACGACATAAGATCTGTGACTGATGATGTGAATTTTTCAAGAGTAATGTTTGAGATTCTGAAAGGGTTGTACTCTGTGATCTGTTTTCCAGGTTATTACCCAGTGGTCATCAATCTCCAAGCGTTTGTGGAAGGGTCTTGTCGATAGAGGCTGAGGGCCATGTTCGATCCAGGGACGCCCATCGCAGTGTTCAGCACATGGGTGGTCAGAGGACTAGGTGAGCCAGCCATTGCAGTGCTCTACAGAACAAGGAAGTAAGACTTTAAATCAGGGGTCTCAAACTCAGTTTACCTAGGGGCCGCTGGAGTCTGGGTGAGTCTGGGTGAGGCTGGGCCGCATCAAGTATTCCAAAAAAAAGTACAACTGATCCAATCTTCTCAATCTTAACAAGTCAGAACATGCAGAACATGAACAGTTCTCCAGAACATAGGCTTCATTTACTTCCTCCTACTCCTTGCTGCCAGAGACTTGGCAGCGCTTCCTCTCACACAGCTGAGCCACATTTGGCTTGAAGGGAGGAAGCGACTGAGACCCTCAGTATGGCTTTAAGATGCTCATCCTTAAGTTTGGACCTGAACTTTGACTTATGCCTGTAACATGCACTGTTTGATGAACTCACTGTCTTTGAATGGCCATCCTGCCTTAGCAATCATCTCACTCACCACGTAGCTAGCTTTGACAGCCGCTTCACTCTCTTTGCTAGCTTTCTTGAAAAAATCTTGTTGCCTCAGTAGACATGTTTTAAGTTTGGCGACCCGGTTCTCTCGCTCATCTCCCAGGTATTTTGCATACTCCTCAGCATGTTTAGTTGAGTAATGACGTCTGATGTTATACTCCTTGTGCACCGCGACTTTATCCGTGCATATTAGACACGTTGGGATGCCCCTGTGCTCAACAAAAAAATATTCCGTCTCCCACTTCTCCTGAAATTGTCTGTTCTCATCGCCAACTTTTCTCTTCGCGGCAGGTTTTGAAGAAGACATGACTGGGGCTGACAAAAACCGTATATCACTAGGTGACAGGATATATTTTCCCTCCACTCGGTGACC
>NW_019525519.1:565408-577810 GCF_002814215.2 Seriola lalandi dorsalis | reverse complement strand
GCAGCCTGTTCGCACTCATGTGCACAAATGACTAAAACCAGGGTCAGCAGTGTTAAATGTGATTTTATGGTTTGTTAAACAGCGTCAGACTTTTATCCTGTCACCCTTGCATGTGCTTATCTTTTTGTCAACAGAAGATCCGCTTGTGCAACAGTTCCTTTTTGTCACAGTTTGCACTCAGCACTTTGAACTTAGTAGAAATGGATGATCACGGTGGACTGCTCTGAGGCCAAGGCTCATGCAGAGGAACACGACTGGTGAAACCCACAATACTCAACCTACAGCTTCCTGCTTGAATTCTACAAATTAATTCACTAACAGACATGTGATATGTTGAAGAAAATTCACTAGTCCTTAATTCCAAGTTTGCTGTAGAGTGTATTGGTATTCCAGGATACGGTGAGCCTACTGACAGAGAGTCAGTCTGAGGCAATAGACTGACCCCGAGTAAAGGGCCCAGGGACACTTATACAGTTGTCAGTTCCTGACATGTGATCAGACATGTGGTCAGACAGGATAACAAGGGGACCAAAAGGTGTAGAACAGAAGGTAATTTTCTCTAGAGGCTTTACAGTGTAACACCTAGGGTCGAGTTACCAGGGGGCCAGGTAGGGACCCCCAGACTGTATCGGTTAGTAAGGTAAGGGTATTGTAAGATAGTGAGTATAATAGTAGATTTGATTTGAGGGGGTCGTTTGGGGCTAAAAGTGGATAACAAGCACAACTTTGCATTTATTAATGTAATTAATGTCTGTGAAGTACTCTTGCGGTTTCTTCTGATTTTCACGCATCAAACTCTGGTTTTCGGCACATGTTGACTTTTTATCCCAAGACAGCAATGTGCTTCAAGTGGTCCAATGTGCATCGCTGATTATTACATTATGTGGTAACATTTGAAAAAATTTGTGCACAGTGGAAAATTATCTGGCTGTGGTATTTGGTGACTTGCAGTGCTATTTCTGAACATGCTTTATTGAATGAGAATGTCCTAATGAAGCGACTTCAATCTCCCATATTTAGATTGTTTTTGTGGTGCAAAGAGAGAGAAACCACCTCCTGCTAAACTGAGACTATGGTAATATTTTACATGATATTTTTCCATCTCAGATACAGCTGTCCAAAAAGTCTATGATATGAACTATAAGACAGCTGTGTGGTAAATATTTTAAATGCAAAGTCCACTTTCTTAGCCATTACCAGAGCTTTCGGCCATATCCCACTGTCTTCATCGGTGAATTGAACTTACTCAGGTTAGGACAGTGTTGTAAGGAATAAATTACTCTCAACAATTAACATGAATGATTCAAAACTGCATCTCCTGATGCAGGAATCCTTTGCAGGAGAAGAGTTGTGCGACTTGTTTTAATTTTAATGGACTTGCAACGACAGTCACACCTGTCCGCACTTCACTGTGTACATTCTGTGTTTTCTATAAAGTACTTGCCCAGCTCAATAATAACACATAAGCATGTTCAGATTCTGTGCTACACCAAAATGTTGTTTCAAGGGTAATAAAAACCAATTCGCAGTTATTGGCATCATCCATTTTCTCCCTGTGTGGCCTGAGCACCACAGCTTTATAAACCTGGCCCTTCCTCTCTCATTTATCTCTCTAAGGCTAAGCTGGCTTTCCAGAGAGACAGCTGGTGGTGCAGAGGCTGCTGGTGAGACTCTTCATTTGTTGTTTTTTTCAGATTTGTACAAAATGTGTCTGATTTTGTTTCTGTGTATAGTGACTCAACAGGATGTGCTGTTGATAAGAATGACGGACTGAAAAGATTATAGTGGCATCTTTTCTTTTTTGTAATCAACTGTCTGAGGTAAATCCATATCTTGACCTGTCCCTGACCTGGATTATGACACTGACAGAGGTTTAGATTTTAGAGTCTCTTCAGTGCTGCATGGGTAATGTGTTTTGGGTAGAAAATACTCTAGTCTGAGTCTGGTTCACTGTGCTGATATCACACCTAGCATTCCTCAAAGCAATGGATGCAGTACTACTGTGTGCTACTGCTTCTGAGGCTCAGACTGATCTTTGGTGTGACCATGTGAGTGCTGAGGAAAAAAAGGTGTTGTAAGTTCAAAGAGATATACGATCACTAGATCCAGTGGTCCACTATCTCCAAGCAAGCAAGGTGATATTTACCATTATCAGCCTCGTCAGCCTGTTGACTCCCCAGTTCAATTAATGTAAGATATATTTGATTTTCTTCATATACAGTTTGCAGACTTTCGATTAGTGCCATAAACAATATGCAGTACTAGTTTCACAATTTTTTCTTGAAGTGTTTGCTTCTTTTTCACTTGATCCATCTTGGTCTTTCAGAATAAAAACACACACATCACCATGAACTGCATTATAGAGTCAGTATGAAAATACATTTACTACTGTGACAATGAGTATTTCCACTTGGCTTATCTTAATATTGCAAACAAAAACATGTAACACCATAAGAATTATAATAACATCACAGTTCTCTTCAAAAACAAAAAAGAAGAAACATATGAGAAGTTGGAAAGCAAGATTAAAATCAGACAGCGGAACAATTACAGTTAAGTTTTACAATAATACACAATATTACACACTGACCTGGGCCTTTGCACATCTTTAAGTGCCAAATACACAGGGGAAGAGAATTGAAACATCATTCTAAAACATTTAAAGTAGAGAAACTACTTGTATATCTAAAAGGTGTGACAGAACAAGGTCATTACAACATTTCTTTCAGAGGGTTACACTCAGAGAAGTAGCATACTGAAACTTACAAGCAGAAAAACAAACACGTTGTCTCTCCTGAATGATCAGTGTGATTGGATTACTATAATTTACTTTGAATAGCTAAAGTCTGTATACAATAAAGAAAAAGCGTTTGTTCAGTGTCAATAACAAGCCCACTTGAAAGATCAAATTTGGGAGAGTACACATTTCTTTTTCTTTCAGCAGATCCAGAGAGGTGATTTTTCATTTTAAAGTACAAGCGCAGATATTCCAGCTTTACCCTTATTCTGAAATTGACACAATATGAAACTAAGCCGTTTACATGGTTTATAAGGGCTCACGATTCATTAGTATTTCTGTCTTTTATATTGTTTGTGCAATATCTAATTAAAGGTCCTTCATTAAGCAGAAACTTTCTCACCCTTCTAGCAAAACTTCATGACTACACGTAAATTATCATTATTAATAATTATATATAGTCTGATACCGACATATGCTGCCTGTTTTCAGAAGAAGACTTTAATGTGAATAAGATAAGCTGGTAAGCTGCTTACATAATGTTTTAATCAGAGATCTGCATTGTCACATTTGGATTAACACAACAATATTTGGATTAATACTGGAATACTGTTGTCTGTGCAAACCCACTCGTACAGTAGAATGGGTTCAATTCAAGGTAAATGAACCTGCTACCAGTTGTAGTATTTTCTAGATGGGATCATGCCTTCTCCCTCTCTCAGGCCAACCTAACAATTTCCAGTCAATGAGATCTACAGCGCATGTATGTATGTGTGTGTATCAGGCTGTGTCAGTGTTTTTCCTTTCAGTACAGTCACAGAAACCGAGCGCCTGTGACACAATTAAATGTATTGTGTTATCTGATATGTATGCCCAGTTGGGGAATGAAGCCTCTGATATGTGTTGTGATGAGTGTTGGTTTGGTGATGGTTGTCGTTCTCTTCCTCAGTGTTTGGCACTTAATCCACGTCTCATACTTCTTCTCATTTTCCTTCCTCATATTTCCTCCTCAGGGTCAGAGCTGTGGTTGCTCATCTGTGACGGACAGACAAACAGCGAGACAGGGACAGTGAGGGAGAAAAAAACAAAGAGACATTTCATCAAACTGCAAGCTCACAATGACTAAAATAAATTTCATTATGTAAGTATGAATTGATTTCACAGTAGCTCAGTCTCAGTAGCTGTTACATGTGTGCATGCGTCATAAGACAGGAACATGTGGTTGTCTTGTCTGTGTAACTTTACAGCCAAAGAAAAATTTCTTAAAATACGATTTAAGGTTTAAATTCAAATCTAGTGTCTGGACATTTTTTTATTTGTCAGTTGTCTTTCTTTTTTTCTTTTCTTTTACTGTTTTAACTTAAATCAAGGTACAGTAATATCTTTTATATCCACAAAACGGGGCCCAGGCAGACAAAGAGCCACTGCTTAAATCAAATTAGCAAAAAATGGCGGCTGCACCATTCTTGACCTTTCTCATGAATCTTGATAATATCACCAGAAACCAGGCGAGTGGCCCCTCACCGATGCACTTTTTAGTCATTCTTGAAAAAGTACACATACAGTAGTCTTATGATGCAGTTACCGTGTGGTGGTCATCATCAGGCTCCCTCAGGTCAGGGTTCTCCCTGTGGATTCGATGGCGGGAGCTGGGTGGAGAGAGGGAGGACAGGGAGTGCTCTGGGCTGCTGGCTGACAGAGCGTACAGGGAGCCAGCTGGACTGTCCTCTCTCAGGGGAGACCCTACACCACACATGTGAACACATGGAGTTTAGGGAGAAGAATTTGGTTTGGATCTTAAGTCCTGAAGAAAATACATGTTTTAATGTGGGTCAAAGACAAAAATGTCTGCCCACGTCCCGCTGACTTTGTACCAGATGACAGAAAACAAGAGTGGGAGTGACAGGATGAAGGACAGATGAGGCGATAGGGAGAGGGAAACGAGAGACAGCAGGGCTAGATAGTGAGGGACAGGGGAATCAAGGTGAGCCGGAGATAAATGAATAGGAAGATGAGTGCTATCAATCGCCCAAGGTCATTGAAAGTAGATAGGAGAACACACATATGCATACACACTTTTGTGCAGGTGTACATCCACAGCTGCTAAACTGCACTAGTCACATTCTCTTCTTAATAAACTGTCAACTTTGTACATTCAGTCTGATGTTATGATAATGACCTCTAGGTTCAAGGTTGAAGCACTGTCTTTGTTTTTTTAACAAGAACTTTTTAGTGCAGAAGTGACTGAGGACACGGTGAGGAGAAGGTGTAAATTGTGTTTCAGTTTACGATCAGTTTAATTAAGATTGCAGTAAAAGCAATTTCCTTAGGGGGGATAATAAACCTCTGTGCTGTTCAGTCCCTGAGCTGGTAGTTACTGTATTCTGTTTAAATGTCCACATGAGGGCAGCAGCAGCTCTTCCCGCCGCTGTCATCCTCAAGGCCTTGATAGTTGTGCGTTTTCTGAAGTCGCATCAGTCAGATACCTCAACCACACTGTTTGTTCAGCATGTTCCATAATTTGTTCACAACCACAAATCCAGACAGCCCTACTCCAGCTGATTTTGCCTTTGATTCAACTTTCAAAAAAAAAAAAATCCTGACTGTAGTAAAATAATTGATTTGTCAGGTATAACAGGAGTGGCTCCGCTGGTGCAGAGCATTCCCATCCCCCAGTCGCCCTGCGGCACAGATCCTGAATCGTTTTGATTGGGGTCGCGAGTGTTGGAGCTAATCAAGCCGAAATCTGAAAGTGGCATACCGCTGGAGTCCAACTTAAAATGTTTTTGATGTGCGAATAGATTATCCATCGTTCATTCTCACGCCTAGCTGCCTCCACTGTCTTCCTGAATGAGCGTCTCACCTTTGTGGTCATTCCTCTGTGTGTCCATCCTGTCAAGACTGTCAAGCAGCCCATCGATCTGTGTCTTTATCAGAGTCAGCTCCTTTTTAATCACCTGCAACTCCTCCATGCCCACTGCAGGGACACAGAGAGTGAGAGAGAGAGAGAGAGAGAGAGAGAGAGAGTGTGGGACATTAAGAAAGTACACAACCTCAGAATAGAGAGAAGAATAGTTTTGGGGAACACACTTCATATTCTAAAGATTGACAACATTGATCCCGTTCTTATATCTGCATGCTTCATACTGTATGTAGCTGGAGGGAGCAGCTTATTAGCTAAGCTTAGCATAAGGACTGAAAACAGGGCGAAACAGTTAGCCTGGCTCTGTCCCAAGGCAACAGAATTTACCTACCAGCTCCTCCAAAACTCATTAATTAACATCTTATAGCTTGTTTGTTTAAGCCATACAAAAAACAAAGCCTGGAAATGACAAGTAGTGGTTTCATGGGGGGCCAGACTTTTTGCTAGCAGAGAACAACAATTGGAGTCTTGTTGTCACCCTGAGATTCTGGGATGTCGCTGTCTTTATGCTACGCTTTAAACCAACTGTCTCCTGGCTCCAGGTTTGTATTTGCCATGCAAAAATGAGAGTGGTATCAATATTCTCATGTAATTCTCACTAAGTCCAAATGTCAAACTATTACTTCAAAAATGCTGCCATGAAAGATGCATGCAAAGTAAACAGTTTTTTTAAATTTATTAAAAATAAATAATTATAATAATAACAATAAATAATATATATATATATTTTTTTTATCTTAACAGTCCATCTTATTATCATATTTGATGTTATGAACTATTGTGGCAGCATGTACAGGGTTTATTTGTCTTTCTGATTTGCCACTTAGGCTGAGATTTAGGTGTCAAGCAGACACAGTGAATAGCAGTGAATACAGCTAATTTTTCGAGTCTGTCTCATGAAAGCAGCGTCAGTGAAAAGGAAGTAACAATTTAAAAAAGCTGTTTGACCTTCCTAGAAACCATGTGTGTAAACTACACACAGCATATTTTTCTGTGACTGCTATACTGAAAGGATTAGATGCAAATGACCAAATGAGCCCATAGCTTCTTGTGTATGAAGCACCTGGATGACTGCTCTTTATCAGACGTACACTATCTGGCCAAAAGTATGCGGACACTATTGGTCTTTTGGTTTAAGGCTGCATTTTTTTGCATCTTGATACCACCACATACTGGGCTGCAACTAACACTTATTTTCATTACTGATTAATCAGTTGATTTTTTTTTCTTTTCTTAAATATTGATTAAATCGCTTTGCCTATAAAACATCCAAAAATAGCAGGAAATGTCGATCACATGACATCAGTCCAAGGTGACATCTTCAAATGTCTTGTTTTGTCTAAGCAACTGTCCAAAACCAAAGCTATTCGGGTTACAACAACATAAAACAGAGAAAACCAACAAATCCTCACATTGGAAATGCTGAAATCAGAGAGTATTAAAAAGAAACAAACAATTAATCGATAGTGGCCAATTTGGGAGCAGGTTCCTGCAGCCAGGTTCCAACATCTGGTGGAAAACCCTCAGAGGGGAGGCTTTTATAGCAGCATATACATACATGTTCAAAGATTACATAAATGTCTTTTGGCCATATAGAGTATTTACAGTATTAAGCAATAAATGAACACAAATTTTAGGCAAACAGTTTGAACCTGTAATGAATGAAAACTAAGATGTTTTTTCTTTTTTTTCTTTTAAAACAGCTTTGAGCAGCTTTATTTTAATCAAATCTCACTTGCTGTGCAGTCATATTACTCACACTTGGCTGTGGTTGAACTAGTGGAGTGGGCTCTGGAGCTTTTGGAGTGGGTTCTGTCTCGGCTGCGTCTGTGTCCGGAGGAGTAGGAGGAAGAGGAGCGGGATCGCTTGGCCAGACTGGGTCCCAGGTGTAAAGGAGACAAGGATGCCGGCACACGCTGGTAGTCATACACCCTGGAAATTCAGCAGATGCAATTTTTTTTTAATTTTAACAAACTGTCTATTGAATTTGTATAGGAAAGTGGTTGCAAGTGTTTTTCTGAACCTCCTCACAAGGAGCTGGAAACAATATAATCAGCCACATATTGATGAAAATGACTAAACTGAGCATGGAGATGGACAGCAGAGATGATGATTATTCTGCAGATAGTTTGAGCCATCTGTTCTCTGTGAATAAACAAATCACAAAGCATTTAAAGCCATCCGTGTACACTCAAAACATCACTTTAATCTCCATTTAGATTGATATAGAACATGCTACAATGCTTAAACTAGGGCTGAGTATGTAACTCAGTTGTTAATGCATGTTAATGCTTTTTTGGTACAGAAAAAAAATGTATCTGTAGCACAGAGTATTGAAAACTGTACAGAAAACTGGAATCAAACACCTGGTCAGATTAGTCTTGTTTACTTATAGGACACGATAAAATCTAAGTTAGTTCATGACTTTAATCAACATTTTGTGAATTTTGAAAAAGATCTTTTATTAAACATTTTAGACTGCACTTTTGTAAAATGAAAAAAAGAGTTAAATAAAACATACTTAAATACAAGCTAGGAACAGAAATGAAAGAAAAGATATGTATACCATGAAGAAAAGCAGCTGTTCATGCGTCTCATACATAAATATGGATGTTGATATTCTATGTTCATTTGTCTTTTATTTTCTATCTCTGCCTCTCTTTCTCTTTCTCTCTCTCTCTCTCTCTCTCTCGTGCGCTGGCATTGCTTCGTCCCTGTGGACAGCTCCATGTTTCTATCTGTCACTGAATGTAATTGGTTCTGTCAGGGCCAATCAATAGCTCCTCGCCAAGCTTGTAGTGCCGGTGACAGGAGGTGTATCACAGTCAAACTCTATAGTGGTTACAGAAACGACACTGTGTGTTTGTGCATGTGTGTGTGCTTCAATAGAAATACAGATGATGTGGTGAGTCAGTGACCCAATGACCAGGTGAAACACAGCCACAGGATCAAAGCTAACCAATCATTAGCGGGAAGGGTAGGACCTGGGGCAAACAACATCTATAAATGATTTTTACTGAGGTTTCTGTGCATTTGTAGCAGCTGTAATTGATGAACAGATTAAGGGACTTGATTAAACAAAACGACCAAAAGAGTCACAAAGTTGACCACAGATACAGAATAGAAACTGTAACAGCAGTCCAACTGAATCTAGTCACAATGTGGATATATCTGGATGGAGGACAGTCTGAACACAGCCTAAATGGTTTCTGCGGAGCCAGGAGAGGGAAAAGCTCCTCTGCTGTATATCACAAGCCAGCAACAGGGAGACAAGCTGTCAGCTGCAAGGACTCTGAGTCGGCCAGTAATGTAGATTTACTGATTGAGCTGTTAACCAGTCAGTCAGAGGCAGGCCGGCTTACTGAAAGGTTTTTCTCTGTTGTTTTCTGTTGTGTTATATTCTGTGAAGCCTCTCTACATGATACGGGGATTTCTGCACAGACTGTGTTCTTAGCACATCCACAGCACACACACAGACACGCAGGTATCACAGTGCAGCATTGTCCATGTGGGGAGACACAGAGACCAAAGACTTATGGGAGTTTAAAGTCCTTTAGAGCAGTTTGCAGGGGCAGCTAGACAATGTGTTGTTACACCGGCTTTGAAGTGTCATCTCAGAGAATGGAAGCTCAGACAATGAGAGACTGTAGACGAGTGAGGATTACAGAAAAGTGTGGGAGTGTGTGCGAGAGAGAGAGTGTTTGTCTCTATGGATTAGACCCCACACGAAAAGCAGCTTTGTCAGCTCGAGCTGTTATCTGTGTGTTGAAAGACACTTTTCTTTCGTGTTCGCACAAGAGGACAGCGGACAAAAAAACAGTAATTTCTCTCTTCCCCACACACTGATGCGCGCAAACAACAAACACAGGAACAAAAAATGCACACGTAGTCTCCATTCCACTCGCACCCAGAGGCAAACACAAACACACACAGCTGTCAGTAGTGCTAGCCAACAGAATGGGGAATAATCATGCACTGTGTTAAAAACAAATTAAAAATCAGTGGTGAGTGTCCCCCCCCCCCCCCCCCCCCCCAAAGACGGAAAAATGCAGAGCAAAGCAAACCAAAGAAGAAGAAAAAAACAAAGAAAAGATGACAGTTAATACTCAGAGCAACAGAGCATCGATAAGTACGAGAAAGGCAATGGAATAAGGTTTGTGTGTGTGTATGTGTGTGTGTGTGTGTGTGCGTGTGTGTGTGTGCGTGTGTGTGTGTGTGTGTGTGTGTGTACAATGTGACTGGCTGCTTTTATTCAGATGTGCTGAGTGGAGTGTTTATGAGTGAGGCCTGGGGGATGTAGGAAGGTCCCTGAGCAATTTCAGTGAAGGACCAATAATACAGAGCTCAGTCTAACTTCCTCATCCACGTAACCACTGCCCTTAACTGTGCACTGCACAAGTCTGTATCCTCACCTTCTAACACACTGCAAACTGAGCCCCAGACAATATGCTCAGTTACTGTGTTTTTAAGGGGAATTATATAACCCTAATGTATTGCTGTTGAAACTGCATATTTACTAAGAACTTAATCTTACGTGACAGTAACTTGTAACCTGTGACATTTTTACGATAGAGGTCGTCATGTTTGGTAGTCATTTTCATTTTCATTTCAGAGATGCAAAAGAGAAAAGGTCTTTTAAGTGAAATTCAATTTTTAATTTCAGTCCAATACTGGTTGCTCGTTAGACTGAGAGGGACAGGGTTTGGTTACACTGTCAACACACTGATAAGGACTCACATAGCACAAATAGATAATAGCAATTTAAAATAGCAGTTTTGCAGACCGATACAGTCTCATCTTAAATATCTGGCAATATAGTGGTTATTAGCTTTCATGCTAATGAACTGAGTCTTCAATTGTTGAGGCATTTCTACTGATGAACAAATGTATCAAACCCTTCACAGATATACAGACTGGTGACAAATTAAAGGAAAAAACAAAAACTTGATTAAGTGAGTCCAACTGTTTGATGAGTACGAAAAGGATCTTCTGCCTTCACAGTCACCACATCTCGACCCAGTCGTGCACTATGGCACATGTGGTGTTAGACATCATCCAAAACACCAAGTCAGGAAGTACCTTTTGGCAGAACTGTAGTTACCCCCCCAGTACAGTTCAGAAACTTGGAACTTGGAAGATCTATGCCAGTAAGGAGCAATGAAGCTGTTCTAGTGACTTGTGGTGGTCCAACAACTCACTAAGACACAGTACACATCTCTATATTATCGTCGTCTTACGCTGTATCAGACAAGAAAAGCTTGATGTGTGGCCTTAAGTGGATGATGTAATGCAGACTGAGCTAAACACTTAAAATGAGTAGAATCTTAGATTTTCACTGTAACCTCAAACGGGACGACACATCATGAAACCAGAATCTGAGTGTGTTTCAGTGTGCACCTGTCTGTGTATGTGGAAATACAGATTTTTTTTTTAGTTTATGTGCACACATTTCTTTGTGTGCATGTGTGTCAATGTGACGGGTGAGCTCCAGGCTGTTGAGCAGTAACAGGCAACATTGTAAGCAAAGACCGGATGACTGACAGCTGTGTGGCAGACAGCGACAGGAAGCGGGGAGACTACTGGAGACAGCAGGGATGAAGAATCTGCTTTAGCCTCATCCCTTTTAGCCTCCTGTGACACGCAGACAAGCAATAAGGTGTGCGAGCTGCCATGCATAGCTTTCTGACAGTACCTGTCATAGTAGTCCTCGTGATAGCTGTCATAGTCCAGGTCAAAGTCAGATCTGCAGGAGAGGTGGAGAGAGAGACAAAGAAAGAGGAGGAGGTTAGTAAAGTATTTGTCAAAACTACGTGATACACTTTTACTTGGCTATCACATATTTGTCTTAACAAACAGCAAGCTTGGTTGGTGTGTCAGTGTGTAAAGGATGTGTGTGTGTGTGTGTGTGTGTGTGTGTGTGTGTGTGTGTGTGTGTGTGTGTGTGTGTGTGTGTGTGAGAGTTGCAACAGAGTTATATGGTGCAATCACTTCATCTGGAAAGAATACAGTGTTCATGATCTCCAGCCAGCTGGAAAAAGACATTGGATTTGTTCTGCTGCAGCATCAAAGGTGGAAAATCCATAGAAATTGTCTCATGCTTCAACTGTACTACCCACTGAACACCTCCATGTGTGAAGTTGGTGAGGCAAGCTGTGAAAGCGTGTGTGTGTGTGTGTGTGTGTGAAAGAGAGAGAGAATCAGAGGCAGGTGAGTGATGTGACAGGAGTGAACTTATATGGGCTGGTAGTCTGATGTGTACCTGTGGAACAAACCAGAGGAAGTGGAGGAGAGAAAAGTGACACTAAGCCAGAGTGAGATCACATTCTGGTGTGTCAGACCTCAGCATTCCTCCATAATCCCCACACAGAGTCGCTAATAATCCCTCCATGTTGCTCACCCTCCCTCTGTTTCCCTTTGTCTCTCTCACTGACTCACTCTCTCTCTCTCTCCGTCTTTGTCATTCTTTCATTTATATGTCATGCTTTCTCTTTCTTTAAATCTACCTCACTCTCTCCATTTCACTCTAATCAATCCCTCAGTTCAATTCAATTTGATTCAATTCGATTTAATTCAATTCAATTCAATTGCTTTACTCGCATGACAAGGATTTATTTGCATTGTAAACGTATGCATACTGTTCAATGTACTTGCATTGAAGATGTACTAACCATTATATTTTGATCACTTATAGTTCTACTGAGTATTACATTAACCTGCAATAACAGTTTTTTTCTGTCCTTTT
>NW_019525519.1:525408-560408 GCF_002814215.2 Seriola lalandi dorsalis | reverse complement strand
AAGTTTTACTCTCTTTGATTTCTATGAGT
Source organism: Seriola lalandi dorsalis (assembly GCF_002814215.2). Taxonomy (NCBI): domain Eukaryota; kingdom Metazoa; phylum Chordata; class Actinopteri; order Carangiformes; family Carangidae; genus Seriola; species Seriola lalandi. The sequence goes on along the minus strand of NW_019525519.1, from coordinate 560,379 downwards.
TTTTCCACACAGAACAATAAACAGGACGGTTGCCAAAAATAGTGCATTTAAACAGGGTGAGTATCATAAGACCAGACGTTGCAGGCTACCCCCTTCTTTCCCTCATACGTTAACAAACTTGTTCAGTCTTGCTTTTTCCTGTTAAGAAACAATTCTCGGATGAGACATATCTTCTGCTTTAGAGTGCTGAGACATTAATCTACGCTTTTGTGTCTTCACGCTTAGATTAATGTTATGCTCCGTATGCCTGCCTCAGCCAAGGAGTTGCAGCTTGGTTCAAACTAACAAAGACAAAGCACAGGGAGCACATTACTCCTGCGCTGGCCTCTCTCTGTTATCTACTAGTGGAGTTTAGAATTAAATATAAAATTGTGGTAATTAGCTATCAAGTAGTAGCGCAGGTCGAAGTACATGGACATATTTCTAAATTGCTTGGGCTTTGGTCCAACTACATGTAGAAACTTAGGGAGATGATGCATTTCTTTTTTTTTCTTTTTTTTTGTACATGTAATTTGGAGTAGTTCACCTCTTATATGAAATCATCCAATTTAATGGACTTTTTTCTCTAAATATCTCAAGACTCGTTTTTATTCCTTCACTTTTTCAGACTGATGCATTTCCTTGTTTTGTGGATTTGATCAAATTTTTCTTGCTATCACAAACCTGCCTCTCTGGCTTTGTGCATAATGACTTTATAAGTGAATCACTGTGCAATTTGTTTTGAATACGGAGGAAAAAAAATCTTTATCACTCACAAACCTCAGCCGAGTCTGTATGAGCATATGGGCTCGATGTGTAAACTGCACACAGAGCAAATAGGTCATCATTCATTTTCCTGTGCTCATATAGGCGCTAGAAAATCCTGAGACAAAGGTAAACGATTGATACCCAGATGAAGGTCTGGCAAATATGAAATGGCAGTGTTCAGCTTTGTGCAGAAAGCTTCCTCGTCTTCATTTGACAAACATAAACATGTGGTGTCATGTGGTCTCATGCTCTGACCCAAGATCTGTGCGAGCAAAAGCTTAGACAGTAAATCAGGTTTTCCAAATGAAGATAGGTGTGTGGATGGTTTGACCTTTTCTCACTTTAACTTGTGGTATTTTGCAGTAGCTTTGATAATATACTCTATTAGGCAAACACGGGAAAATAGCCAGCAAGTGGATAATTGTGCAAGATGCTGGAAAGTAGGAATAATGAGGAGGATTTGGTGACAAGTCACGATTTGACATGATTTGAATAACAGACCAAGACACAAGCTGGTTATTAGCCTTTCCATGTTCCCTCTAGGTTTCATTGCCCCTTAAATCCCAGCAGTGAATCCCACAGCTCCATATCTTTTCTGATAGAAAAGCAAAGGTCAAGAGAGGTTTTTACACTGCGCACGTCAAAGTGGAGCGCAATGAGGCATGATAAAAATTCAACGGATGAAACCTTAGGACAGACTAGACTGTAGAGTAGAAAATGTCCCAGACAGGCCAGAGCTCACACTAAATAACAACGCAGTTTCATTAGAAGAAGTGAAGAAGAGTCAAGAGCAGCTCACAGTCACACTTTGACGAATTATTTATGATGTTTCACGGGAGGGCTCCAGGTTTTTTGTCCTGCCTGTGCCTGTATCCATACCTCCTAACTTCCTGTTGCCTGCTTGTAGATTTTTCAGTGCTACCTCCTGTGTATTGTCTGTATCCAGTCCAGTTACCTGAACTGTTACAGAACCATTTACAATAAGAAGAAAATTAACCTTATTTATTTATCTGACATTTTGTACAGTATAACAATACTCATCATGTTAAAACTTGTTAATGACAAATTGCTTTTGTAATAAATCCACCATATATCCAAAGCTCTTTGTTTGTCTTTGGATCTGATTTCATGAGGACATTTATTCATTCAAATTTTATTTCTTTTTTGTGTGAAAGATATAAACTATTTACCCAACCTAAAATAAGACCAGTAACACTTGAAATGGTGTGTGTGTGCGTGTGTGTGTGTGTGTGTGTGTGTGTGTGTGTGTGTGACTACACTGTCTTTAGTCTGTTGATTGAGGTGTAGTGAATTTTCATATACTGTGCACATGTGAGTATTTTAGTGGCTTAGGTATAAGAAAATGGAAGTGGAGAAACTCTGCAGCATTTAGCACTGAGAGTGTGTTCACTATTCAACATGCCCCCCCACACCACTCAGTCATCGTGATACATATGGAAAATATAAGAGGGCAGAATAATGAAGAGAGAACACAGTGGACTAGCCTACACATCTGCACAGAAAGACTGACAACAGCAGGCAGACAAGCAGAAATGAGATTATTGTGTATAAAAACTGCGCAGTGGGATTTCTCTTCTTGCCCCGCCACAACACAAGAAAACTACATTTGTGTTTGCGGATTGACAATTAGAGGAGAGAGACGGAGAGGGAGAGAGAGAGAGAGAAAGAGAAGAAAGAGAGACCACAGGACATTAAGGGCGAGTATGATTAAGATGAAAGCACGGAAGCTTTGATAGGGGACGAGGGGAAGATGAAGGGAGTGCTGGCAGCTTGTTCCCCCTCTCAGACACTCTCTAAGGACAGACTCCAAGCTAATCTACTCCCTCTCACCCTTTCATTTAATCACTGTCGCTGTTATTCTCCTCATTTCACTTACATTCATAATTTCTGCATACGCCTGCACTCAATACACATATGTACTGTATATACACATACCAACGCCCTCTCACCGAGAGGGCGACATATATTGTCATTCTTACTGTATGTGTCAACTGTCTGAGACTTTTACGGTTTACACTGTGGTGACTAAACTATCCCTCTGGTCCCTCTGGTTCCATTGCTGGCAATATTGCAAATAAATGAGCAAGACTGTTTTATAGTGGGGTATTACTGGATTTACAGGATTTTTGTAATGAAGTTCCTTGATTTTGCCATATGGCATTATTTGACACACCCATCTGGTTGTTTTATCAATAAAAGATTTGTCAAGGTATATGCCAATATCACAGTACAAGGTTCCCTACACAATTATAGAAGATTTAATCATTACTGCCCCACAGGGCAGCTTTCACATCTCATCCGGAGGGAGAGGCAACACTTGACAAAGAGCATCTTTATTATTTCCTGAGAAGCCACTTAAACATGCAGCGATCACACACTCTGCTGCTTTAATCAATGCCATGAGCGGGAAAGTAGCCGATCAATAACACATCACCATGTAAGCTGCTCCTTGACATCCATTACTGCTTGGCCCACTGGTCTGCATCATCTGGATATACTGTATGTACTGCAGGGCGGTGATATATAGAGCCACAGGTCAGAGCATGAGAGGTACTAGAGTAATGGCAACTCAAGGAGCTCATAAATTTATATCATACATGCATCAAGGTTAAATAATGGCCTGAGAGCAATTTATTCAGTCTGAAAAATGGAGGTACATAGATAAGTTTTATGCTTCAGCTTGCACTCATCGTTCCTCACTTTAGTTTAAGTAGCCCTGAATGGCTGGCAGCCCTCAAGGTTTGATTGCAGTTCCACTATCAGAGAGAGGAGCAGAGGAGCTGGGGAGCGCTGCTGCATCAATAAGGCATGTGCAGTAGCGCAAGAACCAAACAGGCAGCGCATATCAGACAACAGGCATGCATCAGGGAGCTGAAGCCTCAACACAGTGTTCCACAGGAGAAAGATATTTTCCTCTTTGCCCATTCGTCCATCAGAATACATCCCTCATAGGTGTGCGCACGGTCTCAAATGAGAGTAGATGAAGTGGAGGGGGCAGGGAGAGTAAGAATGGATGAGTGGAGTGTTTGTTAAAGAGACAAGGAGGATGGGGACGGAGAGAGGAATGAGTCAGAGTCTCCTACAGCTGTCAGGGTGTGGACATTCCCGACTGATGAAGTGGGCTTGTAGGATCAGCCAAGGCAGGGACGAGGCGTGGCGTAGCATGGTATGGTTACTGTTTGATTAGCCAACCAGAGATGGAAATTATGAGCGAGTCTCTTGTCGAGTCAGCCTGTTTGTTTTTTGTTTTTTTTTGTGTACCAGAGAGCAGTGACAACTGATGGAAAACTGAAATACTTCAATTTGACACAGCTAAGTCGTGAGTGACAGTGTTTTTAAATGTTTTCCCACCAGGGACAGAAGAGAGTGACATGACAGTCTGTAACCATTAAACCTTAATGTCACCATTTGCAGCAGGGTTTTGATCCCACAGCAACTGGAGAGGTTCAAAACACTGAACAGAAGCTATGAGGAGAGGAGAGGAGAGGAGACTGTCAATTGCCCTGGACCATCTAAGCAAAAGATTAACATAATCTGCCTTTCAAATCACAAGGTGTAACAGGTGTTTACTGTGATTAAAAGCCCCAAGAGCTGTTACATTAATTGCTCATTTAGCAATCTTGCAGGACAGGGTATAAATAAATGAATAATACTGTGCATGTTTTGTTGTCACAGAAAAAAAAAACACTTTATATAATCCAGTCTGATCAGGTAACAAATTCGGCTGCCCTCTGCTTGACACAAACTATGAATGTGAATCACTAGAAGAGTGTAGTAGGTTTGTAGCTGCAGGACGCTATGCAAACTAAATCCTGTATAAAGAGAGAAATGAAGGACTAATTCTACCCATTAACTCATCCTTGAGTGTTACATTGCATCAAAACCAGGTATTTAAGTAAACAACCTTTTCATGGATCTGTCCATGAATCCTTTGTGTGTGTGTGTGTGTGTGTGTGTGTGTGTGTGTGTGTGTGTGTGTGTGTGTGTATGCTACAGTGAATTCTGTGTGAGCGTGGGTGTAGGTATGTCTGCACACCATACATATGTGCATATGTAGATAAGTGTGGGTTTAGCTCTATGTGTATGCGCTGTAGGAACGTGTTCAGTAGCATTGACTGAATGTGGCCTAATCCTCCTGGAGGCAGAGTGTTTGGAGTGGGATAAGTCCAATTCTTCTGCATGACTTAGGACCATCTGCACACAACTCAACACATAACCAAATGAGCAAATAATACTTTTTTTTTCCTTTTTTTTTTTTACCAACTTTGAGAGTGAGAGTTGGAAAAGAGGGCTGGTTAACATGTGATGTGCCTGTTAGTGATGCCGTGCACGTACTTCTACGTACTTGTATATATGTGGCTTCGCTCCAGGAGGGCCAACTGCTTGAGCTCGCTGCCATTCATCAAAAACTCAAGGTCTCGCTGTGAGCATTAATTGGAAATTTCAAGAGTTCAAGATATTTAGCGCTAATTAGCAGCATTACACAGCGGTAAGGTGACAAGTGACACCCACAGACCCCTCCCCCTCCACCCATTCCCCCGTAAAGAGCATGAGGAGCGCAGATATCAAGACACTTCCCCTAACAGGGGTGACTATCCCCGTCAAAACCGACTAAGAGCGCAAAGTTAAAAGGTTACCCGAGGCTGCCTGGAGTAATTAATCCTTCCAGCCTTTTCAACTCTGTCAAGCCCCGGCATCGTTTTCATGTCCTGAACTGTGCTGTTGTCATGAAATTATTGAAGAATTAAAAGCTAAAAGTCATTTCAGCTCAATTGCATGAAGGGCAAAGCAGCATAGTTGTACTGAGCTAAAATTAACTTCTTTGCTTGCTACCGAAAGGAAAGTGAAAAAGGCAAGGCACTGTCAGAAAAATACCAGAGCTTTGAGAGTGTGTGTGTGTGCGTGTGTATGTATGTGTGTGTGTGTGTGTGTGTGTGTGTGTGTGTGTGTGTGTGTGTGTGTGTGTGTGTGTGTCTAATTAGACTTTGTCATCCTGCCAAACAAATCCAGTTCCCTCCTCAGATGGCAAGAGAGGATCTGAACGTTTAGGGGATATCTAGAGCAAATAATAAGCTGCCATTCAGAAAGGCCCTCAGGAGAGCCGTCTGTGGTTTTAACTGTGATCGACAGGACTGACATTTGCTGAGTCAATCTCAGACTGCAGTCTGTGATCCTCACTGGGCAAAACTTAAACCCCAGCTAACAGCAGCCATGCTCTGTCAACAACCTCCCTGTATCTGCCTCATTCTCGTAAAGACGGGAGATTGAAAGAGGCACAGAAATCAAAAGTGAAGAGACAGAGACGTGTTAAAGGCAAAGAGGGAGACAAGTGTACAACTTTAAGCCATTGTGTTTGTTCAGCTCAGAGAAAACCTGAACAGTCTGGTGCAGCAAAGAAGCAGCCATTAGCAGAATTTTAAGGCGTTCCAAGACTAACAAAGCAAAAAAGTCAAACTGTCCAAAGTACATAGTTTCATTTAAGTTTAAGCTTCACAGAATAAGGATATTTATTAAAAAAAAACATATTTTATGACATACACCTTTGGTCAAAAGGTTTTTAGATCACCATTTTCCCAGCTGTTATTTAAATTTACATAATTAAATGCCTGAGTGTTTCTGAAATTAAATACCGCATAAACAGTTGGAGATTTTAAAAACAACTTCTACTGGAACCAAACTTTATCTCAATTTTTGACTCATTCAGCAGCTTGCCTCACTTTCACCTTCTGTCCAGTTCATAAACCCCTGAACCAGTCTGTCTTCCTTCGTTGCTTTTCCTTTTTCTGACCATTCTGACAGCAACATACAGAACGGCTTCCCTCACTACAGTATTGTCCTATCATCAGAAGGTGTAGTGACACAGTTTGTTCTTACAATGCCTTTGTACAGACAGAGAGTTTGTAAGTCATCAACTAAAATTGAGGCACCTGTGGGAATTGTTTGCATTAACTTTCAAGGCTTCATTTACTCCTATTGCTGCAGGAGAGTTGCAAGTTAACCAACTTCTTAATCCCTGAAAAATACCTGTTTTCTATCAAATGTACATGAGTTCTCATGGAAATTTCCTGATTTAAGGTTATTCTGTGGACTTCATTAAAAAGTGGAAAATAAAGCTGTTCCAAAATTTTTGATCAGATTAAGACATTATGGGAAATATGGAAAGCCCACAAGATGCAACCGAGCAAGTTAAAAATGTCTCAGCTTGAGCAAAAAAATGTCGCTTTTCCTGGGGCTTTATACATGTAACAGAACTGGGAGGAAAAAGAAAGACTGGAGGGAAATAGCAGCAAGAACGTGGGTCAGATGTATATATTGCGTGTATGCATAAAAAGAACGCATATGTTACTTGCCAAGGGTGCACTTGTGCCCAGTTCAGCATTGACTGGGATATAAAATGGAGCCATGTGTATGCACAGCTTTACAAATGTGACGAAAAAAATTCATAGCCATGAATTTACAGCTTCATGCATATAGTCCCCAGAGTTCATTTCGAGTTATGAATTCGGTCTGAGCTGAACGCAAACACACAACAACAATCCCACACACATGGTTGAAGTGTCCATTGCTGGTTAGCTTACAGGTAACATCTGTGTAATCAGTCCATTGGATGTTAGGGGGAAAATAAACACTGACTGCACACAGTGGTGTTCATTCATTTGCATGAATGGCGCCGAGCTTAAAACTAAGGTTTAGGGTTCCCATTAAAATTATATTCAAGTAACAGTAAAGGCTGTTGTTTGGTACGTAGTGGTGATAGTTGAATGAATTCTGTCAACGGATGGTCGTCATACTGATAAAAAACACCATCATGGGGGCAGGTGTGTGAGTGTGATATTTGAAGGGCATTCATCAGAAGGTATCACAGGTTAAACTGCAAGAGTAAGTGGAGCTTAAAGCTGCGGGGAGGGGACTTTGAAGTGTGTGTGTGCATGTGTCTCTCATGGAGGCCAAATGTCAAAAAAAAAAAAAGGTCTGGCCTGTTTTTGTCGAAGCATTAATGGGAGTAAGTTGGTCATTAGAGAGCCTGTGCATTTGGCACTGAGGCAAGAGGAAGGCCAAGCCACAACAGGGTGTCCCCTGAATGACGTGTCTCTAAATCAGCATCTGTCTTTGGGAGTTGCTGGTTTCCAGCCCCTATGAGAGAAAATGTTTTTTGTTTTTTTCATGGAAGAAACTGAAGATTTTAGAGAGTGACTACCATTACTTGGTATTGTGAGTGCATGCATTCATGTATGTTTGTTTGGTTCTCTCACTGTAGTGCTGAGGGTCACAGGGGTCACCGATACATTGTAATATGCCTTGGGATATGCAGTCACTTGTATCCACACACACACACATTTTTATATACCCACACACTCATCTTCACTCCTTCTATCCCCCTCCGCTAACCCCCATTACCCCTCTGTGCTGACAGAGAGCTTTTCCAGTCCAGGCCACAGAAAAGGCTCTCCTGCTGCCCCCCCCCCACACTCTGTTCCACTGCACTCCCTCAGTCTCTCATTGCTTTTATTGCTCCCCGTCACCTTATCTCTGTGTCATCAAAATGAACTTCGAGTTAGTTTTCCATGTGTTCTGATCCCCTGTCGTGCTCGATGAAGTTGCTGTCAGCTTCAAACTAATGACCAACGCGGTGATGACAAATGAAAAAAAAAAAACCACTGTAAAGTCCACAATCCCTAACAAACATAAATGGGAACACTGGTGTCTATACAGTAATCACAGCAGGCTGGAGTCTACAAAGACGACCAGATATCTTGAGTAGCAGCCAGTTGATTTTTCATTAGCTCATAACTTTATGAGTACAGACGTTCAGTGGAAGCTGTGGCATGTGTGAGCTCCAACAATCCTAGACTGGACTTTCCAAGTGTTTCCCGGAGATGCTGTTTGGTGAAAGTCACTTTTGAACGATTGTTTATATGGTTTTATTTTTTACTTGGCCTGGAGAGGCAGGTTGCTCCCCTAAGCTGACTGACTGTCTAAATGCAAGACGGTATTGATTGTCCTTCCTCAGGCTTTTCACACAGCCTTGCTGAGGACACATTAAATGTGTTATAAGTCATTAAGAGCTCCAGGCCTCAAATCTCACCTGTCTAGCTTAAAATATATTGACATATTGTGCACTGACAAACTTTCTATTTTTTGAGGTAGCCTCTAGGTGTGTACTGATGCCTGGGCAGAGGGTCTGAGAGCTTGTGTGCGGGTGTTTGTTTATGTGTCTGTGTCTGTACGCGGTATACCCTCTCTGTACTGTGCTGAACACTGGGGAGCATGTGTCAGTGTATAGTACACGCAGAGACATTGAATCTGTGTGTGCTTGCGATTGTGTGTATGGTTTGTGTGTGTGTGTGTGTGTGTGTGTATAGGGAGCAGGCTCGTCCTCTTGCTGCCCCGGGGGCTCAGAGCCCATTTCCTGTTGTGCAGTGTGATAAGTTTCCCTGTCAGATCCTCCCAGCACCACTATATTTCTGATAAGCTCCACTGCTAGTTTTCCCGACCTCTGGCACAGAGATCAATTTGAGATTGATTCAGAATGCCCTGCTGGGCCGAGCTGGAAGATCAATTTGAGATGGATTGTTCACGCCAGGGGGCCAATGACACGCAGTGCAGTGCTCACTTGCTTTCCCTCCTTTGCTTTCTTCACCCCTCACTCTCCCCGACTGTTGTTATTTCTTTCTCTCTCTGCACATTTCTCTCCTATCTACTCTTCTCTCTTTCAATTGTTTCACACTTGTCCTCTGTGCTGTTGTTACTCTGTGTTGCACCTTGCACATTTTCACCCTTTTGCATCAGTCCTTATTCATGCCTCCTTTTCTCCCTCTCCCACCTGCTCCCCTCGCTTTTTCTCCTCCCAGCATAGAGTAGGCAGTAGGGATAGAGATGACTTCATTAGCAGAGGGACCAACCCCTGTAGAGTGATGAGCCTGCAGGACAGGAGAGATAACTCATCTGGTTTGGTAATGCACAGGGCCAGTGAATATATGGATAGAAAGTAACTCTCACACACCCACACACTCACACACAAAAACACACACACTGACATGGCTGGAAAAAACATTTTTTATTTTCTCAGTTATATGATTGTGGTCATTCTTGCTATCGTGCCCTGAGCTACGAGTGTCACCACCGCTGGCTCATGACCTTATCTCCACAGAACATCGTGTCTACAGCCAACATATCGCTATCTCCCTTTCTTCATGCCTCTCTGTCTCTATCCACCCGTGTATCTTCACTTGTTCTCTGCGGCCTCAAAGGCTTTGGCAGTGGCCCTGAAACCAGCAGGTGCACTCTCCTCCCTGCTCTGCACAGTGACCTTTTCCCCAGCAGAACATCCACCTCTGACTGCATTGACCTTTACCTACAGTACAGCCCCTGTCATCTCTCACAGGAATGGACTGCAGACAGCACATTGTCTGTGCATCCGTGCAGAGAGAACGCCGACAAAGGACAGAGGGAAGAGCTGGACAGACAAATGAAAATAGCAGCTGCACCTTAAAATTGATGCTAAAGTGAAAGGGGAAGGTACAGCAGGCTTTAGTGAATAATTAGTGCGCTGTTTTTGGCTCGAGCAAAAACCGCCACCCTGGTGATATGCTTGCCATTTGAGGTGCTCGCTCACACACGAAGAGATAGTGTGTGAGGATGCTGTGGAGGCTACGTGGTTCAGTGAGCTTCAAACAAACTAGTGCATACACAGTGTCATCTGGATATGTTTAAAGGCAAGTGTTTATATTGTAGCTGCTCCAAATGGCCACGCTCAAAGGCAGGGTGTGTTGTTGGATTCAACAACCCAAATTTCCAACGTTGGAATGGTGTGGTGGTTCGACTGCTGATGGTTGATCTGACAAGCGCTTTGTTTAAAGCATACTAATGCCTCACTTTGTTGAACCTCTGCACGGGAAGTTTTCTCTGTATATGAGCATTTTAATTTTGTATTATCATTCTATTTAATAAAGATCTTGAAATGAGTGAACATGTAACAAAACACTTAATAAATCACCGTTGTGTCCGTGATGTTAGACATGAACACACACCCACGCACACACACACACACACACACACACACACACACACACACACACACACACACACACACACACACATACACACACACACTGTGGGCCTATGGGTTTCATTCTTGTTTTACAGTTAGTCATAACAGCTGATTGGGCACGTTGCGTGCGACATGGCCAGACCAACGTTGCGACTCACAATGAAAACACTGATATATTAGTCACACGGGCCTAGAACTCCCTCCACACTTCATTTAACTTAATTTTACCAAAGTGCAGACATAAGCAGAATGCTCTTGCTATTTGTGAAAAACTAAACGGCAAGAAATGCATCACTGTGAACTCCAGTATACTCTGAAATGCTTTTCAATATAAAACAAATGAACAGCATAAACCAAAGTCATGCTGCAGTAGGCAATTTTTCTTCTTCCTTAATTTTTATCTGTATTTACCTTGTTTTATTCTTTGTTTTTCATAATATATCTAAAAACAATCAAATATCAAGTACATGCTACGGTGACTTCTGGCCAATTCAGCAAAACACAGGACGACTATTTTGTAAAGGAACGAATGTGGTGATCTGCAGGATGGTCACACAGTCACAAACTCACACCAGACCCCAACATGAATCATGAGCAACCTGTTCACATAATAATCTGACATCCACACCGGGAAGAGGGGAACAGGTGGGGGTAGTTCAAGCACTATGTTGCATTTATTTTATTTGTTTATTTATGTTTTCCCTAGAAAAATGCAATTTTTTGGCACATTAACAATAAATAAATGCGTAAAAATATATTAATAAGTAAATATATCAGTATGTGGCAGTATGTGACCCCTCTTTTAAAATAATGTTTACAACTGCCATTACAAAGAAAAAAAAAATGATCATGACGTTGTGTGTGCAGATTTAGCTGTGGGTGGGTGCCATAACAGCTGGCAGTCAGCTGTGTTGTGACAATCAGAAATACGTCCAGCAGACTGAGGTCGTTCATAAAAACTGGTGAACTTCAACATTGCTTTCTTTACTGCAGATTGCCTCCATTTGCCCTTTGCTTTTTCACTGCTCGTGGTGGTTTTACAGATGTCAGCCAGTCGCGCCTCAGGCTGGATACACATATACAATCTGTCAAAATAAGTGACAAGTCTTGCATGGGAACAAATTAGACGGAGGAAGATGTGACTAAAAATACACTCTCGGTAAAAGATAAAGCTGCATACTACATCTTTACAGATCTATTCCAAATACTGCCGTACTGCCTCTAAAAGAAGGATAATTCAGGTTTACTACAATGTCTGTCTTTATTTTAATACTGTAGTTTTGGCCGTCATTTCTTTTGCTTATGGTAACATTCCATTCATCAAAGTAATAGATTAGACTAGATGAGAGGAAACATGGTGACATATGACAAAGTCTGATGGGGTGAGAAACCAACAGTCAGATCATTTAGCTAAATGGAAACCATGAACAACTAAGACAAGTATGGAAGGTCAAAGTAGAAACAGGAAGTTGGTCTGTAAAATGTGATAGATCTTGATGCCCCTGACAGTTTGGATTTTGATTGTACCATTTGTCTTTGTCCACTCTTCCAAATAGGTTGGACTAAATTTTTTTTTATGCTGTATGATCATCTATTCTTCTTGCCTCACCCATTCTTTTTCATGAAGCTTACACATTCCCATCATCACCCACTGCTCCTGAAAACAGTTCATACCCTGAGGCCTCCACCACTCCTGCCCCCGATCAGCTATGGGTCTCTATGACAGATGGGTTTCCTGCAACATTTCCGTCCTAATTCAAACTCCTCTAAGACCGACCCATCTGATAATTAAAACAGATGAGAGCATATTAAAAGAGTGAAGTGCGTGGAAAAAAGCTGACAAAAATATCAGAGACCAGATGCTCACTAAACTCTGCCACTCAGTGTTCGGGCCGGTCCCCTCTCCTCTTTCTCTGCCTCGATCCTTCCCCTCTCCGCCGAGATGCAAAATGGAGCAGTTAATAAAATGAACACTGTAATAACCTTGACACAAGCTGGGCATTCATACTGAGCAAAGCTACGGCCACACAGCCACGAACGAAGAAACAAGCGTGAGGTTTTCCAAAAAATAAAATAAAAATAAAAATTAGCGCAGGGAGGGAGTAATCAATCAATAATTATAGGTCTAGAACTGAAGGGATGGATTGTGGCGCCGTGCTTTAGTTGTCAATATTGTTCTGACTCCTCTGTGACAGTAACTGGCTGAAGAGACAAAAGGTAAGAAAGGACAAAAGAAAATAAAATGCTTTGCCACAGAAGCCTTTTGTCCTGTTTTACCATGTCCTTTAGGTAACGGTATACACAGACACACACACACACACACACACACACGCACACACACGCACACACACACACACAAACACACACACACACACACACACACACACACACACACACACACACACACACACTAACTCATACACACACACACTTCTGAGACCATTCCTCTGGCACCTGAGCCTCACTATACAGGCCACACAGTACAGTGAGCTTTTGTAGTAGTGCACTGGAGCAAGCAGAGGCCACGGCTGCAGCAGCAGCAGCATCTGGGCTGTGAAACGTTTGCCACTTTCTCTACCCCATCCCTCCCGCCACAGCTGGGGCTCGCCAAGCTACAGGGGACCTATGGCAGTCAGGAAGCACAGACGATAAACAATGACAAAACCCTTATGTTGTCAGGGTCGCTCTGGGGTAAATAGTCAGGGGAGAACGTGAGAGAGCGAGAGAGTGGCAGTGGGAAAAGATGAAGCAGACATGCCTACTGTCATATAAGCCAAGAAATGATGATGAATACATTAAGACATTTACAATAAAAAGCTTTTATTAGGGTTTAATCGTAAATAAAAGTTGATTTTTTTTTTTATTTTGGGAGCTTGATAATCCAACTTTCTAGCAATAATAGCAGTTCAGAAATGCTGGCAACGCGCATGGTGTTGCATCAGTAGATTACATTGCTTTAGCTTCTTAGACATGGTTAGAAAGTTTGTTCACAAAGTAATCTAGGCCACAGGCAGTAGTGTTTGTTTGCCAGCTCTGTGAGGACGGTGGGAGGAGGGAGGGGATGGGCACACTGCTGCCAGCAGCACAGAACAGGATTATTGGAGTCTGGACAGAGAGATTTTTGGTAGCTGTCTCACCATGATTTACATTTGCAACTTTAGCTATATTGTAGTTTTCTGTTGTTTCTAGGAATGATCACGTAGATTGGTTTTGTCTTACAATTTATTTCTCTCGCATATCCAACAAATCTACTCTGCACAGAAAGGGATAGCTTGTTTTAGCTGACTGAATGCATCCATAAACCTGAAATTGCCACAGAAAACCGACTTGGTCTGCTTCAAGCCTGCAATAAATGATTTTTTTGACTATGTGACGGCAGTGGAAAAAGTTGGAAAAGCAACATTGATATATCACCAGCAGGCACCAGGATTTATCCCAGCAGGCACTGGACGTCAATGTAATGTGAGAAAAACGTTGAACTCTAAAAACTCTAATGTTGGACAGACGTTAAATTTTGGCTGGAAAATGAAAACGGGGTTGACGTCAAAACCCAAAGTTGGCTAATTGACATTATGACATTTAGCAGATGACGGTATTTAGCAGTATTTAGAAACACTGTTATTACAAAAATGTCTGTTATAGCCGCCTTAAGTCCTTGTCAGCTCTAAGAAAAATCAGGCAGACACAAGCTATATCAGGGCCGATACCTCAGGTGTGTTCTATTTGTAGTTAGTATGTATGTGTGTGTGTGTGTGTGTGTGTGTGTGTGTGTGTGTGTGTGTGTGTGTGTGTGTGTGTGTACGTGCGTGCGTGCGTGTGTGCATGTTGTATGACTAACCTCATTAATGCATGGTTGCACGCTGCTGAATAACTACATGGTGGAATGGGCAAATAATGTTTGGGGGTGTAAGGTGAGGCAGACATGGTCAGTGGGAGTGGAGGAGGAGGAGGGAGCACAGGCAGAGAGCTAGATTAACTATTCTGAAGGACACAACAGGGACATAATACATATAATGTCGCATGCTGCAATATTTATACCATATATATGATTTGATGAAACCAACAAAGGGACAGGAAATGGAGCTGTCAGAAACAGAACAGGACCAGTATTTATCGTGATGCTGGGAATATATCTAGAGTCCCAGTTATGCAGAGGTGCATGATAATAATGAGATTTGCTGATTATGCTCGGGACAAACAAGTTTGCATTAATATTATTGCATTTGTTAATATTTATATTCCATTCTTGTTTGTATTCCTAACTGTTTTTACATTTTGATGTCCTATAGAGCAGATGACCTGCAAACTATTTCAATATTATTTATTATGTTTTTCCCAGTTGCTTTAATGTGAGGATCTCTCCTTTCTCTAGCTCCACTGTCAGCAAAAAGCCTTGTGCCTGTATGGATGCAGACATTCACAGAAATTTCATTATTATTTTTCTGCATCTATGTAAGTCAACACATATTTTCAGGAACCCGATAAATATCTATATTTGTGCATATGTTTTTTGATGTATTGATTTTTCTTAAGTGCCTTTCTTTTTGCTTTCACGTCATGTACTGTATGAAGGACAATGTATGAACTTGCAGAGGACATGCAGGAGAAAATGCACTGTCAGAGTCAGTGGGGTAAGAGCTCTGAAATGAGAATCTGCTCAACCTTCACACAGAGTATTTTCTGTGCTTTATGCTCATTAGACAAGCTCAAGCCTACAGAGCTGCAGCTAGAGCACAGGCTGCAGTTCAAGGAGAGAGTTGGAGGTAAGAGTAATGATGGCATGAATGAATTCAAACAAGTCCACACACTGTCGTCGCTCCCACTGCCCTCCACCCGCTATCTAAGCACGCAGTTGATGTTAGTGTAGCTCCATGGCACTGTATTGAACCACCAGCAATAAAAAGTTATCAGCTCCAATCATATGTGTGCACTACATAAACAGATAGATTAAAACACTGACTGATGGAGACAGCACCTCTGGCTAAAATCAATAGCAGCTTACATACGCAGCTAGTATGACGCTAATAACGAATAATGCGGCATCGATTGCAACGCTGAGGTGCATCCATTGAGTTGCAGATAAAGGGCTGCAGCAAATAATAGAGCGCATGATTATATCTGAGTGTGTGGGGGTGGGACTGTGTCTTTGTTTGTGTGAGGAGGGAGGGGTTCGTACTCACCCGTAAGTGGTGTTGCTGGCCCTCTTACTTGCTGCCCTGGAGCGACTGGACTTCAGCTCTCCACTCATGCTCATGTCTGCATGGAAGAGCAACCAATTAACTTTGTAGTGATACAGTAAAGAGCAACATAACACAACACAGCAGGGGTACAAAGCATATAGGCTGAGAAGGATGTTCAGATGATTACCTGACCCGTGAACCCATATGGATCGTCTGGTCATGTTTATATGTTTCTCCTACACTCAAGTTTACTTTTTATTTGAGCAAAATGAACCTAATCTGTTGTAGGTGTCATCATTCGGCATGGTAATGACTAAAGGGCTGGCTCTGACTGACAGCGGCTGTTTTTCTTGTCCATCTTCTATCACTCTATGTTGATTGCTTCTGCCACTCCGAGCCAGCTGTTCACTTCCATTTTTGTCTCCAATTTTCATGCCTAGATCAGAGACTTGATGCTGCTTTAGACTCGTCTCAAAAGCCGAACCCCATGTCTCTCTGTCTTTGTATGTTTCTCGCTGCAAACACCTCCATACGCATGTTCCAATGAGACAGTTAACCACCAGCCACCTTGATTACATGATATACCAGCAGCTCACTGTTGGTGCTGTCGTGGGTTTGCTTTGATTTACCAGAGGTAAGAGTAAAAGAGAGAAAAAGCAGAGAGAGAAGAATAAAAACAGGAAAGGGGAGGGAGAATAAAATGAGAGGAGAGGAGAGGAGAGGAGAGGAGAGGAGAGGAGAGGAGAGAAGAGGAGAGGAGAGGAGAGGAGAGGAGAGGAGAGGAGAGGAGAGGCCAGTCTGACATGGACAGATGGGTGGTGAATGGAGCGTGACTGGGCCAGCTGCACGTACACTCACACAGCATGGCTGTCAAATGGCTGGAAGCTACAATTAATTAAGTAAGGGTCTGAATGTGTGAAAAGAAATTTAGACACATGTATGTACCTTTACTTCCCACAGCAGGGATAATTTTCTGACAGTTTAGAGTCAAACGGTGACCTACTGGATGGCTTCTCTGCAGCCAACAGTGTGTCTTTACTGGTGACGAACTGGCCCCTGCTGCTGAAACATTACACTAACTGTTACTGGCCTGAGCCACGCACACCTGCACTGCCAGAAAGCTACCGTGAAGCAAGTATGAGGAATATAGAGAAAAATAATCATAAGCATGTTTTAGAAACATAAATACGCTCTTATGTTTACCATAACAATGGATCAAGATCCTTCCAAGACCTAAGAGATACATTTCATTTACCATTTTCCTTTTTTTATCTACAGTTGCGCACTCCACTGTAAACATATGGAGTTCCATTGAATCAATCTTTACCCACTCCCCCAAGAAAATCCAACAACTGAGTTGTTTATTGAGCATCAAGACTGTATGGAACATAGACCTTAAAAGCTGTGAAGAGATCACAGATTTTAGTTTGGAATAATATTCCACTCAGTACATGTTATTATAATCATCGGTTGCTAAATTATAAAGTTATTCATAGGTCACTTATCTCCAAGAAAATGTTAAACTGACTCGGAGTCCTGTACGTTTATTATGTTCACAAAATTAAATCAGAACATACACAGACACGTGTGACCATCAAGGGGTAAATACCCTCTGGATACAAGTAACAAGAGCCTTGATGGATGTAATGGATGTAATTATACCCTGCTTTCCAAACATTATTCTATTGGAGGATGACTCATGTCTTGCTTGAAAAAAAAACATTGTTGTGTGGAATAACAGCAGCCACAGAAAGGGTAGTAGTGTGATGGAAATATCAGTATGATCTAAATATACACCAGTGGCTTCATTGTTCCATAAGGTTCTTTCTTTAGAATTAACAAAAAGAAGAAAAGAAAATGTTTTGCAATGTCAACACAATATTTCAGTTACTTGATGTTCATGTGTAATGTCTTCTCCTTAATCAGGGGAAAAAGGTAAATAAAAAATTAGGTCACACTGTCAAAAAAGGGAATAATACTGGTATTTTATTTCACTCAGCCAAAACCAGACCAGAAGACCAGAAATGACTCAGTTTCAGGTTAAATCACCAATATCACTATAAATTCTCTCTCATACCATATTGCCCACCTTTACTGGACAAGCCAACATGTTATAAGCCAGTGCAGTATTGCCATGTGACAGTAACAACATCTTCCTCCACGAAGAAGATAAAAGTTTTACACCTCATGAGAAGACTGATGCGAATCATCAGAAATAAATCTTCATTTCCGCAGACGTGGGTGTGGCAGGAGGAAAGAAAACTGAATTTTATGATATTTCATGAGCTACAAGACGACTGTGTGATTGACTGCACGATGAAGGCGTTAGACAGGAAGAGAGGGACGGATGCTGCTGAGCACAGTCGTGTCGCTCTACAGGAGCAAAACCTCAGGAGGCAATCAGACTGCTATTCGGTAAACAAAGTCCTATACGCTACAATTAGCTTCCCCAGAGCAGACTCCACATACGCACCCACACACACACACCTACACAAATGTAAAATACATTTTGGTTAAATGTATGAATTATAGCTTTGAAATTGTTAATTATACAATTGATCTGCTTTTTTAAAGGTTTGTGTTGCACTTAACTTGCAAAGATACAATCTCTGTTGCTTTTTTGCCTTTCTTTCGCAAAGTTTAAAGATGTTTTAATCTAGAATGGTGGAACATAAATGATGACTATGATGCTGATGGTAATTGATTTCTTTTCCCTCCCTTCTCTTTTTTGATCTTATTTTCTTTTCTTCTTGTTGAAGTGAGCCTCAC
Organism: Seriola lalandi dorsalis; assembly: GCF_002814215.2. NCBI lineage: Eukaryota > Metazoa > Chordata > Actinopteri > Carangiformes > Carangidae > Seriola > Seriola lalandi. Next base: position 541,611 of record NW_019525519.1, on the reverse strand, counting down.
ATGGGTAGTCCCCCCTACCTGGCTCCTTAAACACAGGCCTTTATAAATCCACTTGAGCGACATGTCTTCACTGACAACTCACATTCTGCTCAGTAATTGTGTCGACTGTGGTGATAATGACTGTGATGATGGTGGTTGTCGTAGTGATGCAATTACACAGTTTTCTCTTCACTATTATTCCTACAAGTAATTCTTTAGTTTAACCCTATTTAGCACTTCTAACCACTGCATTAACAATTACCAATGCCTTATGAAACACTATTATATAGTTTTATGCAAATATAAGGATATTTTTGCTTGTTTGATAATATATACAATTCTAAACTCTCCTATGAAGACATATTTTGTATTACTAAAACTGTGTTTCACTATAAACTATTGTCATTCATCATCTGTTTTTACTGTTTCGTAACCACAAAACAGGGTGTTAAAGTTAAGTGTTAAAGATACTATATCTGATCTTTTTTTAAATTATTCTGTTAATATTATAAATGACAGCACTTCTGTGATTATTTTGTCATTTCAGGAGTTTGTTTCCCTCTTCAGTACAGATGTATAGATCATCAAAGACATTTATTGTATATCATTTTGCACAAAACTGCCTGTATGGTGCTAGTCTTAATCATGGGCAGCATGACATAATAATATTGTATTGTGAGTCATGATTCTCACTATAGAGCAGTTTAATCAGGGACAAGCCCAAGAGACTCCTGATAAAAAAAGAAACGGATAGATGGTAGAGAAATCAAGGTAGTCTATTGTAACAGACAGCATGTTTGTGAAATAGGAGCAAAGGGCACCAGAGGACACATCAAGGTCACACACGATCAGCCATAATGAGTTATAAAGCCCCAGTCTCTGCCACAGTCTACAGTCTGTCACTGTGCTTTGTATGAACGGATGTCAGGCTGAGTGCCAGACTGTTGCTCTGTACTGAGCCAAACTGAGAGCTGGCTTAATCACACTACCTGGAAACAAAATTACACGGCAACAATGTGGAAAAGGTTTCCTTGTTCTGAAGACCCCAGTTAGTCACTATCCACCCTGCTTTACCAGCTGCAGGAAAGCTGCCCTGTCTGAACCTGTTCACCTCCACACATCCACAGAAAACACAACTTTTCTATCAGATTCAATTAAGTGTTGTTATGGTTACCTATAGTTTGGCCTCAGGTGATTCATGTATGCAGCCGTAAAACTCTGAAACAGACAGTCAGTGATGCCCAAAAAAAAAAGCAACCTCATCTTCTGCACAACCACACGCACACAAACACACACCACAATAAAATAGTGATGTGAATAAGACATTATATATTAATACGGTGTGCAATTTTAATCTGCATAAAAACAGCCCTAAACTTTCTGTCTTCTATCATCATTTTCTATCTTCCTGGTTCTTCACTTTTCCATGCAGTGGGTTGAACTGCATCCTTAATTTTTTCATGTATTTTTCAGTTAACTTCTAAATCACACAACTCATTTCAGAACACAAATGACTTGGCTGATAATTGACACTGATATATTCAATTGTATTTCAGTCTATGAAAAAATAATGTTTTGTTATCCTTCTCACTGATTTTAGAAACTGTTTTATACCTTGGTGGAAAATTATGCTTTGCTGTTGTTTTCTCTTTCTTGACACTTGATTGAATTGCTAAAACATGAGTCTTTTTGGTTTTAGTTTTCAGTCGATTGTCCACAATAAATTTCTACACTTGAATGTTCACTTTTTCACATCTATTTTGCCTTACAATAATTAATTAGATATACTCTATACTGTATGCTCTGCTTGCATCATATACTGCATTTTAAAACATTTTATAGTTCAGAGAAGTTGCCATTCTTGTTTCCGCATTAATACGCACACAATTTTTCTTTTATGTAAAAAGCAGCAACGTGCATGCCTCCTCTCTACTCTCTGTCACGCTGCATCTTGTCCATTTCGTGCACTGCGACTGACCTCAGGTCAGACTTAGCGCCAAGCGGCAACCAGCTTTAGTTTCCACTCTCAGGGCTAAATACACTGTAATCACAGACATCACTGTCAGCATACAACATGGATTAGTAGATCAGATATAGGCTGATAGGAATAGATGCCATTTCACAGTGATGAAGAGAGAGAAGCTGGTGTGTGCCAAAAAGAAAGATTGGCCCCAAAAAAATGCAAATGAAGCTCTTGCATTACAGTTAAGGAGATACAGTAGTGCCATGACTCTACATGGTCTCATAAACCCTGAAGAGATTCCACACTACAGCAAACCACACAGAGACAGCCCACTTTCACTGTCAAGTCTTTCAGTCTGTAATGAACTGACTCGGCTGAAGCCTTTGCTTTGCCAGCAGACATCGTGTGAGCAGAGAGCTGTTTCTGAAGTCGCGTGGAAGTTGTGAGAAGATGCAGCCGCTCTGTCTGCATGTCTGGTGAAGTACTCTTATTAGGAATAAATATAAAGGCACTATCAAATCTGCAGCTGGAGAAAAGGAAAGGAAAATGTATGCTTAACCCATCGCCACAGAGCAGGATTACAGCACAATTAAGCTTTTGGCTGTTTCTGTCTCACAAGCCAATATTGCCCAGAGAGAAAGAGAGAGAGAGAGAGAGAGAGAGAGAGAGAGAGAGAGAGAGAGAGAGAGAGAGAGAGAGAAAGCTGACCTTGCCAATGTTACAGAGCAGGATGAGCTTTGATCATATGTACCTCACAGTTTTGGTGTAAACATGAAGTTGAAGTTGCTTCACAGTGTTTACATCATAAAGTCCTGCCACAGACCGTTTTCTAAACCACCATCTGGATGGGATCAAAGCCACAGAAAACAGCTAAGAGGCAAAAGTGAAAAGGAAACCTGGGATTGGGGATGAAGTGGAGAGATAAGCTAATAAAGGCTGGAGAGAGAGGCTTGCAGACGGACAGGATAGAGATGGCAGGCGAGGGCACAAAAAAAGAGAAAGAGAGAGAGAGAGAGAGAGAGAGAGAGAGAGAGAGAGAAAGAGAGAGAGAGGCACAGTGGAAAATATTGTCTTTCAGAAACACAGTGCTGCATGTAAACATCCACTAACACACGCACGCGCGCAGACACACACACACACACACACACACACGCACACACACACACAAACAAAGGGATAAACCCCGGTATACTCACATCTTGGGCTGAACAGGGTCATATCAGGGATGCAAAACAACCAGCAGACTGTGAGAAGAGCGGCTAGCCGAAGATTTCTTTTTGCTTCTCTCTCGCAACTCTCTCTTTTTACGTCCTCACTCTTTCTCTGTCTGTGCGTGTGAGTGTGTATGTGTGCGTGCGTTCAAGCTGCCGTTTGTCTGACTGCTGCGATACTACTGAGTCAGTGACAAACCAGCTAGAGAAGCACCGATGGGATGTACCAAACGGTTTCTTGCGGCAGGGGTGGGCAGGGGCGCACCGGACTGTTCCATTAGCAGGAGAGCTGGCAGGAGGATTGGATGAGTGTGCAGCTGGTTTCCCCTCAGCAACAGGAGCTTGGCTGGAGCTCAGGGCTTACAAATTCCAGCCAGGCGAAGAGGAAGCTGCCAGAGCGTGTGTGCGTGATTGTGATTGTATCTTAATGTACATTTCAGAGAGCAGAAACCTGGAGACTGTGCACTTGCTTCACATTTCACTCACACCACTCAGACACACAAGCAAAATGATAAGCACACACAGTCTCAAGGAGGATGATGAGGAAGAAAAAACAATAGGTTAAACATGTTGTAAGAGGATCATCAATGAAATAATTAATGATTTTCTCAAAGCAAGGTTGTCAGAGAATAATATGACATGCATACACGGTGAAGAAAGAAGTGTCTTTTCTCACGGTGTGATTATGTAATACAGGAGACGAAGGGATTAATTACAAGTACAGGAAGTATACTTGATAAACTAAGAAGGAATTATATGTTGAAATGACTCAGACAAACAGTGACTTCATCTCTGCACTGAACCTGAACCCTGATAGGTGAGACAGAAACTGAAGCTTTTGATACATCTCCAGTAATATAATTATCACATATCACAACATTATTTTAACATTATTTACGTTTTATACTGCATCTGAAAACACACCCAGCAGGATCCCTTCTTACATATTGTAAACAGTGTGTGTTGTCTAATCGTTGTCCCATTTTTGTTATGCGGCAGTTGAAGAGAGAATGCACCTGGGGGTGTTTAATCTCTCTGGCACCCGAGGAGAGGCTTTCATGTGGGTTTAATTAGCTTCTTTAACAACCAACACAGGGTAGGACTGGCTGCGAGCCAAACTTTAATCTTCGTCAACTCTAAAATGATTATTACCTCTTTTCACACTGCACTTAACCCAGGCACAATTGCATTACTAAGCTGTTAACTGTTGGATAACTGTGTGATCTCAGTGGTGTGACAAGGAGCTAAATTAGCTCTGGGCCATTGGTCTATAAGGTACAATGGCACTGAGTTAGAAATATATATTGCCAAGAGTAATGTTTCTCTTTTATCATGAAATATAAAGAGCTTTCTGGATGTGCACAACTGGATTCAGCAACTGTTTTTCTTTTATGTTTCCATGTGTCAACTAGACTACCATGTGAGTCAGTGGCATTATACCATATTTGAACCCAGATTAACAATACTGGCGCAATAAAAACATGGCATGTTTGCATAAGAAAGAAAGATAATATGTTGCATGGGTATTCCCTTCAAACACTCTGCCACTGGCATGTGTGGGTAAAGCCTTCACTGCTCGGCTGTATTCTGCATTTGGCTGCGGCTGAATGAGGAGGGTGAGTATTTGTGGATGTACAGTGGTTGGTTAAATATTGCAGTGTAAACTGTGGAATTTTAGGAAACATCTCTAAGCTGCCAAAATTCATGAGTAACGGCACTGAATATTGCCAATAAAACAGTGAAAGTTGGTGGAATAGCTGAAAAAAAACTCAATATATTTGTGTATTACAAAATGTATTATGCTCTGTTGTACCAAGAAGAAGGCTGAAGATGCAGACGCAGCCCTCCGTTGATGTGTTATTAGAGCTGGCTACAAGCTCCAAGAGGATACCCAGTTCATTCCAATTAAAGCTGATCACCTAGTGTACAACACTGATTTATTAAGAGACCTGAATGCAGCATGGTAGCCTCAGAGTATTCGAATATATGTGACAGTTTTGGTGAGAGTTTGGACAGAGTTTTTTTGGTTTTCTGAGCTAGACGGTATCACATGAACTACAGTTCAGACTGTGAGCACTATGCTTAACTTGCAGCACAGCCCAGCAACATTCCTGGATGCTTGAGAAGCGGACAGGAAATTAAGAACATGTAGAGACATCTCTCTGTGCATGTGAGAGGACACACCAAGCATAAATGCACTCACTATTTATAACGTTCTACACTGTGAACGAAAGGGGGGAGGCAGTAGGGGGAGAGGAGAGAGGTAGTGGAGCAGAACTCAGCTTGATGCAGCCCAGCGGACTGACTCACCTGAACAGAAAGGGCTGAGGGGGAGGGCGGGAGGAAAGAGAGAGAAAATTAGCCTGCAGCCTCAGGAAATGGCTGGAATGAGTTTAAAAGTACAGGGAACAGAACGAATAAGGATAGAATACAAGAGTGGGAAATAATACAGGAAAATAAACAAACTAGCTGAGCTGATATACAGGAACCAAGCTGAGGCATAGATTGAAATGTCATATATTAGCAGGTTTAGAACTTAAAAGAATACATGTAAACAGATTCAGGTTGAAGATACTTGAGAAAATAGAAATGATTTGTGTAATCTGTAGCTGATTCTTGAAAACTGGTTGTAACTGGTATTTCCTAGTGAATAGAAAGTAAAGTATTACTGTATTATACTTCTCCATTTATGTTGAATCCAGGCAAGAGGCCTGCAGAAAGAGGGTCGTTTTAGCTGACGTGCTCAAGCTGTGCTTAGCCAACTGACAAATTGACCACATAGCTAAGCATGTACGCTGCGGTCTGTATGCTGGTGATGAACTCTCACGAGGAGGCAGGCAGCCATGCTGAGGTTCAGCAGTCAGCTAGTAATGACCAAAAACAACAACAACAACAACAACAACAACAAAAACAGTTGGCACATAGGCCCACCAAAAAATGTGAACATTTTTCTTGCATGGAAACGTCAGAGTTGGAAAACAGGCCGCAATTTTGTCGTGTTGTGATAGATCTGGAGAAATCAGTGCTAGACTGATGACTAAGATCTTTATGTCTCTTTTCTGACTCATAGTGAATCCACTTGCTGCTGCTGCTGCTCTCAGAAATAGAGTCATTTAAAGCCAAGTCACAGCTGAATTCTTGTAAAGATTGAAATGCAAATCTTTTAAGGGGGAGAATGTGAAAATAAGATATGAAGAATGTAGAGCACGGGGCTATTTCTTGACAACAAACTGCAAAAAATATTTCGTTCATTTTTATTTTCGAGTTTCCATTGTGGTTCAAAAATAATAAGATAACCTTCTACAAACGAGCTGAGAATTAAATAAATCAAGAATACAACAAAAGGCTTATATCATAATTTAGAGTGAGGTCAACCCAAATGAATTTTTAACTGAAAAATTTAAAAGAAAATTGCCTTGTTCTTTGCTTTCCTGCAGATTTTTATTTTCTTATTTATTTTTTGAGCAAAGGAGTGGTTGACTCATTGAATTCCTCAGGAGAAAAAGGGGGCAAGAAAATTGCCTGAGAGAAAATGCACTTTGTCCTCTAGTTATTTTATTTTTAACTTGTATCCATCCTGGCATCAGGGATGTTACTTATCGTCATGTCTTTGCAGTGCTGGGAAGTGCAGACATATCACATGGTTTAGTTTGTTTTTGTTTTTTTCTCCATCTATCTTCTGAGCCTGCTGACCACCTGATGGTTTCTTAAATGAGGCACATACGCATTACATTTCTTGTCTTGATTGACATGCAGTATTCATAGAATGCATAAAACATATTACGTTGCTAGCTGACCAAACAACATTTATGTGTGAAAGAAGAAGGCTTATCCATTTATTTACGACAGCAGTTATGTTTTGGAAGTAACACATAGTAATTATCATTATAAAGAGGAAACATTTCAATGAATATATCTGCAAAACTGAATGTATTTGCAAAATATTCTAATGACTAATGGTTTTCATTGTTATACTGAGGCTTTCACATCACATCACTGTGTGTGTGCATACGTGCGTGTGTGTGTGTGTGTGTTTTATGTTCACCAGCTAGTTGCTAACTTTGTCCTTTCATTTCACACTGTCAAACTGTTTTCACCCTGTCATTGAAACACTGTCAATATAAAAACAGAGGTTAGGGAAAGGTCAAGGCAGCCTATATAAACCTTTAATCGAAGAGGCAATGTAGCTGTCTGATCCAGAGGAAACCATCAGTGCTTGGATCTCATTTTAACCCAGCTTGGACAGTTTATAAGACAACTTGGAGCCAGCACATCCCACACACACACACACAAACACACACTCTCCTATCCTGATTAGCTACTCTGAATCTTCACACCCAGACAGACAGACCCAATGAAAATCAGTGTTTAGTGAGGTATTACTGTATCTTGACATGATAATCTTCTTTTTACTCATGAAGCACTGCAGACAGCTCATACATTATCATTGAGTGCCTTTTCTCTTTCCTTCCCCTTCTTTCTCTGTGTCACATCTACTGACACCCCCCAACCCCATCCTCAAAACACACACACGCACGATTGTACACATGCACGCACGCACGCACGCACGCACACACCACACACACACACACACACACACACACACCTCCTCTTCCTCCGCTTTCTCTAGCTGAGGTGTCTCAGTGTGAAAACCTCATTATGTTCTGCTACTGGACCTGCAAACTCGATTGGACAGAGAGCTATAACCCAGGTCTGAGCCGGTGTTGTGTGTGGAGCGCATGTGCATTCATGTCTCGTGTGTGTGTGTGTGTGTGTGTGTGTGTGTGTGAGTGTGTGTGTGTGTGTTTGTGTGTGTGTGAGTGTGTGTGTGTGTGTGTGTTTGTGTGTGAGTGTGTGTGTGTGTGCGTGTGTTTGTGTTTGTGTGTGTGTGTGTGTGCCCGCGTGTGTGCGCGTGTGTGCGTGTGTGTGTGTGTGTGTACATGTGCAGGCACCTGTATGTGTGATCAGTGGTGAATAAATCAGGCAGTGCTCCGTCAGCGTGGCAGCGTTGAGGTGGGGAAATTTTCCCCTTTTTTGAGCATTGGGTAACTGTGGCAGCAGCATGAATTGGCCGGGCTGATGGTAAGAGGCCTGCGGCCAGCTGCACATTTCACAAGGCATTAACTGGCACTTCATTCACCCTGCTTTGCTCTGGGCCTTCAGCTATTATACTTAACACATACTCTGGTTCAATAAAACCCATTCTTTGGGACCAGCGTGTCTTTTTTCATCCAGTGTGTGCATATATATATATTACTATGGGAATGATTCATTTTTCATCTCAAAAGTTTAAAAAATGTAATATAATGGAGAAGAGTCTACAACCTTATAGTCAAATCTTTTTACTGCTGTGACTGAAAAACGTAGGACAGCGGAGTGTGTTGTAAAACATGGAATTATACCATGTCTTTGTTGTAATGATTTTCTTTTAATGCTGGTAACTTCAATGTGAGATAACAGCGGCCTCTGTCCAGTCTGATCTCAGTTCTGGATGAGGCTCTCTCTCCCTGGAGTATCTCTAGGACACAGAACACACATGCTGACTGTACGCCGTTTCCAAACTTGTGATGTATTGAACAAAGAAAACTGGCTCGACGAGGAGCAGTGCAGGTTCCTCAGAGGATACGCCAACTTAAATTGGCCGGTCTCTGATGAGTAATTAGAAGGGGGGTTCAATTATGCTCAGAGATAGTGAGGAGTGTAAAACTCAGTTAACTTTGCTTTAGTGCCTCTTCCCCCTGTCTCCTGCCATGAGACAGACAAAGTGTGTGTGGCTGAACCGAGTAGCATTCTCAAACAGCCCCATTCATCATCCTCCACCGCCCTATCTTTCTGCGTCAGGGATAGCCTTGTTCACTCGGACTGCCCAACTGTGACCAGAAAAAACCCTCTTAACTAATCTGACGTTTTTGCGTCGGCCAGAGATCCTGACGGAGCAGAGAGAAACACATGAAAACACACTTCAGATGATATGCTCATAAGATATTTGCTCTCATGTATGTTGAATTTGCTGTCATTTTCACTGACTTTTTATCATCTCGCTAGACCCTACAGAAATAAATTGTTTTGTGCAACAGCAGCTGTGGGATGTTGAGCAAGCTGTACACACAGAATAATGATTCAATCCCAAGAGGACGCTTTACATCTGCAGAATATAGACGCATGTGACTGATTCTTACTTTATAAACTGCACCAGTACATCAACACCTGAATCTAAATGGAGCTGAATAATCTATAACATGTTTATAAAACAAAAGTATAATAAAGTATAATGCAAAAGTAGATTATTCGAATGTATTTAAGAATACAGAGCATTTTAAATTTGACTGAAGACCAAGTACGAAAAATACAAAACTATACGTTTTTCAAAGTCTTCCTCTTATTAATGAAATTCAGATGCATATGCAGTAAGCAGCACTCTTGCCCAAGCCCACATATTGGGATTTTGTTGCTACGTCCTTACTTGGTTGTGACTAGAAAACTTTAACATAAACGTAACTGAGATTGTGACTGTGTTAGCTCCCTACTTGCACATTCAACTAATCACTATCATTCATTTGGAGCCCAATATTGACTCTCTTTCAACTTTGCTTTTGGTCACCACCAATTCTTAGTGTACAACAGGGTTTTGGAGGTTTTCCCCTGAAAGCAGTGTCTGGAATAAGAGACTAATAAGAGAGCAGTGAGAGTGAACCCAAACCATAAAGTTGTGGGCCGGGCTGGAAATTCAAAACAATGCCTTGAAAAATGTTAAAGCTTTACAGGGCTGAGGGGAACTGCAGAGTCAGGTGATAACTTTATGTTGGTTCATCACTTCAGCAACCCCATTTCCCATGACAGATTGTTAATATAAAACTGCAACCGCTTTGACACTTCAAATTAGTCTGTGACCTGTTGACTTCACCAGACCTTTAATTTCATCCTTTGATATATTCTGCAAACCATAAACTGCAGCTGCTGTCTGCTGCAGAGCAGTTGATGGTGCTCCACGCTACTTGTGCTGTAAACAGAAAAACTAATAGATGACTTAATGACTATTTGAGCATGCAGTTTCTGTTCTCTGGCCTACAACTGACACTTAACAAGATAATTGCAGAATATTATAGTTATTTTGTCTACTCTCTTTGCTTTCTCTTCTCTCTCTAAAGCTGTGTGTGTGTTTTAAATCTTTAAAACATAATTTAAAACATAATTTTCTACTTACCTCAGGTAGCAACAGTATGTAAACTAGTGGTCTAATGATGTTTCCTCTCTTTGTTTTCAATGATTACCCATCAGGTTGTATTTCAGGTCAGAGGGAAATGTTTTGGGTTCATGTCGCGATTTTATGTGTTATGTGTTTGAGTTTAAAGTGTGTGTGTGTTTTGTGATGGTATGTGAAGGCAGCATAAAAACGGCCAGGTTTTCATATACCTAAGGAACCAATCCTGTCAACTTGCAGGGAAGGGGGAAAGCAAAATTAACCCGAAACCTTGACAGTACAGAGAGCGAGAGTTTGTGTTAGCACAACCACTAACACTGTGTAAGCCACTGCCAGTTGCAAGCTAACAAACAACATAAACAAATAAGATATGCTAACAATGCTAACCATTTTGATACCTCTGCTAGTTGCCGATTTGATGCACAATAAACTTTCACAATAAACTCCTCAACCACTAGATGCTTCCTGCCCCAGTCACCCATTGAATTTCTCATATTGTTATCTTCTCTGTTGTAACTAAAGATTTTACAGAGTAAAGTAAAAGTCAATATGTTGCTTTTAACAAAAAGAGAGAGAGAAATGCAAAATACATCTGTCTCACAACGCACCATTTTCATGACAAATGAAATGTCTCAGCACACGTCTACAGCTTCCTGGCAGACTGTGTACAACAGAATAAGACTACTGCTGCTCACGTTACTGGGAAGAAACTAATAAAGATTCATCCAAATGACAAAAAAAGTAATCCTCCATAAAACCCCTTAGTCACATCTTATTATAATCTTTTGTGTGTGTGTTCTATGTGTGTGTGGTATTTTTGTGCGTTTTTTTCTATTCTCAAATTAATATTCTAAATAGGTAAAAAATTGCATCCTATATAAGCTTGACTTGATAATACTTCTGCCCCACACTGCTCCTAATGTGTGTATGTGGGGAAAAATATAAGTATGTGTGATGAAACTATATTACACCATAACATAATATTCATATTCATTAGAATCCATTCATAGTTGTTATCTGGTGTGACATTGAAGAACCTGAGATGTGACATTCTACAACCTCTCTGAGCCACCATAACTGGTTTTGTACTTCTGATTCTCCTGGATGAGTTGAACAAAAAGCTGGTGATAATCAAATTTTCTTCTAAACTGTATTGTGTTAAAGAAGTAGAGGTTGTGTATGTCTGCATGATGGTTTGATATTGTTATTCTGGTAGCCAGAACATTTGCAGGGTGGCAATACAAACAAACATGGAGAAGCATGAATGGGGCACAGAATGGGGTGAGTCCGAACAGGAGAAGGACAAAACAATCACCCCGTACCTAAAAGAGTGGCTACTTCTGATGTGATTGAGGAAAGATGTGGTGTGGGTATGGAAAATCTGACACAGACCAGGAAAAACGCACTTTGCAAATTATGCTGACTGGTCCCCACAACAGACTCAAACACCTCTAACCTCTTTTACCACCTGTGCAAGAATCATGTCAAACACTACGGAGAGAGTCGACGGATCAGAGCCACAAAAGTACAGTCGATTGCTCAAAACAAACCCCAGACTCAGACAGAGGCTTTTCCCCGCCATACAACATATGGCAACAATCACACAGCTCTAACTGTGCACTATGTTCCCAATACCAACTAGAGGTGTTCAGTACATGTAACAACAAATCTTCAAAGTGAAGCAATTATCCTGAATCACTGCTTTTAATAATGGAATCAGTTCTTAGCAATGCAGCTCCCCTCACTGATGACTGAAGGCACCATAGTCAGCTCAGCCATGATACACAGTACATCACTCCATCATTAAAGAGATATTAAAATACTGTTAACTCTGAGCTATAACAGTATCTGTAGTGCTTGTATGGGCTTTGTACTAAACTGCAGAAAACAGCTTGGACTAGTAACATGGCCGTGTGAACGACAATGTGTTCATGTAGGCTACACTTGAAGTGCTTTTAAAAAAAGTGTACAAACTACAGTACATAGTCAGTAACTACAAATATTTGCACTGAACTGAAAGTAATTATTCAACTTTACAAAGTGATTAGTGACTTCCCTCTGACAAAGTAACTGGCTGGTGATTGTTGTCGTTGCTCTGCCTGAAGATGTCAAAAGAAAGGGAAAAAAAGGAAAAATCAATCAAACAATTAACCAATGAAAACTCTTTTTTTTCACTAGAAAATCATAATAAATGCATCTTTCATGTTAGATTATGCACTGCTATTGATGTCTTACAGCCATATTTACACTAACTTTTTGTCTCAACAAGCCAAGAAGACACAGACTCATTGCCTGACCTGATTCGTCCTCACACACAGCGAACAGCTCCTCAACTGACCAGATTGGTCCTTAAACGTCTTCTTGTTTTTTTTAAGAGAAAAAGTTTGTATTGGTGTTGACTGTGTTTGATCAGAAAAGCTGTAATTAGAGGCTGCTCTTTTAAAAAAAAAAAAAAAAAAAATGTATTGTCACTTCTGTGAGCGTTCTGCTTTTTGTCCGGCCTTACAACCTCCATGACAATACTGAGTAGTCGTTCACTGCTTCCTGGTTATTATCATTTAACCACTCATCCACTAACCGAGAGCTCTGTCTCTCTCCCAGGGAAAGTCACTGCAGCAGATTATCCTCATCCGACGCATCAGTCCTCCTCATCCTTTGCACGGCTCCTTCTCCATTCAGCAAATGACACACTTCCCCAACTCTGTCAGGCTGCATCACTCTTTGAAGTTAATGAGTCAAAACTATCAGTCGTTTCGCCTTTAATTAGAAAACGAACGAAATGATTTTCAATTTAGACATTTTTAATTGAAGCTGTCATTTTCAATTAAGATATGACATCCTTGACAAGCCCTCTCCTCCCTCAACTCTTTATTTATTCATTTATCAGCAGCCTTCTCAAGATGTTCCACTCGTTTGCTTCCTGATCTCCTTTCTCCTCCTCTCCTCTTCTCTTGCTAGTGGGGACCCCTCTCATCAGTGGATGATGACAAAGGCCTCTCCTTTGTCAAGCACTACTGCTTCCTCTTCAGATTTTTATCATTTTATCCTCCATTATACTCATATTTTTCTCATGTTCCTTTTTGGGTTCCTTCCTCAATCCCTCTCATGCACTTTACTCTCTCTTTCCCTCACACTAAATCTCATTCTTCCTCCAGCATCCCCCCTGTCTCCTCTAAGATAAATGGTTACATTAAAAGGTTTAAAAAGATGCGTAATTAACTCTCATAGCATGGTAAATTGAGTCGATTCTATTGGCATTGTGACAAAATATGTTGGGAAATTTTTTTGGTGTGCACACAGGACTCCATTCAGTACAATACAAAATGCTAAAATGCATCACATCACATCTCATGAATGAGGAGGAAACTAACTATGCAGATTAGTTGAAATTAGATTATAGTGTCAAATTCAATTCAACTGCATCAGTTATCTGCAGTGTGACGTTCAGAAGCTGTCTTCCCGTGTCTTTCCCGTAGAACAGGCCTCTCTAAAACTGTTTTGAACCCAAGTTTTGCGAAACCTTTCCCAGAAGCTATTTCCTCAAAAAGGGAAAAAAATCCAGTTAAGAGTTTTTTCTTGCAGCAGAGACGGGTTTCATGGACTGATTAATTCAGACTTAACTATTTCCTCTGACAGATTATTTTCTGTTGCCAATAGGCCACACTCCCAAGCCATACTTTAATGAGAAATGTTAGCACAACTAATGCCACAACTAATATGTAAAACTGCTTCATGATTTTGGTATATACTTCAGATATTTTTGTGAGCTAACACACACACACACACACACACACACACACACACACACACACACACACACAAAAGAAAAACATAATTATTGGTGAGGTATCTTTGTGATTTGCGAACATTGTTTTCCTGTTCAAGATTTGGGAAAACAGATTGCGAACACGCACTTTCTGTTCATCTTCCCTGACAAATGCATGCATGCAGAGTATATCCAAGATGGCTGGATTTCAAGGCACAGTGTCAGCTTGTTTTATGAGGCTTGTGTCCTATTCAATTTATATTCCTTTTCTCATTCTCTTCAGAAATGTCTCATATAGCATTTTAAGCATCGGACTGTGAACCATGACTCTTTCATCTTGTACAGCCCGCTATAAGACACGAACCTATAATAATAGATTACGAGCGCCAAAATGTTAGAAAAAATGGAAAAAGTGCCAACATACAAGCCTGTCTACTTCAATTCTTTAAGAGGGAACGTACTACACACACCATAAAGAATGTGTGTACGGCCTTGCTCCTAACAAATCAAATAAAGCAGGAGCATTGTTGTGGCCAGCGAGGGTGCACAGAGCAGGATGACCAGAATGTAAAGACAGAGGTTGCCGATGTTCAGCACTGTTTTGCTTTTGTATCTGTTATTTTGTTGCCAATTGTTGAGCCCTAAAAGCACATCGTGTCTGGCAGGGAGTAGTGGAGCAGCTCACTAACCAATGAGGACAGCAGTATTTGTGTTTTTCTGGTTGTCAGTGGAAGCAGCAATGTATTGAATGGTGCAACTTGTTTGAGTGTTGTTGGTTAGTGTCGTACTTCACTGAAAGAACTGATATAAATATATCTATTTATATATATATACATATATAGCTCACTCTGAGCTTCAAAACCACTCTTCAGAAACCTATGGGTGACTTCACGGAGGCTACGTCCATCTTTATTTACAGTCTATGGACAGAATGCTGTTTTGAGATGAGATGTAAGGAGAGATATCGCTTTCACTTCAGTATTGATCTAATTTGTGTCTATTTTGAACATTAACTTGTTTGCCCTGATGGAACAGCGCTGCTGTACATCATAGCTAATAATCAAACTCTCCATAGATATTGTGAATGCTATTCACACTATAGAGTGTGCATCAGATTCTGACAGAATGCATTTCTTTTTTTTTTTTTTAAAGCATATTTTTTTGGGCTTTTATGCCTTTAATGGACAGCACAGTGGAGAGTGACAGGAAATGGGGAGGCAGAGAGAGGGGGAATGACATGCAGTGAAAGGCCGTCCGATGCGGGATTCGAACCAGGGCCAACTGCAGCGAGGACTGTAGCCTCTACACATGGGGCGCCTGCTTAAACCACTACGCTACACGACGCCCCGACAGAATGCATTTCTGTCAGAAATGCAACTATAAACACACCCAACAGTGATGTCACAGTGTACCGACACACAATGGAGTACACCGCCATGTCACTGCTGTAAGGTGAGCTGGAGGTCAGCAAAAACAAGATTTTCACCTGCTGTTAACTTGCTCTTTAGCTAAACATTATGGGGTTTGACTGCAAGAGTGAAAACACACTGAAACAGAACTGAAGTTTTGTGAAGTTTTGTGTATAATCTACAGTCTGTTAATGCAGTAAGACATACAGCTGCTGCGTGACCTCAGTACCATTTTCATTTTGTTCTACAGTATCAAAGTTGGTTTATATAAAATACAGTAATTATCTCTCATTATGTCTGTACCCAGGGGTCTACCACATTTCTGTGCCATAGTCATATATTTCCTTTTTTCTATTCTTTATCCTTCACACTCTTTCTTTCCTGTCTTTCCATAGTCTCTTCTTTTGTCTTAACTCTGATTCTCCTCTCATTTCTCCTCTCCTTTTGTCTTCTCCTCCTCCAAACCCGGAGGAGTGGGTGGCTGCAGCTCTTTACGGTCCATTTCCTGGTGAGGAGGCTCTTGAGTGCAGCTCGAGCCATTCTTTTCCTGCACAATGCTGTGTTCTCATTAACTCTTATCAAAGTTCATCTTGCATCCAAATGCTGTGGGCCGCTCAATACTGACTGCACTGAAAGGAGAAAATGAAAAAGACAAAGCAAGGGGTGGTGGTGGT
>NW_019525519.1:447679-525388 GCF_002814215.2 Seriola lalandi dorsalis | reverse complement strand
GGGGGTGGGGTGCAGCTGAGAGAGAGAGAGAGAGAGAGAGAGGGAGAAAAAAGCATCATGTAGATAAAGGACGGGGAAATAATGGTTTAATGGTGAATGAGGGCGGGCAGGATAATCACTGCAGTCCTCTGACTAGACTGAATATTGGTTTGATGTTAAATTAAACTGTGTTCATATCTGAAACACTGATAAGTATGTTTTATGTTTTTCTTTTCTATAAATCAATACTTGTCTTTGTCCATTTGAATTTGTTAGAGCTGGAAAAGAATTTAGAGAAGTATAAATGGCTCGGACAAATAATTGAATAGAATTCATAATCGTAATTCAATTTTACCAGCACAATAGAGGCTCTTTGAATGCCCTTGTGTTGTTTGCTTTCAATCCGGCATCAAAAGAGAAATGCCACTGCCAATACTCACAAACCACGATAAGGAAAGGAGAATGGCAGAGATGTAAACACTGTCCCAGTTCCCATAAGCAGAGGGCACGAGCAGGTGGAGAAATAAGGTGAGGAGCAATTCTTACTCGACTGGTTCAGATGATTACAAATCACTCCGTAATTCTGCTTTGAAGTATCATCCACCTCTCCTCATAAACATACACGGATACTCCTCCTCCTGTGCCATTACATCCTACAGTGCAGCTGGATTTCCTCTTTGAGATGTAAAGAGCGATAATTGGAGACTGATTGCAGCCTTCAATGACTATCACAAGATGCTTAAACACATAAGAGCCCTATTTACAATAAGAAAAAAAAATCCTGTCTGATGAGAGCTTTCATCTAAACCCGTCTTGTAAGATCATCTGCAGGATAGATATTTTCTACTTGATCTTTGTTGCTACCTTTGAATGTACATTCATGCTGCCAAGAGCCAACATTATTTATATCTAGTTGCTCTTTTATCATAAAGTCCTTGTTAATAACTGTATTAGCTTAGCAGTCACTTTCCTTTTTGACATAAGCGTACTGAAAATGTCAGGAGGCAACGCTGTTTTTCAGGACTGAATGACATGATGTCCTTCTTGCTGTAATTGTAACTGGAGAGCAGTTTAATGATACAACAGATGAATTCATGTAACAAGCTCATGGGTCACACTGACTTATAACTATAAATGGACACAGTATTTTGTCCGGTATGAATGGCCGATTAAAGGACAAGGTTGGTGTTATTTTATATTTTTCTTTTTGTCAATGAAACCCATGCGAAGGCCAAAACCAACCGTGTTAGGCTGTGTCTTCAACACTTTCAATGGACCCATTGTAATTTGTTCCTACTGAAGATCTTTGTAAATGGGTCACCATTAAAATAAAATAAAATAAAATTGAATAAAATAAAATAAATGGACAAATAAATAATTAAAAAAAAAATACAAATAATTTCCTAATGTAGCTGATCTTTGTATTTCTTAGCAAACATTACTCAAACATGTAAATAGTATATTTTTAAGGGGGATTATTTTTAGCAGCAGATTAATACACTTTATAGTGTGTACAGTATTTATGACTGTAGGATTGACTTACAGTAAAATAAATCAATAAATCAATAAATCAGTAAATAAATAAATCAATAAATCCACTCCATTTGATCAGAGGACTAGGTAAATGTCACAAAGTATTGTTGCAGTTTAGCTGGTCCTGTTCTGCTGTAGCTGGCTGACAGAGGCTGCACAGGTCAAAATGTAGACAAAATACATGAAGACTATAAAATAGATTAAGTGATTAAAATGTATGTGATGATAGATTTACAGTTGTGCATTTATAGCATGAAAAACAGCAAGTCAAAGAAACAAGTCAAATGGAATCACTGGAGAAGTGACTCCAATTGCTAATATTGCTAAACTGAAATAACAGCATTTTTTGCATGCAATAGTTTGCTCTCCAGCTTATATACTGACAGCTGGAAATATATAAATAAGATAAGGTTTAAGTTAGTAGGATGTCCCACTAGCAACAAAGGATATTAACAAAGGAGATGATCACCACCAAAACAAGACATTTGCATCGCATTGTGCATGTCTGGCTGGAAGAACTACAGACATTTAAATGAGGAAAAAGATATACGTGTATATTTTTCTTCAATGTACGTTAACATACATTTCAGCTTTTGGATAGAGAAAATGTTTGTTTAGTAGCACTGGAAAATGCTTGGGAGGTAAGGTGGCTACAGAATAAATGAGGCATTGAGTTGTTGTTTTTTTGGTCTGACGAGAATCTCTGAGTAACTGTCAGTGCTGTGGTGGGTGATTATTAGCAGCAATGCTTAAAAACAAACTTATCTGGCCCAGTGGGCTTCTTCTCAGCTCAAGGCTCTCAGAGCCCCACAGCACACATCCACTTTACTCACAGTTCAGTAGTGAGAACACTTTCGAAACCCTTCACCCTCCATCGTGACTCTGCCTCAGCTGCCAGATAAACACCCAGAGGAGACTGTCTGATACCATAAACAGCACCAAAGAGTTTAACCATGATGGATGCAGTTGGAGAGTGCCTCCACTTTGCTCAGGAGCTCTGTCCCACAATCCCCCAACTATAATTTCGAGGCATTTTCAAATTGGCAACTCATGTTCCTGACTCTGTGTAAATATTGTGCTGAATATACCTCTTGAGTTATTTAGTACAAACTGCCTGCGCCCCCCAAAAGAATCAAGTCTGTCAAAAAAAAGATAGTTTAGGGGATTAGATGTTCTTTGTAAAAAGGAAAATACAGCAACTAATGGGTGTGTGTATATGTGTGTGTGTGTCTCCGTACTACTTAATGTGCGTGTTTAGAGACAGCCTTGGGCCTTTGGATGGCACTGTTCTGCTGCTCCCACTTTAATTGGCTGCTGGCCCCCTCAGCCTCGCCTGAATGGAGAGTCATTTAGGGACCTTTCACTCTCATAGAGGATTGTCGGTTGCCGCTGCAGGAGAAATTGCATTCCTGTTTCCATACAATGGCTGGTCTGAGTTGGACGGGGCAAGAGTATCACTGTCATTATCATGACAATGGAAGCTAATTCCACTGCCACTAGTGCCATTCTGAAACCCTCTGCAGCACCAGCTTATCAGGGGGCACCATGAGAACAGCAGGAAGATACGTGAGCACCACGTCTGTGGTGAAGATTCACACATACAGTACACACTCTCTGACAGACATACACAAACACATTCAGGGCTGATACTCTGCTTAGGGATGCTGTCATAGGCATGAACCAACACATAAGCAAACTAAAATGGCACTCAGTAGACCGCATAACTCTGCTAAGGCCAAACAATCTTACACATCTGTCTAGCTCTTATAAAAGAAAAATAAAAGGAAAAAGGAATTAGTCTGATAATCCGCACCAAATTGTAAAAATTCATAGATCTCAAAACAAATGAAAAATAAATGTTTTGCATCGATATCCAAACATTACGTCCTGAGAAATGGACATTGAAAATGTTGTAAAATGATTCGCAATGTTAAGGAAAGTATTAAAAAACAAAATCCTGGATCTGCACCTTTAGCTGGATCTACAGCAGAACTGAATGGGTTCCTCTCTAGCCCACGCCCATCCCACTACCAAGTTAGGTGAAAATCAATTCAGTACTGTTTGTGTATTCCTGACGTAAAAGCACATCTCACTTAGTGGCCGGTGGCCCCATGAATGTATTTTACTATTCCAGCAGAGCAGATTAACAATCATCATTCATAAACAAAATAAAATAAATTTAAACTCTTCAACCTCATTAAGCTACCAGAGTTCAGTCTTAACAAACTCATGTTGTTTGATGGGTTTTTGGGGAAATGTGTCTAAAATGATGCATAAAACATCAAGGATCTTTACTTTTGTTGGAATAGTAAAGCCATAGAAAACATGGACTCATGTCAGAGTAGTAAGAGTATAGAAACATTTGCTTACTTCCAGAGTTAGAGAATAAGATTGATACCACTGTCATGTGCAGCTTGACCCAATAAGAAACGTAGCTTAGTTTAGCATAGAGACTGGACACAAGATGAAACAGGAAACCTGGCTCTGAAGTTACAGATTAAACAAACACGACATAACATGTTAATCAGTGAGCGTTAGAAGTGCCCGCAGCTGGATTTTGTTACTCTGGACTGAGTGAGGCTACCTATTTCCCCAATCTACCAACAAGATAGTTTTTTTTCCCAAAATGTTGAACTATTCCTTGAAAACTAACAGTCGTGCCCACGAGAGTCTGTTAACAAGAGAACAAACCTGATCAGCATTTGTCTTGTCCACTCACAGTCCCCGGTGAAAATCAGCCTGTGACTGCAGCATGAGCGAGGTCCGACAGAGGTTTTTTTCTCGAAGAGATGCTTGAGGAAGGTTTCACTTTTTGCACTATATAGACGTACTGTATGCTGAGGTTGCAGAGGGAAAATATAAAATGTGTTGAGTAAAGTGGAAACTCAGTAAAGCAGAAAGACAATTAGGATGTTGGTTTGCTCCTCTTACTCCCAGTTGTTTAACCCAATGTCCTCATCCCTGTTTCGTTCATTTGTACCATTTCACTGCAGCTCTGCATGTTGGTCTGACCCCATTATCTGCAGCCTTTATCCCTCTCTTTCCTCTCAGTGCCTCATCATCTACCACCCAGCAGGACCTTTCTCTGTTCACTGAGAGGGCAGCATGATGTTGGACCTTGGAGCCACTATTAAAGACTGGCTGACCTGATCCGCAGTTAAGAAACACACACAGATGCACATACATACACACTCACAACTACACTAACTCCTCTGGTGTTTAAGGGTAACACATCTCTGTTAGGGGGATGCATCAGGTTTGAATCCTGTCAAGAGATTCCTCCAGATTTACAACTCTGTTGAACAAGTAGAGACAACAGATTTTTTTAGACTGTCATCTCATTAGACAAAACAATAGGAAAGGCAAACAAAACACAATGTAACCAATTTGTAATTATTCTCTAGGAGTCATTTTCCTTTTTTTATTTTTATGAATTTACATTCCTCTAACCTCCTCCTCTGTGCTCTAAGGTCAGTGACTTGTGGCATCCACATGCAGACAGATGCAGCTGCTGAGTCATTGTGTTATGAGCACTGTGGGCAAATCAGCAACAGAAATACATTAGGCACCTTAAGAAATCTGTTTGTTGATTTGATTTGTATTATTCTGGCAAAGGTCAGGTGAATCTGCTGCCTCCCTTCAGGTTCAGATTTACACTTAGACTGTAGGCATCCTGATACATCCCAGTAATGTAATTGATAAGGGTGTGTTTGTGAAAAACTAACTGGCATGAGCGATTTCCTCTGCAGTTCTTTCATGATATATTGTAATCTTGATAGAGGCATTACTGCAACAGAAACATTCACTGTCCAAGGTGCTGAATCAATCTTTCAGCAGAATTTTCCTCCTAAAGTGTAATTATCTGGTCAAGGATTTTAATCCCAGTAGGCCAAAGATAGACATATTTAAAAGAACCTACAATTCTATCTATTTTTGTAAACTCAGTCACAGTTTGCTTTTCCTTTCTATGATCATTTTGCTGGTGAATACAAGATTCACTGCCTCACATGATCTGTAATTATTTTCAGGGCTACAGTCAGGAAATGATCCTAAATGGCTTATGTGCTGTTTTTGTGGGGGATCAGAGAGAGAATCAGGCCACATTAAAAATAAAGAACTGTATACTGTATATTGGCATTTTCTTGAATGTTTTATGCCATCCATACAAGTATGACAGGTGGCACAGGTGATATAACAATTCCTTTCTTCAAGAAATAATTCACATGCTCTCCCAGATAAATCTCACCTCCTGTGATAACTGTCCTTATCAATTATTTAGTCTTTAAAAATATATTCCCTTCCTTCTTTTTTTTCTTTCACAGGATTAATTCAGGGTCAAAGGAATATTATCAGTGGGTCTGACCATTATTAAAAGGATCGAAACTCATTCTACTTTTGTAGTTTCTGAAAGTTACTCAGGTTAAATGTGTCAAATAATGAGACTAAGAGACTATACAGCAGTGATAACGGCTCTGTGAGGCTGTATTGTGAGGCAGTGCTTTGAACTACACGCCAACATCAGCATGTAAACACAGTAACATACTGATGTGAAGCAAGTAGCCTAATATTTGCATTGTGAGACTGTGCCTCTCCTATTCCATCCATTCATAATAAACCAGCTTTTGAGCTTTAAAACCACATCTGTTTTTGAGTCTAGATTCTAAAGGTTTTGCCATCATAGTTAAGTCTGTTAGCATGCTAACATTTACTAATTATTGCTAAACACGATGTACAGCTGCGGCTGATTGGAACGTCATTAGTTTTGCGGGTATTTGGTTAATAAACCAAAGTATTAGACAAATTTAAATTATAACTCGATCATGGTAATGGTAATGATGGCAATCCATCTAATAGAAGATATTTTACTCTGGACCAAAGTGGTCGCCTCACCAACAGACCTAGAATTACCAGCTTTGCAAGTGTTTTTGCAGAACACTATGCTGTCACAGCGAAGTTGACCTTTGACCACCAAAATATTTTCGGTTCATCCTTAAATCCAAGTGAATGTTTGTGCCAAATCTGAAGAAATTCCCTCAAGGTGGTCTTACGATATCACATACAAGAGGCCAAAAAGCAAAATGATACATATTGCTTTCATGATGCATCCTTTGTGTGAATTTATCTGTGCATCAGATCTGGATCTGCCTGCACTGTGTGACAGAGTACTAATAATAATAATGCATACATGTTTGCACATTTGTGTGCATCATGGGGCACTGCTGCTTTTACTGATCCTTAATGATAATGAGATCTGAGCATTAATTATTAAGTTCTTTGCTTTCATGTTGTTTTAGTGCTGCCATCTGTCCTGTCCCCACTGTTCAGTGATAAATGATGTGCTTTCACCATCATAACTGTATGACGCCTCTTCCTCCACATTCCTCGAAGCGGCATTACAGTAAGAGAACTGAAACATCATTTAATGACGGCAGACCAAATCAATTTCTAGGCCAAATGAAGGTGGAGGTTGGAAGAGACAAGGAGAGAAGAGCATGGATGTATGCCAGTGAATGGCAGCCTTTTCATTTGAACTGAAGCTGCTCACTCAGAAGATATACAGTAGGCAAAGAATAAACAACAAACAAATTTTCCAAGTAACATACACAAATTTAATGATAAATGATTTGAATTAAAACATTCAAACAGGTACAGTATATACAGTACATTTAAACTACACCATGTACAATGATTGACTAAAGACACCAACAACGGAGAGGTCCATCCCCCTCCATCCTACCACCGGGCAATGTGCTCTGCAGCTGTGAAACACACACACACACACACACACACACACACACACACACACACACACACACACACACACACACACACACTCTCTCTCTCTCTCAGACAGTACTCTGGAGCATAGTAAACATAGTGTAGTGTCTCCCTCGGGCTGTGTCACATCCACTTATCATTTTATTACTAATTAACACAACACAGTAATGAAGGTTGGAAATTACTCTGATGGGTAGAGGGCTCTGTGTGCTTATAATCAGCTGAATTTATGCATTTCAGTCTTTGTAGCTTCAGTGAAATGTAGCTTTTGTTTTGAGAAGAAGGGCGAGCTGATGATTAATTGAAGAATATTTTCATAAGATGAGCTTTATTTAATGACCTCTATATCAATGTGGCTAAACTACCACTGATATCATCTGACCCTCAAGCCCTCTCTTGTTTTACACAAACACAAACTACAAGGAGGGGGACATCAAGAGGTCTTCAAAAAGCAGGTTGTAAAAATGTTGTCTTAGCAACACTGACCACATTCAGAGCAGATCGCTCCTTCACCGATGATCAATACCAGATTACACACCAACCACTTGCAAAGACACACTCAAGTGGGCAAAACTAAACATCTGCCACCATCTCATTCCTCACGATCAATATAAGTGGTATGTGCTTCTAAACACTGTGGGTCTTTGTGGAGCTGACGTATATTGATTGCTCAAAGGCCCTTGATGGCGGGCACTGAGTGCCATTGATTTAGACTGAGTGCCATGTTTAAATGTGTGGGCAGGATCACACAGAGATTTCAGTGTTGTGTTCAAATCATTAATGAACACACTGGATTAAGATTTTACACTTCACCCTGCAGTGAAATAGATAATACTATTTGTCAGGACACAGTAGAGCACAGCAGGTGTGGATTTGAATACAAGAACAAACAGTCATTCAACTACCCAAACAAAAACAAACTGTTGTAGATCTCCATTAAGTGATTTTTTTTTATATTAAATGCTGAATCAAATCTCTCAGTATAATGTGAAGGGATCGCTTGTAGTGCTGAACTGACCGGCCAAGTCTCACAGACTTTAGCCACTTTTAGTTCAGTTTTAGTTTTCTGACCTTCACATGTACTTTATGGCTGACACCCATTGCTCTAAATGGATAAATAAATAAAAGAGTTGGTAGACGAGGCTGCCCCCCATGGCTTGGGGATAAGACACTGACAGTGAACCGCAAAAACACACAATGGTATAAAAATGTCCAAAAAAAAATTACTTAGAAAAAAGAGAAAAGAAAAAGAAGATTCTGAGACCGACACTCTATCAGAATAAGTCTCATCACAAATCTATGATAAGAAAATGGAAGTCAGCTTTTTTGTCCAAAGACAGGGTACCCATATTCCCTGCATTGGATTCTGTTTTAACGGATGGGTGGAGGGCCATGGGTCTTTGAGAGGGACAGATCTGTTTCACCATGAAGCCCAGAGCGTGGTGGCTTTCTGCATGAAAGCAGTTGGTGCTGGACAGATGGTAGGATGCCAGCTTCTGGGGGGAAATACAAGGGGACAAACCAGTCTCCCTTGCAATTCGACTGTGGAACAGCAACTCAGTGGTTAGCATTACCAACTCTTAGCAGGATTGCACCCGGATCACACTTGGTGGTAAAGTTGTACAAAAAGAGAAATCTCCTTTTCGTCTTACCCACATTTTCATCCACCCTCTCCCAGAAGGAGCCTTACCATGCTGGCAAACATATCTGTTCCGTGTCTTACAGCGCTGGTCGTTCCAGTTGAAAGCACTTGATGCCTGCAGCTCTACACAGTTTCCAAAACTGGACAGAGAGAGAGATGGAATAAATAACTGTGCATGGATAGATAGATAGATAGATAGATAGATAGATAGATAGATAGATAGATAGATAGATAGATAGATAGATAGATAGATAGATAGATAGATAGATAGATAGATAGATAGATAGATAGAGAGACATCTAGTGGTTAGGGTTAAGGTTGCAGGTCAGCCAACATTTCTTTGAAACAACTTTAGTGGATAATCTCAGCTATACTATTTAAGAACTGGATTTTAGGGATGGAAACAAATAAAAGTCTCACACATATTGCAGATATAAAACCATTTAAAAATAAAAACCCTTGATGTTCCCACAGAGAACACATGTGTTAGTAAATGTGTCACCTACCCTTGGTTGTCTGGTTGCCCAAAGGCAAAGCTGCTGAATGTAGGGATCTCTCCGGTGTCCCAGCGAAATGAGTCTTTCAGAGGCTTGTATGTCAGACCTGTGGAGCAAAAACATTGCTGTTGTATCCGTGCAGCATCGGCCATCTGGTAGTACATCTGGCTAAAATGACAGCAGAGTCCGCAAACTAGTTTGGTAGTGCTGTCTAATGTTCGAGAGCATTATGTTATTAAATTTCAGTAAGCTGAAAGATTGTACCAATCCAGAAGTTTCTTGTTTCAAAGTCAACGCTGGTGACCTCGTTGCTTGTCTCTAGCTGACCGAGATAAAACGCCAGGATGTCCTGAACCTTCTGATTGTGGATCTGAGCCAGAATACCTCCTCGTTCCTGACGGTTTAAACAAAGAAAAGGCCACACTGAGAGCACAAAAGAAAGCTTTGATACAATGATTTACATTATGCACTTGTCTCACTCTCTCAGTGGGTAACACACACCTGTCTCTCACCTGACAGTGACTTTTGGCTCCATAGTAGGTGTCAGCTTCTGAAGACACCATGAAACAATCTCCATCTATCATCACATCACAGCTGTGGAAGGGAAACGCTACTTTCTCTGTAGGGACACAAACAGCGCAAAATATCCATTATGGAAATGGTGTTATTACATTCACATATTCAGAGGCTGAAGATATGTATGTAACTGCGCTGCTTGAGATATACCGTAAATGTCATAACCCACTGATGATAAAATGTCTTTTGTGCAACCTTCAACCAGTCAGTACACTGCGTCGCTTTCATCATGTTCTCAACATGTTCTCAACATGTTTTCAACACGTCACTGGATCCATTAAGATAAACAGAGAATGTAGCAGCAACCAGATTCATGTCCTCAGTATGCGTGTCTGTGCACACTTTTGAATTTTGAAGCTACTCTGTTTCTCAGAGGACAAACTGCTGAGCTATATGAAGCACGTACTGTACTAAAGCACACTGCACTTACCTGCACACTCAGCACCGCCATAGCCGACATCACACAGGCAGGAACATTCTTCTTCTTTGAAACGACTGTGTACACACTGAATACTGCACCGTACTGAAAAACAGACAGTGGTACTGCAAATTCTGTCTTTCTACTTTGAATATTAAAATACTTAAATATAGAAAAAAAATCCATTTAACTAAGTTTGATACCAATATGTCTACTATCTTGTTACAACTACTCATGATGTTGATGTCTGGTACCCTGGCAGAAGCGTCCGGTGAAGCCCGTGTCACACATGCACTTGCAGGATGAGATGTTAAGACGGCCGTGCTGACCACAGGTCATACGGCATGGATTCCTTGGAATCTCTGATTTAAAAAAATGTGCATGCACAACCAGCAAACACACACACACACACACACACACACACACACACACACACACACACACACACACACACACACACAAACATGTATGTTTCAAAATGAACATCTGGAATCACAAATGTCTGATAATTTTACCCAAATCAGCTGTCAACGTAACTGCAGTAACAACTGTTACTCAAGACATGTTACTCAATGACATATGCAGGAAACTGTCGAACACTCAAAATACTTTATTGCAACTGACTGGAAAAACCGGCATAGAAAATAATGTGTGGGAACAATGAAAAATAGTTCACAACCAGAAATGTTTCATGTGCATATCTGCAATCTTTGTGAAAGTGGACTTAATTTGCATTGCTGACAATAATGTCAATGACATTGAGGGCAGATAGACAAAAATGACCTTGAAGAACACATTGGACAGCTCTACAGTAGTGGTCATAGCAGCAGAAAGTTGAAATTTCCAATTATGTCCTTCAAAAACAGCATGGCAATGACCTGCATTTATGTTTTAAGGTTTTATGTTTAATCCTTGTGGAATTCATTTGGTATCAAAAACCTCACTGCGGTAGTCATTGGATATTGTGAATGTCCAATGACAGCAAAATTAGCTTCTGCAGCAACCTACACACACATATATATATATATATATATATATATATATATATATATATTTATAAAAATACATACATATATGTTGTCTTACCACACAATCCACCTACATGATCCCACAGTCTAAAGCAGCCAGACATGGAAGAGGTGCAGAGAGAGCAGCACAGCCCCGACTTGTAGGGAATCACCAGTCGACCATTCACCTCCCAGTTACCTCTGCAGCGACACAAATGTATACTGCAAATGCTACATACTACACACATACTAAGAGACACACAATCTGCTCTGGAGTACATCCAATCTTAATGTTGAAAGTAACGAATAAAATCTCCATACAGGACAGGACATAATAATTGTGAGCTCTTTGTATTTTGTTTAAAACTGAGATTTGCTCAAACTATGCTGTTCTCAGATGGATTTAATGTTTTCATTTTTATGGAAAAGGTGTGTAATTGTTACCCTGGGTAATATGCACAGACAAAAATCTCCCGGAGGTCTCCTTCTCTCAGACACAGCTGGCTGGCACAGCCCACATGACTCGAAGTGGCCCACACAAGCTACACAACAACAGAGGGATTAGACACACTACATCAGCACTTTTAAAGGAAAAAAACATGCATCTGAATGTCTGTGAAGTGAGGTGTGTGGTAAATGCAAGACTCCGCATAAACATGCTGTACGTACAGTTGGTATCTGCTTGTGAATACCTGTGTGTAGTGTTGGCAGCTGGCGTTCTCTCTACATTGCCCACTTAAGTAGAGAAAATCCTTTCCCTCCTCAAACCAGGAGTCGATGATGTCAGAAAATGAAGCGACACCATGAACAGAAAGATGTGTGTTCCAGCCAATGTGACTGGAGGTTGAGGAGTGCTGAGGGGAGGGGTCTGTGTGACAGGATTCTGCCCTCTCCTTTGCAAGTAAGGCCAACTTCTCATCCCACTCCTAGGGATAAAGACAAAAGTAGGATTTAGTAGTATTGCTACATATCTTTCCATTTTGTTCTGCATAGTTAAGCCTTTTTTTTAGCAGTATCTTACATGCACACAGGAGAAGACTATCCCTAACCAGCGCACCTATCAGCAGAAGCTAATACAAGAATTATTGCATTGTATTTGTGTTTTTCAGCAGATGTTTAAGGTTTTTCTTCTTATCTGTGTTTTGGGTAAACCGTGTAACAGCAGATCTGTTCGAGGAAATCAATGGATTTTAGCTCTTCTCCTGTAGTTTCCAATGTGCAGGTCCAACAAACCCCCATCTGTTTATCTCAGATTATCTAACATGCAGTTTTCTTTATTTTGCAAACTGATAAATATGAAGGAAGTAATTATATCAATAATTAGCAACGGGAAATTTTCATCCTTTGTAATATCTCTAAGAAAGGTCATATTGTAGTTTGAAGAATGTGATTAAGGCTGGATGAAAGACACTCTTTAGCTTGAAGGTCATTCCTAATAGTGCATGAGTGATTTTCTTTACCCCTTTAATCTTTTTCAGGGGTTGGAGCCAGCCGTAGCCTACAGTGGGCAACAGGCAGAGAGACATCTTGGGCAAGCTGCCAGTCTGCGACAGTGCCAACAAACACAGACTGACACTCATTGCATGCTGCACTGGTATAAACACTTTACTAAGTGACACTTTTTCCAACAGCCAACTGGTTTCCACACAAACTTTCCACTACCACTCTGCCATATTTGCTGTCGTACGGACATCATCGCAGTTACTTCTTTTACTATTAAGAAGGACAGCAACACAACGTGCACAAAGTTAAGCTTTAAATCATTAAAATTTAATGAATGACTGTTGGAGGAATGATGGATTATTGTCTTTGCATTTGTATTAGTATTAGTATTAGTGAAAGGACAGTCCACCAATCTGACACCTGAAGGTCAGTTTACCTGTCATCAGAGTGGTAATGCTGTCTGTAGCTGTGGAGGGGCGTTTGCAAAGTTTGAGAAAATAACCCCGGTGATGTCATCAGGGTTATCTGTCTGGTTTAGACACCAACAAGTTATAACAGAAAGCCTGTGTTACAAATGTGTTTAAAAAAAAAAAGTGGACATTTACCAGTCAGGGAGGAGCAAATGAAATGTTATTTCCCATAATACTATTTTACCTTCATTCATGGCTTCATCCATAACTGCTATATTGTTGTACTGTTTATTAGTTAATAATTAATGAAGCTCCATATTTTGCTGTGAAACTGCAGATCTACTTTTTTCTCAGTGCTGGGAGCTTGGGGAAATTCTGAGAGAGATTAATAATACGATAAAATCTCCCAATCAGAGGTCGTGATTTACATATCAAAGTAAACACTCTTTTAATTTCTGCCTGTGAGAGTGATGGTGTGACCTCATAATACTTCTTAGCCTCAAGAGCTCAACGATAACCTGCAGACAGGGCATTTGGGTGAGAAAAGGAGGAGCATCATTTATTCCTAAAATATTACTATCTTATCTCACCCTTAAAGCAAAGCCTAAAGCACTATATTATAATCACTTCAACACAATATCACCACAATGCTTACTGGTTCGTTTCTGCGTGAAGAAAAAAAAATAAAAACCTTATTCTGATACACACAAACACAGCCGAAGCCTTGAGCCATTTAACTTTTATCAGCAAAGCTCTTTAATATGCCTCTTCAGCTTGGCAAAGCCTTCTCTGAGGGTTTTCACAGGGAAATTACCTGTAATACCACAGCTGTGAATGCAGAATGATTATCCACATCCCCTTTTTCTCATTACTGCCTTATCAGTTGAGAACAGTTCTCCGAGGCTGAAGAGCAGTCGAAGAAAGGGGCTCGGTCTGTGCAGGTGGCTTTGAGGATGTAATCTATGACAAAGTGACAGTTTTCCCTGGTAAAAATCTCATATTAGGCCCTGAGGATATCTAGTGCATTGTGAGTTTCATAATCCATCATTACGTCTTGGTCATAATCACACGGAGACAGGACAGTTGTGCAGATAAGTAGTACTGTACGGAGAAGCAATAGATGGAATAAGATACTGAGAGGATTTAGCTGGGCTGTTTTGCAGAAAATGGGATTAGAAAAACCTGAGACACAAATTAATATTGAGAATTTCTGCACATTCAGCAACACCTCACCATGACCCTCCGACCAGTTACATCACACTGTCAAATTGTATGACTGGTATTTTTTATGTACAGTATTTTAACTATGTATGTTGATCGTCAGTATTAACAGACTAACAAGGGAAAAATGCTGCTTATTTTTATCCTTATTCAACCCTCACAAGACTCTATGCACGGCTAATTGATTTTGGCTCAATTCTATCTGTCCACACTATCACTCTGCCTGCAGCAGAGCAGAACAAATGGTGCACTAACACTACTATCAGGCTGTTGAGACAATCAGCACCACTGAGAAGACAGCTCGGCTAAAGGCTTTTGTTGTCCATGCCTTTCTTTAGTGATTTCACTTTTGAAAAAGAAATAATTTTTGGTTAAATAACTATGGCTGCATCACAGCTGCATTTGCCTGTGACTGAGCTGCTGTAGTAGCTACCTGTTGTTAGTTAGTTTGAGAGAAAGTAAAAATAGAGCTCTGAACCAACTGTTGTTCTCTAAGAACTGTTGACGGCTTCAACAGGGTTTTACATCTGTACACAACACACCTCTGAGCGTTACTGACAGCATCATTTTCATTACTGTTTTTCTCTGGGTTTCTGTACAGGCAAGGCTTGCAACTTCAAGCTTGTTTAAATTCACGGGCATATTTTTTAAGTTTGCAACATGTGGATGAATATCTTCCTCTACTGGAGGGAGAGAACGTCTGTAGTAGAGAGCCAGTAATTCTTACAAAGAGGCAAATGTGAGCTGCATTGTGAGTATCAGCTGTGTGGACAGTGCACCACCTCCAGTTTTTAACAAGAGCGCCGACTACTGTCAACAAATGGACCATGTTAAACTTAAACTCACATTTAGGTGACAGCATTCACACCATTCAAACACACACACACAGAAGAAAAAGACAATGGGTGCCACAAACCATTTTTTGCATGTTAGCTGCCATGGGTTTGACCCGGCTGCGCAGTCTATTGTGCTGGGCAACAATCTGCGAGTGCTCCTTCACCCTGAGCCCTAGAAGAAAACAGAGACACTCATTTACTATACCTCTGCTGCCGTCGCCATGGCAACTGAATGCAAATGTGTTGGCGGGATGTTTGAGTATATGTCACAGAATGTGTGTGTGTGTGTGTGAGACTGAAGCACCAGCTGATTCAGTCTGTCACAGTTTCCCTCACATTTCAACTCCAAGGTCATTGAAGTTAAACACAGAATTCAGAATAAAAGTAAAAATGATATTTTTACCAAGATGGCATGTAGCCTACCGAGTGAAAAAGCATCCCCTACAAACAGATTTAAAATCTGCACACCATTATAAAAACTCAGGATACTTTAGGCCTGTATGACAACCTTTCCTTTTCAATCTTGAAAGCAACCGCAAATAAATTCCACATTACATTAATATGTAAGCCACAATTATATTGGGCCTGAAATCCATATTGTGGATAAATAACACAATAGACTTGGTCTGTTTGGAATCACGTTAAATTATTCTACCCCTCACAGTTACTCATTACATCTGAACACATTTCAGGAAAAAGTTTAAAAAAATTCAGCTCCCCTAGTGATGAGTTAATAATTTTGCCATGTGTTTTGCAAAAATACCATCAAAATGGTAATTTGTTAAGCTCATGCCACACTTCTGTAGTACAGCAGGCAGTGACAGGAATTCTGGGCTGGTGGTGCTTTGCCACATGGATTTGGACGGCTAAGAAAGCCCACTTGAGGCTGCAGCTTAAAGGATTGCCACCTGATTGCCAAAATAAAGATAAAATACTCCAATATATATATATATATATATATATATATAAAAAAAAAAACATTCCTTTATGTTTCCCAGTCCACTCAGAGCATTGTGTTCTGTCAGGCTATAGGCTACAAACTGAATTTACGGAAATCTCTAACAACTTTAAACTGTGTGTGAATTGATGAAGTTCATCCTGCACCACAAGTTTTAGTATTGACCCTCGTGGCCACCTGTCTCGTGCACAGGTTGAGATGTGTTTACCGGTGGTGGAGGGGGACTTCTGGAGGTCCGGTGTGTCTGCGATCATCCGGTTCGCGTTGATAGACGGGGACAGCAGAAACAAAACGACCAACAGATCCAAACTCCGGAGAGCTGTTACAGACCCCATGGTGAATTCCTGAAGTGTCTCAACCACAGCGACAGCGGCCACTTGCTCACTATGCTGCCTCCCTGCTCCCCGCCCCTCCCCTCCCTCTCTTCTCCTCAGCGGCTGAGCAGCAGCACGAGGCACATGTCTCTGTTTCACTGTACTTAAAAGGACTGTAGACTCAAAGTAATCTATACTAAAAAAAATAAAATAAATAAAAATTTAAAAATAAAACTAAAATAAGACAGCTAATTGCAGACGTGGGTGCAAACAGGTTGAACAGACGCTCATCATCCACAACCAAACAAAGCACATTATAAAAAGTTC
Source organism: Seriola lalandi dorsalis (assembly GCF_002814215.2). Classification (NCBI taxonomy): domain Eukaryota; kingdom Metazoa; phylum Chordata; class Actinopteri; order Carangiformes; family Carangidae; genus Seriola; species Seriola lalandi. The sequence continues at coordinate 508,449 of NW_019525519.1, read as the reverse complement.
AGATTTGTGCTCAACTACAAGAACAAAAACATCTTTGGAAACGTCACTGAATCAAAGAAACTTTCTCATAGCTCTTTATGCTTTTCTTAACTCACTTTCGTTTCTGAATACCAGAAGTAAAAATCTTCCAGGCCTATTCAAAATGTAGCTAAGCTATGTGTGTGTCAGTGTAGCTCCTATTCCAGTTTTACATCAATATAGGTATTATATCTTTTGGTTATTATTACTAATATAGTAATATCATTGTTGATGTTATACCTGGTCAAGGTGAGGCTAATCGTAACTCCTTTTTTCTTTCTTTCTTTTTTTTTTTAACTGTTGGGTAGTTTCATCCAACAAGTCATCATGGTTTATAAGACAAAGATGTAAAGTCTTTATATGCTTTATCTGCATCTGTTAAATACAAATAATGGAATAGCACAGAGCTGTACACATAAATACTCGCTGCTTACTTTCCACCTCTAACAGCAGGTGTTTTACTAGTGCCAGTCAGTCACTGGGAACAAAAGCATATACTAATCATCTCTATTATCTTAGAGACAAAAAGAGAGGTTTACTCTGATGCATGGTTGAGCATGAGCATTCATCATTGTTAAATGAGGGGAAGTTGTTTTGAGGGACTGATCATTCAGGTGACTCACCAGAGATAAAGCTTTATTACCGAGCCGAGGACAGACTGAGGTGTAGGTCCTTTTCATTTTAAGCTAAATGTGTTTGTGGTGTTTTTATCACATATTAAAGAGTAGCAGAACATGATGTGGCACAACTTAAAGTTGTGCTAAATGATCAGATAGGTCTGGAAAGGGACAGCATGGAGCTGTCTGGGTGTCTGTTTAGACTCGGTGTGGGAAGCATGAATCATGATCTGCACATTGTGGGATGATTCAGTGTCTGAAGATGACTGCTGTGCGACACAATAGACATGCACTCATTTCTCTCCCCTGTGGGCTGAATGTATTTTGCACCGAGGACTCAGTCCTCAGTCTGACCGGTTATTTCTTATCTCTTTGATTTTGCTGCATCAGTAAAGGACTGTGTGACCCTGCTGAGGCAAATGGCAGCTGTGCACACAGTCTGTTCTGGGTTCAGTCAGACAGGGCCACCCACTACCATGATTTCTCAGGTAAATCCAAATCCAGCTCTTTGCTGCTTGAGCTCAGAAGCAGCTTCGCCTGTCATGACTCTTTGAACAACAGGAGTGTTAGAAGATCACACCGAGGACAAAAGTCCATGTGCTCGATAGATATTTTTACAGCAGCATAGTTAAGTTTCAAACTCATACTTAGACACATTTTATCTAAATGATAATATTTTTATTATATTTCACTGCATAACTCAGCTATGATGTGTCAACTGTGAAAAGTGCTGAGTTCAAAAACAGCTATAGTTTCCTCTTTTGATTTGGTGGTGTTATAAGGTTGGGAAAAAAATCTGGGAATTAGTGTTTTTACAGCTGTTAATCCCCATTGTTGGTAATATGAAGGGAAAAAATGACCACTGTTATATAATAATTATGTCAGGTATGGCCCTTTGTGAGTGACCCAAGAGTAATTTGTGTTATTTTGTTCAGTCCAAGTAATGTACAGTGCAGGGATGCATGTATGCATATATTCCTGTAGAGGGCACAGCTTCTCTGCAGATTCTGTCCATCACTGGCAATGAACTGTCTGTCCATCACTGGTGCAAATGCAGCACTCTGATTTCAAGTTGAGTTGACAAATCAGTCATTTAAATGGCTTTGTAATGTTTAAAAAAAGTTGTGTGTGAATATATCAGTAACTTTTCCAGCATATACTGTAAATTAGAAGATTTATGTGTCGCTCATCTATATATATTTCATTATATTGTCTGGTGATCGTTATTACTCCCTTAAACAAGCAGCATCAGAAAATAACAAAACAAATAACAAAACAAACAACAAATGAAAACATAACAATTCTTTTGTCTTAAAAGACCAACCTGTCAAACAGCCAGAGCAGATTCAAATCCTAAGTTTTGAAGTTCTTTTTGATTTTTTTTGCATTTTGCAAGAAACACAAAGTGTCCAGAGTGCTATATGTGTGTGTGTCCTTCAGACAGACTATTATCTCATGCTGTTTTATGATATTGATCCAGAGAAATTCAGTTTTCTTCCACTTCTCAGTAAACAAGATATAAACTAAGCTGCTTTGACTTGAGAGGAAGTGTGCTCCAAATTAAGTAAAGCTATAATAATGTGGTCACAGTGTCCTTCCCTGATTGGCTCCTGAAGATTAAACCCAGAATTCCGCAGCAATTCGCTGCAGCAGCTTTTCCACAGCCAACTGTGGTTTTTTTCTCTCACCTGGAGTCCCTGCACTCACTGAGGGCTGCCCACTCAAAGTTCACACTGTCTGCAACTCTTAACACATTTGAGGACTGACCATCGACTGCGCAGTGGATCAGTATATAGCGGAAACATGTTTGTGTCGGCTGCAGTTGTCATCACCTTAATGTGTTCCTGTTCATTCCGTCCTATTTTTGGACAGGTAAGTGCAACACAATGTCCTTGGCTAATGAGCGGATGAATGAATGAGAGTCACAGTAGGATACCTTGACTTGACTGACATCATTTCAGAAAGCTAAGGCCTTGACACACTCATAAAGACAGCTCTATTTTATCTTTTGAATTGATTCATGGGTTACAGAACTGTGATGCATGGTTCAAAAAGTATTTGAAAATGTGAATAATCTCCCTCTCCTCTGAAGTACACAACAGGTTCTACTGTGAATGTCTTTGCTTAGCAACACAGTGAAAAAATTTTGATAGACAAAACCTTGAGTCACCCTCACATTGCGCACAAGCTTCAGGAACCAGATCCACTATATTAATACATTCAGCACATCTCTGCTGTGCTTTACTGCAAATCTTCTGAACAAAATCTTTGTTTGGTTTTTGTCATGCATCTCTGTGTCTGCGTCTGCGTCTGTGTCTGTGTCTGTGTCTGTGTCTGTGTCTGTGCATGTGTGTATTTGTTGATGCGTTACTCAGAGATGGGCAACATAAAAGTTAGTAAGAGTGACAGTGTGATGGTTTAGGCCTTTATATGTATGTTGATGTGTGAGAGTATAAGTGTATGATGTTCAAAGTTGCATGTAGTTGTTTCAGAATTGTTGAACATTAACAACAAGTCTTGGTTAGATTTAGTAGAACTGTACTGTAATCTTGAGCTCCCATGCTGCATGCCTCCTACACACTATGGTAACATCACCCAGTTAACATGAAGCCATGTAAAATGTCGCCGAGCACAGGTAGAAAGAGGTCTTTGACAACTACACTATAAACACCAGCTACCACCCCCACCCCACCCCACCCCACCCCCAGACTGACTGAAGTCTCTCCAAACCTGAGTTTGGTCCAAATCAGAAAGGTGTTTTCAACAAATATTGACTCTTGTTACATAACTCCTGCTGGAAGAAAACACTAATTGGTTGTCTGAAAACATGTATGAGAGGACAGGACAGAATGACGCTGTTGAATGAAAGAGAGTAATGAGGGAGAGGACGTGGGTAGAAAACAAGTCGCTGCCACTCCTCTCAGCCAATAGAAAGTGGGGGTTGTAACACAGGTGATGTTTATGCTGAGGGCGTTTCTACCCGACTGACTGACCCCGAAACACTAAATTTACCACATCATATAGAGCAAGTGATTACCTGTAATGCAAGCTAAATAACTTTTGCTGATATTGCCCTCTTTCCTAAAATGACACATGGCAGTTACATAACCTTATATATATATATTGCAAGAATAGTATACTGGTTACTTTCAGAGTCTGTTTTTGTGTTTATGACTGAGTTACAGTATCTAGTTTTGAGAGAAGGAGGTTCCTGCTTGCAAATGTACTTACAGTGGGAAAACATACTCAGATCCTACTGCATTTACTCCCTCATATAACAGCCCAGCCTCTGTGCTGCACGGGTCTCCAAGTGCACTTCCTCAGCACACTTTCATTCACTGACTCTGTTTTGGTTACAACTAAGATTTCATTTTGAAATGTGCTTCTTAATTAAAGCGTCTACTTGCTCTTGCTCTTACTCTTAATCGAGTAATGAGTATACAGTAGGTGTGGTAAACCAATAGGGAGATTAGCATTTGGTATCCATGCATTATGGGCACAGAAAGCACATGGACGTGTGATTTATGTGAAGTAATCTTGTGGCTGAGAACTGAAATTTCAGTCCCAGACAGAATCATAAAAGTGCAGCACAATGATTCAGTGATAAAAAGGCGAATGTGTGGTTAACATAAGAAACCTTTTTTGTGGTGCGAGTACATTTCTATACGTTGTAAAGATTCTTTGGTTGTAAAAAAAAAAAAATCTTTAGCATCACTTTGAGTCTCATGACTGAACAGAAAGTTAGTTTAGCCCCAGCTAATACATCAATGACATCTCTGACACTTGTGGTTTCTTTTTCATGTTGACAAATATCTATTTTTAACTTAGATGAGCCAGAGGAGAAGCTCTTCTATATTCATAAATTCAGCAAAAACAGCATTCCTTTTTAAAAAAAAAAAACTTATAACAACTTTTAAAGCAAAACAGTGCTCTGTAGCTTTCAACATCCACGTGGTAACACTATGCATAGGGCAGTACACGCTTAAACGCTCGTAAAGCTTTAGAAGGAAGTAGTGTTGACAGAGGTCACGCTCTTCTCATATCTACAATTTTGGATTTAAACAACTTATAATTACTTGGCTACACTTTTATTTGCACCATTGTAGCAAAGAATAAAAATTCTTTCTTTCATAATCTCTTGTCAGTGGATTCATGAAAAATGAGTCACCGTCTCTGTTTTGTTCCAGGACTGTCCTAGCAGGCAGGAAATACAGGGCTCTCTGAAGCAGGTCCAGAAGCTGCTCTCAGCCCATGAGGCCTCCTACATGCAGAGTCTACGCAACCTGAAGAAGAAAATAAACTTATTGCAGAGCAACGCAGGGAAGCAGCTGACGAAAGCCATCAACAGTGAGCAAAACATCCTGATATATTAAAATGTTAAAATGCCTGTTATTCTTCTTCTTCTTCTTCTTTAATTTTCTTTTTAAATCACTTTCTGCTTTTCCAACAGACACATGCACAAAACTGGACGCACCGATCAACGGAAGAAAACTTGGGAAGTCACACAGCGTGAGCCATGAGGTTCACTTTCTGTGTGACCCTGGCTATGAACTGGTTGGATCAGAGAGCAGGGTTTGTCAGGAAAGCCTGACCTGGAGCGGCCAGCAGCCCACCTGCCGAGGTGAGAGACCGGCACTGATCCTCTGCTACCTGTCCTTGCTGGGATCGTCACCTTCTCCGCTGTCTCCTCATCCTCTTCCCACCAATGTCTCTCTCCTCTTCTTCACCCTGACCGTCTCTTATCATGTTATCTAACCCACTGATCAATTTTACAACGCTGTCATCGTCCTCTTTGTAACCTCCCCCTCTACTGCTCTCTATTGCTGTTCCTCTTTTTGTGCATATGTTTCATATGTGAAGCATGATCACATTTCGCCTTTATGTACTTTGGTCATTGTCCAGAGAGCTTATTGAATGCTGAGACATGCGATATTCCAACCTCAGTGTCCTCTGACAGCTTGTGAACTTTGAGATATCGACTCAAAGGGCTGTTTTATCTAGCAAGGCTTCCCCTGTAGCTGCACCTGTTGTGAGCTCATCTGCTCCGCCTTTTTCTCATTCTCTCTCTCTACCACATACATATGCCATGATGTCAACCGATATTTGGTTGCATGTTCGAACATAGCGCTGGAGTTTCCTCGTTTAACCATTCCTGTCTGTCTTTTCCCTCAGACATCAATGAGTGTGCGTCCTCTCCGTGCCTGAATGGCGGGACGTGTGTGGATGAGGTGAACCAGTTCTCCTGTGTCTGTGCCAAAGGCTGGGCTGGAGCTACCTGTCAGAGCCCTCTGCCAACATGTAGGAATGACATACCCAGACCACACACTGCCTGATGGAGATATAGTTTTACTTAACCATCTTACTGTTGTTCACATTTAGATAACGACTAACACTTCATGCACCTTAGCCTGCTCAAAAAGTTACTGCATATTTGATATTATAGGACTATATTTAAGACAACACTTTTCGTCAGAGCATATTTTTTTAGGCTGGTATCCAAATCCTCCCAGCCTGTTAAAGGAGATTACATTGGCCAGTGTTTTGGTTAGCCAGTACAAGCCAGTGCTACATACCGCAGTGTGGGTTTTATTGAATTCCAGCCTGAAGTCTAAGACAGTCCTGGTTGAGTGGCAGCGGTCTGCTCCCTGATGTGGCTGGTGGAGTTAATGTACAAACAGTGACTGTGAATCTCTGGAGCCCACATAGTTTAGTTTTTCTCTATTTATTTAACATTTCCATGCAAATATGCAATTTGTTACTGTAGGTCTGGCTTTATTTACCTTTTTTTGGGCAACCAACCGTCCATCATGTCACATTCATGACTATAGACCCACTCTGTCTAATGATACCTAACGAATGGTAGTATCTGAGAAGTTTCAAAGCTCTGCAGTCATGGGTGCATGGTGACAAATCAGCAGAAAAAAGTTCTGATATTGCCAAATAATAATATGGCGAAGAGTCAGTTTTACATAAACATTTCTAATAAAATTTGGTTTGTAAAGAATTTTGACAAGTTGACAGTTCAGGACATTTTACAGTTGAAAAACTTTTCAGTGCTCACTCAATGTCCATTAATGAGCAGGGTAGATACAGACCTATCGCTCTAAAGATATTACAGGAGGGGATGAAAACAGCCTACACGACTGCTTACTTCTCCTCTTTCCTGTCTTTCCCTTTCAGTCTTTGTTACCATGACAAACACCTCCGCAGCCACCACCGCTGCTGCTGGTGCTGCTGCTGCTGCTGCTTCTACTTTGCCAGCTGCCACCACTGGGCCCTTTGTTCGTCCATCACGTTGCACTATAGTGCAGGGAACCACCCACTGCACCTGTGAGCCAGGGTACACCATCTCTGGCAGGGACACCAATACCTGCACTGGTGCGACTAATACTTGCCCTGTAACTAAAATATATACACATTTGTGTTTTCATATAGGATGCTAACTGTGTGTGTGTGTGTTGTGTTGTCCACTTCAGATATAGATGAATGCGAGCTGTTCCATAATGGCCAGGCTGGGAAACTGTGTTTACATACTTGTGTCAACACCCCTGGAGGTTACCGCTGCTCCTGTCCTGTTGGATACAATGTGACCCGCGATGGACGCAGCTGTAAAGGTGCACTCATGTTTTTACTTGTCTGCATTTTGTTTTGCAATCACTTTGAATTTACTCAATTTCAGAAATCTGCTATCAGCATTACATCAAGTATTCCCAAGAAAGCTTCTGCATAGTGAATGTTGCTGATAAAACATCAAAAACGACCCTTTCACAAAAAATTACTCACACAGTGTGAATGATATTCCAACTAATATTTCTGTTTAAATAAATGTCTCACTGTGTTGATGTTTTTTTTCACAGACATTGATGAGTGTGCAACCAGACAAAACAACTGCACAAAGGACCAGATGTGCATTAATACATATGGTGGTTTCCAGTGTGTCCGTGTGGACTGCCCCAAAATCCCTAGTGCAACATATGTCAAGACGTCACCTATGTGAGCATTATCCTCAGTCATGAATTTCTTATATCCAGTTCACTCCACATTGTACAATAAATGTGATTTCCATTTGAAATGCACAGTAACAAGTAGATATTGGGACCAAGTCTTAGACCAAATAAAAACTAATTTGATTCCAAAGTTTTAACACAACTACATCTTCCTCAGTTTTCATTTGTTCTTCTTTTTTCCAGGCGTTGTGAACGTAACCCCTGTCCTGTGGACAACAAGGCGTGTTCTCAGGCCCCAAATTCCTTTTCCTACCATTACTTGGCTGTTGTGTCCAACCTGTCAGCTCCCCGTGTCATGTTCAGGGTCTCAGCATTGCGTCCAATGGGTGACACGCTCCGCTTCTCCCTGCTGGGGGGAAGGCAAGCTCGGCGCCACTTCACAGTCCAGCGTTCAGACCGTCTGACAGGTCAGCTGATGCTGGTGAGCCCGGTGCAGGGCCCTGCCACTCTGGAGGCAGAAGTAGAGATGAGCGAGCTGGAGAAACGCGTCCAGCTGGGGAGGTACATCACCAAGATCACCATGTTTGTTTCCCAGTATGAGTTCTAGAGAGAGGATGAACACGTTCACGAAGGATGAACGTGGAAACTCTCTTAGAGCACAAAGGCCAAACAAAAGTCTGTTGTGCTTGGATTTAGCTATAAGGACAAAGTCACGGATATGTGATAATCTGATGTATTGTGGTGGCCATCTTTAAAGTCACCTGTACTGTTGCAAAAGGAGCTGCTGCCACCAGATCTCAACTGTAGTAAAGTAAGCATAACATCGTGGCAGAGCAACACATGTCGTGCACAGCTGCATGCAATAAAGGTTTTAGAATACAGGTTCTTCAGGGGCATTGGTAATAAGCTAAAGGAATGCATATTGAGTATGTTCAGGTGGCTTAAGTATAAGAACATGAGTTTTGTATGGATTACCTAAAACGTATTTATTGCAGAAAGATAGAAATGAGTGTAGGAGATATAAAAGGGGAATGGCACGATGCAGCAAACAATAAACCAGCATTCAGCTAAAGGACACTTGTAACAAGCTGAACCAGAACGTCCACCAAGAAAGTGCTATTTTTGTAAAATGATGGTCCGGCCATGTTGACATATATATATATTATGTATCGTGGACAGGTAATCATGATGTGTGAAGACTTTGTAATCCTTTCTACTATCATGTATTATTTATATTCTGTTTTCAGTAAATTTTCCAGTGCAATCATTAAAACACCCTGTAAACCATAAAAAAAAAAAAAACTTTGGTCTCCTTTTTTTCGCTAATGCAGAAATTTTTTTATTTTTTTTTAATTGGTTTGGTACAATTTGAATGTTTACATTTTATGCTCTTCCCACTGAAATATGCTGTAAGAGCAGTCAGATATATATAAGCAGTGATATATGTGATCTGTGCTTGTTTGAGAAACACTTCAGCTCTTGCAGTACAGAGCAGTGCTGTTCAGCAGACAGGCAGCCAAAGACATGGCTGCTGAAAAGAGCCACTGTGTTCCTACAGTGCATGAATAACTTTAACTTTGAAATTTGCAAGCAAGTGACGTATGTGTGATCATTTTCCTTTCACAGGGAAGGTGTGTATGTGGAAGAATTGTGAAGTTTCAGAGAAGTGTGATGAAATGTGTCACCTCTGTGCTGCACCAGCCGCCTATCTGCTCCTCGGTAAAGTGAAGGTTCACTGGAGACAAACAGGATGTCTCCAGTTGCAGAGGGGGCTCTGGCTGAGACTCGCCGACGACACCACCGAGGGGGCGGGGGAGATTTAGACACGGGGTCCTAAAACAAGACTGCACGCTGAGTGAAGAAAAAAAGATGCATAGAGATAGGGAGGCAGAGTGATGGCTGAATAGAGAAGGCTGAATAGAAGACGATTCAGGCGAGCCAGTCAGTCACTGGCGGAGGGGTGCAGCCTGCATTAAAAAAGAGACTTTGCTAGCACCACAGAATATGACCTCTGACTACTCATGACTCAGTCTCTCCCGCTTGTGTCTTAATGGAAAAAGTGGAGTTGAATTGGAGGCCATCCTCATGTCTGTCCCTGAGGGATCCAGAAGAGGTGATGAATAAGTATTAAAGGTTCATCCAGACTGCTCCTTTTCTACTCTTGTCCTCTCTACAACTCCCTTTCATCTGCAGCTTATCCCTTCTGTGTTGTACCTCTGAATAGCTTCTGCAAGGTTCAGCCTGGTGCCCACTTATATATACAAACTGGACTCTGAGAAAGTCGGCCTGTGAGAGCACCTGGGCTGGAGTCTGATGTTTTGTCTGTCCTGTTCACCTCACTGTCCTCTCTTTTCCTCCCCTCCTCTACGTTATCATATTACACCCACTTTCTCATCCTTCTGTCCCCACTCCTCCACCTCCACCGTCCTGTCTTTACAGCCCTCTCTCTCCAGTGTGGCTGATTCACACCGTGCAGATAAAAACCCCTCCTAATGAGTGCTGGCAGTGTGTAAGGGACTGAAATCAATATCCTAATCTCATCCTAAGAAACCACCACACTCTCTTTGACAGCAGCTTGGGTTATCATTGGTACTTCGTTTTGAAAGGAAATACCTTGGTCTCATCTGGAGTTTAATGGATCAAAAGAGAGTGTGACTGGGTCTGCAGAGGCTCCCCACACTGCAGACTGGACGCAAAAGTCACTTTGGCTCAGTGGCATTCAGTGTGGGCTTGCAGTTCAGTGTAGGAGGGAGGGAGAGGGTCAAATAGACCTGCCAGGAGCCTTGAATTAAGTTAAAGTTAAACTAGCAGGATATGCAGCTCCTTTGCCTCCCTGCTATGTTTGTTCAATTTCTTTCATTTATTGTCCCGTTAAAGATTCCCAAGTGAGTTTACTGTTGTGTCTGTGTCTTGAATGAAAACCCATGTGTGAGTGTTCCTGTGTATTTTCAAACTATGATGTAACACTGCCCCCTGCTGATCACAGATCATACATGCTGCACACTCAAAGTCAGTTGACACTGAAGCCATAACCTGTGATTTCCCCAGCAGTAACCTCTTTTAATAGCCACTACAGTCAAACAGGTCATAACTGCCTTTGTTGTGTGGCTGTTACAAAAGCTTTTGATTAGTGAGGCTCATCATGTCTAATGTGTTGGTGTGCGTGCACTATATGCACTGAGGATGTGATTATTGATTCATACTGATGAAACCAGTTTATGGTTTTAGAATTTACTTGATGATTGGCATAATCAATGGTGGATTTAGGTACAGGCGACATGGGCAGCCGCCCAGGGTGGCATCTTGTCCGGGGCAGCACAGGCGCTCTATGTCTATATCTATATCTATTGTGATTGTATATAATTGGTATTAGAACAAACTTTAACAGAGATATTTTCAAAAATATCTGCAGGACCTATCTGATTTCTTATATTTGATTTCTTATATTAGTGCGTACGCATCTTTTCAGCTTTCTGCGTAGCCTACGCCACGTTTCAGTGTGAATTCTACGCAAGGCTTTGGTAAATGAGGCCCCACGTGTCCCCTGTCAGTTGATTCACACCTGCTGCAGGTGAGTCAGGTTCAGAGTCTGAGAGCTGACAGCGCAGAAGCTGGTCCAGAGAGGAAGGACGCCGATCTTCAACCCGGAGGCGTACGATCGAATCTGAGGTAGGTTATAACACTCGTGTGTGTGTGTGTGTGTGTGTGAAAAAACAACAACAACCTCAAATACTAAAAATTTCAAACGCTGCGTTCACGAAACTCGTACGTCCGTCCGTTCGTTTCGATTTCGCCGTGCGAATTTCCGAATTTCCACGATTTCCACCAACGAGGAAGAAACAGAACAGGTGTAAGTCCAGGTGGACCCTGTCGTCCAGCTAGCTCAACAAAGCTAGCTGGACTACAGGGCATTTTGGCGGCATTTTGTTTTCACTTAACATCATGAATGAAGTGAATCATGTGATATGGAGGACAGAAAATTTGTTATTATTATTATTATTATTATTATTATTATTATTATTATTATTATTATTATCCTCACCTGTCCTCAACCATTGGCGGATTCAAAAGGGCGACATGGGCAGCAATTCTATCTTTGTGCAGAACTAATGCAATTAGCAAAATGCATGCAAAAGCTGCCAAATAAACCACAATTCATTCATAATACTGTGAAATGAAGGGGGTATTGTCCCAGTGCACCATACAACATAGAACCACCACTGGGCATAATGTGTCCTTTTTCAGCCGTCCTCATTGATGAAATGTTTAATATTTTTAATTAATTTTTATCTTGGACATCATTGTTCTCTTATCATATTGCACAGGATTCAATAAGTTCAATAAGATACTATAACCCATCAGGAGCCCTGATTATATAATTTATGTTGTCATGACCAATCACAGGCCTGGCTTTCATTTCTAGCCTTCCACATTCAAAGTTTGTCACGTCGTGGAACAGTATGTCAGCCAGTCTCAGATGATGTACACATACTTTTGTGCAAGAACATGCCTCCTCATATGGCAAAAGCTAGGTGATGATAGGTAGGGACAAATCAATAGTGGAGTGTGGGGTTTTGTGAAGTTCTTATGTTTCCAGCAGGGTTTGGGAGAATTTACACACTGGTATAAAACAAGAAAACAGACAATAATCAAGATCTCTTCATAATCATAAACAATGGACGACAGGTATGGCACAAAGACAAGTATTTCTTCTCATTTACCATTAAAATGTCCAGACTGGTGACATGTTAAACTTTGAGTAGTCATGGTTTTGTGTTCATTGGGTCATCTGTGCTATAGAGATTACATTCTGATTGACATCTAGATCTAGACAGAACTGACAAATCTCATACAGCTGCAATGCATGACTCTTAAAAAGGCCATATATATACATACAGTATGTAAAACAGTGTTTTTATATGATGTATGATGGCTCTCGCACAGGGTGTGTTCAATTAGTATTTTTTCATATAATTTTATGATCCTTGTGTGCGCAGGATGAAGCTTCAACAGTCATTAAAAATGTCATCTTTATTTTTGTTTTTAAAAAGTGCATTGCTGAGTCGACTGTGTTTATTCTTGTGCAGGTGAAAATGAAAACAGAATAATTTTAGATTCTGAAGAATCTCTACCCACATGTGGAAAGGGCATTTGGATATAGAGACTCATTATTGTTGACATGGACATGTCATGGTCTGTAAGGATGATGAAACAGGGTTTTTAACATTTATGAATGTGTCTTAGCCAAAAAAAAAAAAAAAATTAGGTCTCAGATTCATTATGTATCTATACCAGAACTGAGTGTGAGGCTGGAAAGATCCCTGGACATTATGACTGAGACTGATGAGAGTGGAAGCTGCCATAACGTCACAGGATATGTTCAGTAGAATTCTACATTTCAAGTCCTTAGTGGTGAACATGATTCACTTACATGTTGATGTTTGGTAGTCATAACAACGAACCCACTCAAACTGTTCAATCCACTTTTGGATCTGAACGTCTGCTGGATCTGGAACTGGAAAGGTGAAGGAGGATTAAAGTGAATGGCCTTTCATCTCTGAGCCCAGTCGAAAGGTTTTTAGCCACAAATAAAAACCTAATAGTGTAAACCAGGTGGAGACAGCTGGAACACTCCTTGTTTGCTTGGTTGTTTGGGTACGTCATCTTGTGTGTTTCAGTTGTCTAGTATTCATTTTGAATGAGTGTTTTACACATTAAATCTTACCTGGTGTGTAGGCAATGTGGAAGGAATCCTGTGTTGTACAGGTGCCAAACTGTATGTATGAATTATCTGAGACATGCAGCCCTTACATCTGATGCAGTGAAGGTTTGCAAATAGGTTGTGCTGCCACTTATGGATGCACAGAATGACCTCTATCAGTTTGGTTTTCTGTTCTCCCATTTCAGGGGTGTTAGTGGTGCTCCTCTATTAGAAAACTGCATTTACTTGTGCTCTGACTAGAATAAAATACAGTTTGTTAAGTTATTAAATATTCCTGCAGCTCATTTGTTCACTTTGTTTATTATGCACCTGATCATTCTCTGTGTTATGTTAAATCCTGCAGCTGCATTGAATAAAAATGATATAAATACAATATTCTGTAACCTTATTTCACTGTCTAAAACATAAAAGTCATCAAGTAGCTATTTGATGAAGACTGCAACCTTGAAAGGATTAACTATTAACAAAAATGGAAGATATTGAGAAAGTTATTCACTGATCTACTGATCGGATCAGTGTACTTATATTATGTAGATCAGTGCTAAAAGAATTACTAAGAATTAAATGCTGATTTGAGGAAAGGTGATTGATTTTTACAAAAAGTATGACCATGTGATGAGATAGCGCTGTTGAATATAGATCTTTGTAAAAACTTTCATTTCCACTCGACATGAATGAATTAGATGATATAACCTTGTATAGTCCAAGTACATGTAAAGTTATGCTGTTAAGTAAGAAACAGGCAACGGGCAAAACAAATGCAGAAAAGAGGGGCATTTACAAATCAGGATTTTTTAAATCACGATTATTGTACAAAAGTGTTAAGATACTCTCAATGTGATTTATAAATCACTGGTTCTCTGCAGCCATGAGGCTCTTTAGAGGCCAAACCCAGACTTTCGGCTCCTCCCCATTGCTGCCCCTCAACTTCCATTCTCCAAAAGAAAAAAAAAAAAAAAAACTCCAGTGTTATCCTGAATCCATGGAGTAACTTCTGCCTCATTAAAAGTAAGTAGTGTTGACTGTTAGTGGTTAGGAGACTTCACCCGGTCTGCATGCTGTCAGCGTTACCCGTTTCTTACGAGAAACTGTAGCTGCACCTCCAGATGTCGATATCCAGCCTCATCCTCATGTTTTGGTTTTGTTGTTTGGACTGCTGGCTAACTGGCTAACTTTAGCTTAGCTGAAGTTATCTGGGAAACAGGCGACCTAACGAGCGTGTTAAATACGGGAGCCTTCTTGTTATACAAGCTTAAGAAGAAGCCAACATGTGTGTTTTTTCTAATGGATAACGATGGCTAACACATTTAATATCTAGTTACTTTATTAAACAGTGGTAACGACGGCTAGCTAACGTTATCTTGCTAACATGGTCAGAATAAGTTAACTTTACACAGCATGAGCACATGAACATATGAAGCCAAAGTTAACCGAGGTTTCCTTTAATAAACTAGAATTTTCTGTAAATTCACGAGTTTTATCCATGTTGTCTCTCGGTCCTGATAATAGTAACAATTGTCGTTAATAGTATATCTCCTGAAGTTTGAAGTGTCGTTTAACTAGGCGTACCAAAGTCTGTGTTTAAAATAAAGTAGACAGAAGACCATCCAGGGGTTGTGTAGCTACAACTTCACGGTGCAGGGTTCAGGGACGTGGTTTTCTGCTGCTGCTGTTGGAGGAGGTCCAGACGTTCATCCTAAATACATCACATGCTCATCCTTGAAGTTAGACCTCATCACTGAAGCCTTCTTATTGCCTGAATTTAAGGTTTGTGCCTGTTTGCAATAAAGCGTTGTATCACCTTTTGTGGTGCCTGCAGTCCCACTTGTGTCAACAGACTCAAAATTCAAAACTATAATTTATTTGTCACATCCAGGGCTGCAACCAACTAATGCTGCAACGATGGGTTGATTAATGATTTGAAAGAAAATTTAGTGGGAACAAATTTGTATAATTGATCGTTTGTCAAGTAAATAATATCAAAACACTTGATGGTTCTCAAATGTGAGGATTTGCATTTTTTCTGTGTCTTTTTTCATAGTTAGTTGAATATGTAGGAATTTTGGACTGGTGGTTAAACAAAACAAGACATTTAAGGATGTCACCTAGT
The DNA here is from genome assembly GCF_002814215.2 of Seriola lalandi dorsalis. Classification (NCBI taxonomy): domain Eukaryota; kingdom Metazoa; phylum Chordata; class Actinopteri; order Carangiformes; family Carangidae; genus Seriola; species Seriola lalandi. The sequence continues at coordinate 493,035 of NW_019525519.1, read as the reverse complement.
GCCCTAGGACATTGTGTCAGGCCTTTTTCAACTGCATATGTTACAGTGACCGATTAATTGTTTAATGGAGAAATTGATCAGCAGAAATTGATTATTTTATAAGGAAAAGAATTGCTTATCATCCCTGGGTGCAGCGTTGGAATTACAAGACAGTCCTGGGGGGCTTAGCTCCACCATAAGATACCTAAGCTTCCTCAGAATCAACAAACAAGTTTCATGTGTTGTTTTGAGCGCTTACGTGGAATGATTGTGAGTCGATTTGGTGCCAGATCAGCCATTTCTTAGCAACCGGTTGTTGGAGCTCACCTCCTGACACTTCCTGTGCATCCAGCAGCCTCTCTCTCATCTCCTCCGCTCCCTCCTTTGGTGATTTTTTTTTTTTCACACAATGACAAATGAATTAGGAAACAAATTAGTTATGAAACTAGAAAAAGGCCTAGATATCTGACAAAGTAGTTACTTATTTTTTCTTGTAATATTTGGTGTTACTTTTGAGACTATTGAATAAGCTTCTTCAGCTGTTTATTTGTACTTTTTCAGTATGTCAGATAGACTCATCAAGCACCTTTTCATGCAAATCTGTAAAAAATAAATAAAGTGTGTTTTGAGCTTCTAGTTGGTTCGTTGCATATCATACAATCAATCACATCCTCAGTAATGGTCTTATTACACCTTTAAACCAGATACCGTGAGATGTTGAACAAAAACCTTTGTTGACAGATGATTTTTTTCATCCCCTGCAGTGCCCCAAAGATGATCAATACATAACAGAAGAACACGGGAGAGCTCCAACAGCGTAGCAGAAATGTCTCCCAAAGTGCCTGGTGGCCAAGGCAGAGGAGATTATTCTGCGGTGCAAGTAGCTGTTCGAGTGCGCCCCCTGCTGCCTAAAGAGCTTCTACACTGCCATGAGAGCTGCATCACCGTGGACCCTGAACTATGTCGGGTTACTCTGGGCCATGACAGACATTTCCTTTGTGACTTCCTATTTGAAGAATCCTGCTGTCAGGAGGAGGTTTATTCTGTGTCTGTCCAGCCACTCATAGATGCCTTCTTCCAAGGTTTCAATGCTACAGTTTTTGCCTACGGGCAAACAGGCTCAGGCAAGACTTACACCATTGGAGAAGCAAATATTTGTGAGTTATTTATTTGTTTTTTTCTTGTATTACATTCTCCAATTCAAAGTATCAAACTATGTGGTTCCAACAGTGTGGTCAGATGTGCTCACATCTGTGATTATGCACACAGTATCAAAAATTGACCTGCGATTGCGAATTTTAACGTCCACCTTTCAGTGCACTTTCATAGAGTTCAACAGCATTTTTGCATAGGACAAGGCCAGGAAGAAAGTATGATCAGTTTGACTTGTTAAACAAAGAAAGCACTGTGCTCTAACCAAGGTTTAGTGTACAAAACCAGTTGCATGCAGTTAATTGTGTTTTAATTGACTTCATAGGTTCCTTTAGAGATGAGGAGCAGGGAATCATCCCCAGGGCTGTCGCAGATGTCTTCAAGCTGCTTGATGAAAATGACCTCACAGACTTCTCTGTCCGAGTCTCCTACCTGGAGGTCTACAAAGAGGAGTTCAAGGACTTACTGGAGGTGGAGACAGCCAGCAAGGACATCCACATCCGAGAGGATAAAGGCAACATTGGTATGTAATACCACTCTCTTCATTCTGCTGTTACATATATTATTTTTAAGCATATTTTTGTGGTTGTGATATCTATGCCAGTATTTTTACTTACTTGTAAATGGTTTGTGTATATGTTTACTTACATTTTATATTTGTGTGTGTGATTTCATAGTTTTGTGTGGCGTCAAAGAGTGCGAAGTGGAGGGTCTTGATGAGGTTCTGAGTTTACTAGAGTCAGGAAACACTGCCAGGCACACTGGTGCAACCCAGATGAATCCAAACTCCAGCAGGTCGCACACGATTTTTACCGTGTACATGGACCAGCGTCGAGGAATTTCACGGCTGTACGGGACTGCTGCAAGTTCTGGACCACAAATGTTGTCTTCCAAGTTCCACTTTGTTGACCTTGCAGGGTCGGAGCGCATCTTAAGGACAGGGAACACTGGAGAGAGACTAAAGGAGAGCATCCAGATTAACAGCGGTCTTCTGGCCCTGGGAAATGTTATCGGGGCACTGGGGGACCCCAAGAGGAAAGGCTCTCACATACCATACAGAGACTCTAAAATCACAAGGTACATTTTGAATAAGTTCATGAGATACTTTAGCATACCATTCTTAAAGAAATTGGTGTAAAATGTCACTTTGGTTTAACTTATATAATCCTCCTTTCACCTAGGATCCTAAAAGACTCTTTGGGTGGAAATTCAAAAACGCTGATGATTGCCTGCATCAGCCCATCGTCCTCAGACTTTGATGAGAGTTTGAACACACTAAACTATGCCACAAGGGCAAGAAACATTCAGAACCGGGCAACAGTCAACTGCAAGCGTGAGCCTGATCGTGTGGAAGGGCTGGAGCAACAAATCAAGGCCCTTCGCAGGGCCCTCGAAAACCGCCAGCGCTCAGAGACCCGCATCATTTCTCACGCTGATCCAAACAGGCGGCCACGACTTGGAGAGGGAGACATCAGCAGACTTCAAGCTCAAAGTGCTCACTACAGGACTTGCACAGACACTGCTTACAGGTTAAAGCTCATTTAATTATCCTGTTAAATTTTGCCTACATAATTTTATCTGTGCCATAAGGGTGCAACAGCCTCTTAAACGTGTTTTTAAAATTTGTAATAAAATTTATCGCATGTATTTTGGATATCGTGGTTAGTGTATGTTGCAGTTCCTCAACTGTTGAGTGGTACGTTAATTTGTGAATTATTGCTCATATGCAGAATTCACATCACACAATTCCATGATAGTAGAGTTGATTGTGTCCCTCAGGCCAATGAGGTAGTAAGTGTGCCTCACTGCACCTCACATCTTCTCGGACATGTGTTTTCGGTTAAATTGTCATAGGTTTTCCTAACCCTTCCTTGAATGTATATGTTGCTGATATATCGCAGGTTACTGCGGGAGCTGCAGAGTGAAGGGGCTCTGACTGCAGAACAGAGTCTGAGAGTGAAGGAGTGGCTGTGCTCGGTGGAGGAGGAACGGAGCGGACTGACCACTGCCTCAGGACCAGACAGTGGTATCGAGAACAGCTCCACTGAGGACAGTGTTGCGCTCAGGAGGGGAAGGCCTACTGTAAGGAACCAGGTGAGTCTCTTTCATTCTCTGAAATAAATATTTAAAAATTATTCCTTAAGTTATTCCTAAGAGACCCCTTTTAGAGATTTAGGCTTGCAGTACTAATATGTCTATAAATGGGGTTTATCACCAGGACCCAGAGGCTGCAGAGGAACGGTGGAGCAACGAGCATGAAACTGAGAAGGACGGAGAGAAGGAGGATAGCGTTGTCCAGCTTCAAGCACAGGTTCAGCGGTTGGAGAGAGAGAACACAGACTTTTTAGCAGCTTTGGAGGATGCTATGGAGCAATACAAGCAGCAGGTCAGATGCACTTTAATTCTGGATTGGACCTACAGAATAGCATGTTCTTTTGGGCAAAATCCAAGTTAAATTCAAAATGTTTACATGTTTCCGAAAAGGTGGTCATGTGCTAAAGATAAGCGGGCATAGGTCACAGCATTGCATAGTACAGATATTCACCCTGATGGAAAACTGCCATAACACTCAATATTTTGTGTTTAATGGACGAACCTGCACTGCATGTTTTAGTGTTTGACTATCTGATACTTTATTTGATTGTCTTCCTTCTGTCTCAGAGTGATAAGCTGCAGGAGCAACAGGACCTGATAGCAGAGCTGCAGTGTCAGCTGTCTACTCAAGGGATGATGGGCCTGGGCCTAAACTTGAGATCGAGGCCACACACTGCCCCTATGGGCTCCATGCATCACAGTCAAAATGGAGGCTCATACAGACAGGTAACAAACCAGCAGAGCTAGATTTCAGCCTGTGGTTTTTGTGGACTTGAAAGTAAAACAGTGATTTAAATGTGTCCCTCTCTGAACAGGAATAGTACTTAAATCTGCACTTTGAAAGGATCTCCAGTAGTAAGAAACAGGAGTTCATGTTCTTTACTGGGATGAGCATATACCAAAGTTGAGTGTGATCATATAAAGAAAAGGCCCACATACAGAAAAAATAGAAAATCTCTTCTAAGATGCATAAAAAGTGCAATGTAATTTATCTTGATTTTACTATCATGTTACAGAATATGTTTTAGCCTTGTTTGTAGATATGTGGGTTTGTGTGTGTGGTCACAGATGAGTCCAGTGGGCTACCTTGGTAATGGGCCTTGTGGTGATCAGGATGGTAACCTCTGTGAGGAGCAGGAGATGCTAGGAGGCGCAGAAATGCCAGACACAGAAGAAGAGAGCTATCATTCCAACTTCAGCCAGGGGAGACGCAAGTATGTTGTGGTGAAATCATAGCTGGCATAGCTTACACTATTTAAATAGAGCTTAAATAAAATAAATACTGCACACATTAAAGACCAATCATTCATGTGTAGGGTTAATGTCATTGCACCCGTGCTCATGTTATGTTTGAATTGTATATAATGTAATGTCTATGATTCTGCTAGGCAGGTGAATCTGACCTGGACCAAAAGGGACATGCTGTCGGGAGGACTAGCAACTGGTGGTAAAGGGCCAGCACCTCAGCTGCCTGAGCCAGACCATCACATATGTTTAGCCAGAAAAGCATGTAAGTCTAGAATTGTCAGATGCACCTGAATTAATCATTATTATATTCAGTTACTCTGCGTTTTAACCCCACTGTTGTCTGCTTCCTCATTATACCACCCTACTGACCTGTTGTGTATGTTCTCAAATCACTGTGCAGCCAACTTCAGCTCTGGGGAAGTATCTGTACGGGAAAGCTTGAAAGGTTTGGAAGGCGTTTCAGAGTGGGGTTTACTTCAGGCGCAGCAGAAGATCAGGGAGCTGTCTGTCACCATCCGCATGAAGGAAGAGCTCATCAAGGAGCTGGTCAAAACAGGTAGCACTTGCCACCACATTACCCTTCCTTAGCTGCACCTTTTCCAAATAACGGTTCTCTTCTGTGTTTTTGTAAAGCAGTTGCTTTTGGTTTTGGTTTGTTTTAGGCAAGGATGCTCAGGCTCTGAACAGGCAGTACAGCCATAAGATCACGGCACTGGAGAGTGAAGCTGTGCAGGCTCGGCAGGAGCTGCAGGAGGCCCAACGACAGCTCCAGGATCTAGAGAGGCAAGAGAGAGAGATCAGCGCAACAGACAAGACCAGAGCACAGGAATGTCGCAGGAAGATAGCTGCAGCTCAGAGCAAAGTGCAGGTTTGATTGTCACACTCCTATATTCACATATAATAACACATAGGCAATAGATAGCTATTGTGCAGCAAAGACACTTTTTTTAAGGCATGTTCTTGCTTGATGACTGTTTCCCTGATATATAATTAACAACAAACCACTTCTACTAATATTCTAATATTCTTACAATTGAAAGGGAAAATCTTTATGTTCGTGTTTTAGGTTCTAAGTCAGCGTCAGAGGGATACTGCCCGTCTGGCTAACCTGCCTGCACAGAGTGAACGTCGCGTGTTAAAGCTGGAGCGCAGCGTCCAGTCTATGAGGCAGCAGCAGGAGCAGCTGCAGAGGCGGCTGCGTCAGGAAAGTCAGCAGAAACGACGTCTGGAGACCGAGATGCAACGAAGGACTCACAGAGTCAAGGTACACACTGGCAGAGTGGCATCAGTATTTGTTTCAATGATTAAACAAACATGGCTCCTTTATCCATTGTTGGTGCAAAAGTGTCATTTAAGAAATTTACATCAGTAATAAGTGACACACACAGTGCTGTTGCTTTAGTAGAGAATCAGTCTTTGTGAGACTCGTGTAGTGATTAATTTGGTGGGTAATTTATTAGTGGTGACGGGATAGATGGTAATCCCATGTTGCTTCAACCTGAATTTATAGCTGAGGTTTGCCACTGCAGAGATTTCTGATCTGATGAAGTTTTATTTCTTTTTTTAGAACTAAGCTGTTTTCTCTTAGAGTTTACTGTAATTATTGAAAATATATATTGTTACCTCTGTACATAAAAAAGTTCTAATGTATGGGAATGATTTTAAGGAAAACGTAACAGTACATAAGTGATGAAGGCATTCATTTACTTTTGATTCATCTTTATCTTCTCCCCTACAGGAGCTCGAGATAAAGAACGAGCAGCAGCAGAAGATCCTGAGGATAAAGACAGAGGAGATCGCTGCCTTCCAGAGGCAGAGACGCAGCGGCAGTAACGGCTCCGTCATCTCATTGGAAGAGCAACAGGTGCAACAAATTATGTATTCATTGCATATTGAATATACTGTGCTTCAATGGGTCATTTTTAATTTAAAGATCTTGTAAGTTTGATGAGGTGGTTTGACATGATTCTGGCTAAGCTGTTTCATTTTATTGCCGTGATTTTGTGAAATTTGACAAGCATTTCTTTTGTGCAGTGTAATAACCAAATACTGGGTACAAGGTGATAAATGAATGTGTAAATTGCACACAATTACCAAGTACTTTTGCTCTGAGCTGGCAATAACATTTCTAAGATGTCAAAATATTGTTTGAGGTAATGTAATGCATGAAAATACATCAATGTCAGCCTAATATTGGACAACATTATGAATTTTCCGGGTAATACAGTAACACTCCATCATGACTGCTGCAGTGTGTGTCTGTGTGTTTACTTTTTCTCCGTGCTTTACTACGATGAGCAGAAGATTGAAGAACAAAAACGCTGGCTGGATGAGGAAATGGAGCGGGTACTGGAACAGAGGAGAGGGCTGGAAGATCTAGAGGGAGAGCTGACTAAAAGAGAGGAAATCCTGGCGAAGAAAGAAGCACTGCTGCAGGAACGCAGCGGACTGGAAACCAAGAGGCTTCGGTCCAGTCAGGTATTAACAAACCGCCATAACTGCAACACCTGAGGGAAGAGGTACCTCGATGTGTCTCAGTAGGGAAGGTATTATCGGATCACATACAGGCAGCCTTGGATTTGTTGGAGAGGATTCAGTTGTAATGGTTCATTGACAAAACACACAATATACCACAGTAGTGAAGAGCCATATAATTGCAGCTCTTGGGGGGGGAAAGTTTTTCTCAAATCACACAGTTGAAAAAACATCTGTTTATGCAGGAGAAACCATCAAGATGAAACGTGTGGAGAAGAGTTCAACTGAATGAAATACACTTTTGTGATAGATACAAATATTGTCAAGAATGTGATTTAGCCTAATTTTTCCATCATATGACTGCATTAATCATATTTCTGTTGGCAGCAGTATTTCTTTGAAACAACTGTAATCTCACAAATCAAACAAAATAGTGTTTCACACTAAGCGCTTAGCTCTTCAAATGCAAGTGATTGGCCTCTTTTTATTTACTGTACACTACCTGAGGTTTACAAGTGGACTTTGAACTCTGAGAAGAAGCTGAGAAACCCTCTATGTATTTTGTGATAGAATCAGTTTGATATGTCTGGTATACTGGTTTTGTGCTTTACAGGTGACACACAAACACAAGTTGTAGAAAATGAACTATATGGTTTTCTAAAAGGTATATGATAAATGAATTGAGTTACTCAATCTTCCCTGCAGGCCCTGAGTAAGGACCTGATGACACTCACCGGGCGTATTGAGTCACTTGAGCACGAGTTGAGTGAGAGGAACGGCCTCCTTCGCAGCAGCAGCGCTCAAGACTCTGAACAAATCCGCCAAGAGATCTCCAACCTGCGTCAAGAGAAAGATTCGCTGCTTAAACAGCGAGTTGAGCTGGACGATAAGCTGCGGCAGGGTAACCTGCTCTCACCTGAGGTCAGATATTACTCTGGGGTTCAAGCATCTTGATAATCACTTCGACAGAAAAAGATTTTAAAAAATACTTCAAATTGAGCAAGATATTGCTGTGCTGCAAACACATTGAGCACTCGCATGGAAATAGCAGGAATTCTGACAAGCAAGAACATGTGGCTCTAATTAGTCCCCAATGAAAACTGCAATAATACCTGTCTGTGCCTGAATGTCTGTGTTCAAACTTTCACTAAGCCCATTTGTTCCCTCTGATGTTATTAGGAGGAGCGAACCCTTTTCCAGTTGGATGAGGCGATCGAGGCTCTGGATGCAGCTATCGAGTACAAGAATGAGGCCATCACTCAAAGGCAGAGACAGCTGAGGGCTTCTGCCAGTATGCTCTCCCAGTGGGAGATGAATCTTATGGCCAAACTCAGTTACCTGTCTGCCTCCGAGACCAGAGCACTGCTGTGCAAGTACTTTGACAAGGTCTGTGCTGTCACCAACCTGAGATTCAACTGTTCTCACCATGTTCTCACCTATTTCAGCATTACAAAATGCTGTATATACCATACTACCTTAGCAGACAGGTTTGCTACTCGGTTACACTACGACTACACTAATGTGATTTAAACATGAATAGTATCAAACAAAGTTATTAGTCATAGCAACACATGTTCATAAGAAACCTGACCTGTATCAGACCTTACAAGGTCAGACTCTTTATGCCGAGAGTGATGATGTGGATGTTTTCTGTAGGTGGTGTCGCTGCGTGAGGAAGAGCGGAAGCTTCAGCTTGCTCTGGCCGAGCTGGAAATGCAACTAGACGAGCAGCAGAGGCTGGTGCAGTGGTTGGAGAACGCCCTTGATCGCACGCAACTCGACACAGATCGCCGGCTCACGCAGCAGCAGAAGGAACATGAGAGAAGCGTACAGCTTTTACTGCAGCAGTGTCGAGGTGCATTTCACACTAAAATAATTACTTGCTGGCATATCCTCTACATTTTTATATTCTTTTCATCTGATTATTTCCATAGTCAGTCATTAGAACTGATAAGTAGCAGTAATAGTAATTGTGGTTTTACATTCAACTATATGTTTGTATCCTCCCGCCCCCTCAGAGCAAATAGACGAGGGCTTGGCAGGAAGGCAGCGACAGTATGAGGGATGGATCCATAACCTCAGCAAGGAGCTTAACCACTACAAGGCAGCTAATGTGGAACTAAGCAACAAACTGAGGGAGCTCTGTGGTTCAGTCAGCCAGCCAAAGGAGCATGCTAAAGGTAAATCGAGAAGATTGTTGAGGTTGCCCTCATCTACAACAATGTCAAGTGAGCAAACATTGTCAAAAATAATCACACTTTTAAAACACCAAGCAATAGACATAAATACAAAACAATGTATTGTTAGATCAAAGTATTTACTTTGCCAATAGCCTTCTACATATCCTCAGGCAAATCCACTGCACAGAGTTCCGTGAACATCAAATCAAATCATCCTTACATAGATTCTCAGCGAGCACTGTATGTCCTCTCTATTTTTGTGCTGCCTTATCACCAGCTCAGTCATAGCCTGCTGCTACAGACCTGAGGGAATTTTTCATATGGTTAGATAACCACAGCACCATTAGAGTTGCAGCTGCTGATTATTTTCATTATCCATTAATCTGTCCATAATTTTCTCAATTAATCAATTTGTCATTCGGTCTTTAAAAAGGGCAGAATCATTAAAAAATGCCCATCATAATTTGCAATGCCCAAGGTATAGGTTTACAAATAGATAAGACTAAGGAAGCCAAAAAATATTCACATTTGAAAAGCAGGAACCAGAGAATCAAAACCATTTTCAACAGTTGCTGATTAATTTACTGTCAAATCGACTAATCAGTTAGCGTGAATGCTACTCCATGATGGAGTGATAGGTCATCCATAAGCCAGATATTCAGACTTCTCCAATTTCCTTTGATATTCAGTAAGACTGGAGTAAGCTCTCAGGTCTGTTGGGTAATCCTGTTGACGTGTGTTGTCTTTCAGTCGTGGCATCTGATGGTAAACCAGCAGGAACCGGCAGCATGGAGAAGCTGACTCGCTGCTCGGAGGAAAGCCCAGGAGGCAGAGGCATGGGACTGCCTGACAAACCTCCTAGGTCTAGGGAGGAAATGCGTGAGTTGGTAAACACCCCACTCCCGTCCACATGGAGACGCTCTTCTCTTCCTATAGAGGAACCGGCTGTCATGGAGGAGCTGTGGCTTCGAGCCGCTGGGGACGTTCCTGTTAACCGCGTAGTTCAAACTGGTATGGGGTCCTGGGCCGGGCAGACATCCCTGCCTATGGTTAAATCTCGCCGGGAGTCACGTCGCCCCAGCCTCAACATTGGACCTCTGACTTCAAACAATGCATTAATTGATGTACGGAAGAATCCTGTCTGAAAATCAGTGTATTGTTACTTTAAGACCATTCGCTTAGATTTTGTTCTGTGGTTTCTGAGAGACTGATATTTTATCCATTTTTAGTTTTTGTATTCCAATTTTTGTACTTGTATAAAGTTTTGTAATAAAAACGGACACCCACTGATTTTACACGAAGCACTTTCACTAAAGTAAACTTTATGTTTCCATTTCATACAGTAACTGGTAGGAATATGGTCTTAACCATGAAAGTCAAAAAGATGTGAATTATTTGCATCATCACAATTTGAGGTTCTTGCTCTGTAATCAAGTATAAGTATTTTGACCTTTTACAGTATATTAAATTGTTTTTGCCTTCCACAGTCATCTGGCTTGTGTTTTTTAATTTCTTTTTAAGTAAAAGGTGTAAGTTGTGTAAGTGCTTGTGACACAAGAATGGGGAAATGATTTTGCAGATTTGGTCTGTAATCAACAGTCAACTCTGATTGCTGTAGGCGTTGTGTGGATCGCATCTGACTATATAGTTTTTCCACAGGAGCACTTTTCCACCAGCATCCAAAACTACACAAGGAGATGAAAGAAAAATACAAGTGATGGCTTTTGCTGTCTTTTTAAGCTGGTCTGTACACCCATGGGTACAAGATGGGAGTGTGGATAACATTTGAGCACTAGAGGGCAGTAAGTCCTCAGGGTTTCACAGTCTAATATTTTTGGAGTCAGTTTTTCCTATTACTGAAACTTGGACCATGTGTAAAACATATGCCCCTTTAAAAAAAACAACCCAGATCAAAAAAGTTCAATTGTTATTGCTGATTTTGGCCAATTTAAAAGCAGCAGATTTAAAACGATTACACACATCAAAATGATATATTGCAATAGATAAATCCAAGAATGGTCTAATAATAAATCTAACATCTGTTCTCCACATCTTTCTAGCTCCAGAACAGGCCTGATGGTGTTGGCAGAGCTGCTTGGAGAATAAAGAGGCCCAAATCATTCACACTGCCCAGAAAAGCAGCATGAAATCCTGGGATAGAGATGATACAACTCATCTGAGGGGGAAGGGCTGGTGTCAGGACTCCTGTGAAACAGCGGAGGTGGGGGACAGTGTATCTTGGGAGATTCTTGCATCCTGAGCGGGATGCAAGGACAAAAAACTCCTAACTGCTTCATGCTGTCCAGAAAAAAAAAACATTCAACTCACCAAAGCTAAAGTAAAGCTGGGCCAATCTGAGCTACACTTTCCCGCACTGAAGAGTTGCAATTAATCCCACCAAAATTTTAAGGCTATAGATTCTTGTATAGAGCAGTGAATAAATTAGTTTAAAGCCTAAATTGAAAGAGAAGCCATTAAAGAAGTTTGTTGGCAGCTGTAAAATGATTGGTAGTGCAGTAAGAATAGATTCATGAACCAATAATGTTTTTATATTTTAGGGATAATGATTTGGACAGTGTATAAGTCTTAATGAGTGTATGTAATTTGTTTCCTACCAGGTCAGGCGTGCGATCACACACATTTCTGGCACAGGGCGGCAATACATATTAATAGCTGCCATCTGTAATGTACAACTGTCAAATGTAGGGATACACCAATGAAGGAGGAGGGCAATGCATTCAACGTGTTTTCTAGGCCTTAGAGCTGCACACATCAATGACTCTAATTGTGCATTCCGGTCTGTAATAGTATCTTCTTTGTAATACCACTGAGGGGCACCAAAGTGACAAATTTTCACATTATCTGTAGTGGCTTTAAAGGTCCCATATTTTACACTTATATTTTATTTGTTTTTTGAATCAATCATGATGGTCAGTCAGCACTGAAACGAGCCAAACAGACGGTCGGAGCCTCGATCCTTGTTCTGGTGCAAACCCCTGAATCATCTGGTGTGTTGTCGTGACCGTCCACAGTTTTGCAGCATCCAGGTCCAATGCAGGAGTGGTGGAGCCCGCTGCCCCCTGCGTCCAGCTCATTCTCCTCACCAGAAGGAGAAGGAGTAGACTACCCTTCCCCAGACCCTATGGAGTTTTGAATGGTAATTGACTGGGAGTGCAGATGGCGACGTTAAGGTGAGTGCATGGAAGGAATGTCCACTGGCGGTGGTGTGTGGGGAAATTATGGCAGAAATATGGCTTTACCTGGATAGCAAGGCATCTTATTCTTTTTTCACAGCGCCGACTCCAGGAGGTCAATATCATCCCTTAACTGTGAGTAAGCAATTTGCAATACAACAATCAGTAGAAGAATAGTATTTAAAGATTAAAAGGCGAAAGAATCGTTGAAGAGTCCTTAATAGAGATCAAATAAAAATATAGCAGATTTCGGGTATCGGGGCATGGCTGATGGTGGCTGGTGATGTTTCGTTGTGACATCACAAAGTTACAGAAGTCCTAAAGACTTGTTTTAAGGCACAGTTTCTGAAAACAGGCTGTGTGTATTTCTCTATGGATGGAACATTTTGATACTTTCACAGTATTTATAAGACCTGCTTTATATAAATAAATAAAAAAAAGTGGTGGTGAGGTGCAACAAGCATGTGGGGAGACCACAGTGTCAGGCATATATCACGACTCTCTTCATCAGTAAATATTTCTATATACATAGGAATGGCAATGCAGCCCATCAAACAACTTACTTCGTTAACTGGTGCCCATGATTTTCTTCTTAACAATGCAATGCCACAAACCCAACCATTTAATGAGAGAAGCCACACACACAAACACACACACGGGAGACCATATGCGATTGGTTACCAGCAACTTGCCGTCGGTGTGACGTCATCGCAGCCGGGAGGAGGAAGCATTTAGAAAAAAAAAAGGCAGAGAGGAGGTGAGAGGAGATCACCGGAGGCTCCGGCAAGGAACACAACGCAGCCTCTGGACCGCGGGCTGAAGGAAAACACACATTTACACACAGCGGATGAAAGGCTCGTGTATGTGGCAGAGCACCCAACATCTCTGCTCGTCTGACGGGAGAAGAGAGCGCTGATCTCCTGGGAACCTCCTGATCACGGGCACAAACAGACACACAATTCAACAAGGATCTCTCATCCACTGCCCGCCGTGTGGACACGCAGCCTCGGCGGATGGGGTGGTGGATTTATCGATCCGATCCACGCGCTCACCTGTTTGTCAAACCACAGGCTGCACACAAACTCGTGTCCTGCACATCTGGAGCCTGAATCTACTGCTACACCGACCGTCCTTGTTGCCACATGTGGATGTTTTTTTTTTTTTTTTTTTTGAGTATCCATGGATGCACGAGTCATTTTGCGCGATGGAAAGTGAGTCTTTTGGATTCATTAGTTTCCACAGATGAGACCTGCTCATATCATCTTCAGGCATGTTTTAATGAATCCATCTCGTTCTCAGCCTGCAGATGCGCTGACCTGATATTAGACATATTTTAGGAACAGGATGTTATATGCATCCATTTAGCCCTGTTATATTCAATTCTGATGTTTCAAATAGGTTTCGTCGTTAAACCAAGAGCCAAGTCCCATTAGAACAAGTAAATTCAAATGATGAATCTATTTGACAAAGATAAGGTTAGACTATTTATTGTGGCAATGAAGCCAAGATGTACCGACGGGCCTGCTCTGTTTGACCAAGAGTCCCTCACAAACCCTCCAATATACTGAGTCAATAAAGGCAACTTCACACCTAGCCTGTGATATTTAGGTTTAGGGTTATTAATGAGTCCTGCTTGTCTAAAATTGACCCAGTAGACCCAGTGTAGACACAGCCCCAAGACGGTTGTCTTTTGAATATATTAATTTACATAAAAGCTGTGATAATTGTATTAATATGTGTTGGCGTTTTCTCCCTGATATACAAAGAAAGTGACGCATCTATTCAGCGCATCTATTTCCCAATTAAAACGACTGACGTCAGACGTACTGACAAAGGGAAGCGTGAGTTCATCATGAGGTGATTTTGAGTTAACATATAGACTATAATATATACATAAAAGGCCGGATTATGTGACATTACTGTCTGATTTTTCAAGTAGCCTATAACAACAGTTATTTGGAGGAAAACTTATACATAGGTTTTGGATTGACTAAACCATTGTCAGCATCATAATAAATTAATATCAGTAAGAGCAACACAGCAGTGTATAGTTGTAAAATTAACTGACACTGATGAAAAATTTCATACTCAGTAAATTTAAACACGCCTAGGAGTTGCAAAGTTTTGTAAATTCAGTCATTTTTAAGGTTGGACTTTGTTGAAAAAATATCAGGTGGAGTCGAGTAAAGTCTTTAAACGGGGAGTTTTCTTGGGTAATATTTGAAGGTATATATAAAAAGCGTGGGACGTAGTATAGAAACTGAAAACAGGCTAGACTGCATGTTAAATGTGATAATAGGTTGCACTGGAAGTGGTAGAGTAATAGGAGCTGCCACATACTGTGCAGTATGTCACTCCACTTCACAGTTAGCTCACTGTATTTGCCTAGAATTGCAATTAATTACAATTAGTCAGTATAAATTTGAAGTGTTTCTGTACCAGAGAAATTCTACATTTTAAATTTCTAAAATAAAAAAAGGTTTCATTTATTCAAATTAACTACTCATTGAAAAGCTAAAAAAGCTTTTTTGAAAAGTTATGGGAGAAATGTTAAGGTGGATTTATTACCATTTTTAAATCAGAATTGCCAGTTGTTAAATGAAGCCTGTCATTAGGCATGCATTAACACTATAATAATTTTCTTTGTTCCCAGGAAGCTTCAGACTTACCTTTTGCTGTTCCAGCAAACAACGGAGCCTGTTCCTGTCTTTGGTTATCTAGCTGTATGAGTGTTAATCATCCATCATAAAGCTAGATAACCGAAAGTAGGAATGAACTCCAAACCCTCAGCTTCCTGCATCGGTGAGATGAAGCCAAAAGAAAAAACAGATTCCACTACAAGAGGACAAGAAGTCTTTTCAGGTGGGTTATGACACACAAAACAATTTTGTTAATCTGAACGTGCAAATGAATTTGAACTTTTGTCAAAGACAAAGTGGTTTCATCATCACAATTGGAGCTGCAACAGTTATTTGATTAATTGATTAGCTGGTTGACAAAAACACAATCTGCAACTATTTTGATAACTGATCAGTTGTTTAAGTTATTTTTTAGTCAAAAATGTCAAACTTTTCTCAGTTCAAACTTCTTCTCTTAATCTCATGTGGTAGTAAATTCAATATCTTTGTATTTTGGATGGTGGGTTGGACAAAATAAGCAATCTGAAGAAATTATGTCAGACTTTAGGAAACTGGTGGGTGGTTTCCATTTTTTTCCATTTTATAAACTGATCAATCAATAATGAAAAAAATTATTAGCTGCAGCCCTATAGTCACAATGAGACAGTCAAACATAGATCATATATATCTGTATATAATTTTAGTTTCCGAAATGCCCCTGTTCACAGTTTGACATTCTTTCATAAAACCAGGGAGAATATCTGAATAATTATTTGAACTATTTTGATAATTAATCAAATTTAAAGTTATTTTTCAGTCAAATATGTCAGACTTTTCCCTGTTCAAGCCTCTCATCTGAGAAGATTTCCTTCTTTTCGTAAATCTCTCTTCACTGAGAAAATACGGGCTATTTGAAAGTTAAACCCATATATGACTGTTCTTGTCTCATGCTTCCTTCTGATACCTGCCACAAAATGTCTTTGCGTAGCAGTGGTACTAGCTGTCACATTGTCCCTTCACTAAAGTGTGTGTTGAACAAACCTAAAACTATTAAACAGCTTTACATCTGCTCAGTGTCGCTGGTGCTTTGATTAAACTCAAAAGCTTCAGGTGGTAGGCTATTACTTGAATCTGCTTAAGTCCATTATAAATTGAAAAATTAATTTTCATTCATTCACTTAAAATGTAATTTTATTTGAATAATTGTATCAAAACAGATGTCCGTATTCTTTTGCTACTATAACAATGGTGCTGAAAATTATGCAAAATGAGTGGAAGATACAACAAATGTTCCTCATAATGTTTCTAATCCTGCAACAATTGAATTATCTGACAAAATACTAAAGGTTGCAAGAAACTGAACTGTTTTGCTGGTTAGAAAATCTGGCTAAAACTTTGAAGTCACAGCTTGTGTCTCATGAGAAAAATGCCAACATGAACCAAAACATCCCCCTTTTCTGGTGTTAAAACGCATATTTCTTTTTATCACAATTACTTTTTTCTTAACATTAATATTCACACAAAAAACATCTTTTTATATTCAATTGGGATAGTTTTTTTTAATTTAATGTCAGGCATTATTCAGTGTACATGCAGATGCAGATTATTCAACAGTTATGTATTTACAATAATTTTACAAATGCAAAGAAAGAATATATTTTCCTGAGTCTAATCTGTAAAAAATGAGTGTGCAGAGGCCTCCTCCCACGATGAAAGCTTATGTGGGACTGTGCAGGTTAGAGCTCACCCTCCCTCTCTGCCAGAACATCATGTTGTCTATATGGAAGCCATCTTGACGGAGCCACCCTGCTGCCTCTAAAATGGTTGTGTTGGCACATAGCTGGGCCGCATTAATTGGTCCATCGTTAGCTGTCTATCAGACTCTAATGAGCGCTGTCTTTAAGCCTTCCTGTCTTACGTCTTATTACTCGTCTCCTCTCTGGTGTGATCTAACTAACTAGACCTGTAGCTAATTAGTGAGGTCACATTACTAAGGCCTTTTAAATGGTATTCAGTGAGTTAGAGTGCATATAACTGCTACTGTAATTGAACGGCGAATGAATAAATGAGTGATTCAGAGGTAGACAATCTCAGGACATTTGATTATATTAAAGCTGCTGGTAAATTACTGTACACGTGACATCTGTGGGATCCCACTAATGTCATGAGTGATGAAATAAAAGTCCTACAAGTCTTATTAGTGAAGTCAAGTTTACAGAAACAACATATTGTAGTACAAATAACTGTTGATAAGCAAACCTGGCTCCGATAATTGATACACAGACAATTACCCCAAAATGTTCTACAAGTTAAAGTAGTCAGTTTTATAGTAAGCATGACAGATAAAATAAATTAACAAATAAATACATTCACACATCTCATTAGCCACATGATATTTTACAAACTCTTGACATAGTCTTACGAATTATCTGTCAGAGCCACCATCACTGTAAAAGAGCAAAAAAAAAGAATTCAGTAATTTTAATGGAAAATCAGCTAAAAAAAAACCTAAATAAATATCACTTTTATGCTTTGAGGATGCTTTTGTGTATTGTTTTTGTGTTTATTTGTTCATTTAAAAACATACACCATCTCCAAAAACATTGTGCAAAAAATATTGAAATGATTCAGTTTTCTTTTGAATTAAAATTATTTTAAAAAGGCTGGAAGAAGAATAATGAATATAGGCTATTTTTATTTATTTATTTATTTTTTGATAGATAATGAAAGACTAAAATAACAGGCCTCCAGTCTGTAAACCTGCTCTGGTAAAATCTTGTGGTCCCAGTTAATCAATTCAGTAATTATTATTTATCATTTTAGGTGTAATGGGTAGAGATAATGACACAGGAGTTTGTCCCATGAACAATGAAGATGAAAACAAATCTGATTTGTTCTTTTTTTCTTTTTTTTTAACGAAACCACTATAAAACTGATGGGGTGGGTAACAGAGTGAGGGACACTGTGATACACGTTTTCGTTAATTATTCAATAAACATGAATTACAGTGAAGACTTCAGGGCGCAGACGCAGACCTATAGGCCTTATGTGTTTTTTTGTTTTTTTCAAAAAGGCCAGACCTCAAGAGCTAATTAATACATATTTATAGGAGAGGAAAATGCAAAATTCCTGCAATTCAAATATCTGTCCGTTTGTCTGTTTTTAATTAGTTCTTCAACTTTAATCGCTGCAAATTGTGCTGTGTACATTAAAGACACCTTCCTCTTTCTTGCTCTCAGACTCCAGATATTTGAAGTGCTTCCTCTTCCGATGACCTCCTGGTTCCCACCGTGATGTTGTTGAACAGAGACAGATTAATGTTGACATACAGAAAGGTTGAAAATGAACTCCATTCCGATGTGTCAGGTAGACTTACAGTTCAATCCAATTAAATAGGCCTATACATCAGAACAAAAGGCCCAGTATTATTTTACATTTTACCTGGGTTGTTGTTTTTTGTTTTTACAGTATAGCCAAGAGATGAGTGGATACTTACTTATAGGTGGCTCTGTTTTATCCGCAGTGTTGAAACTGAGAGACTGACCCTCAGACAGGAAATATGTCCTGCACACATAAACGCTTCTTACAAAAAGTCCTCATCCACCGTTCGCGCGCGCTCTGTCGGTCTCTCCGCCAGGCCATCGCTGTGGCAGAAAGCTGGCCTGCCGAAAAACAAAGGGTGGTCTTACAAAGATGGGAAATAAAGGAAACAATCGCGCAACTCCAGCCGATAATGAATAGGACACAGACAAGCTCTGCATATTAACATAATTGCATAGAAACGAGGGCAGAGAGTACTTAAAGGCGCAGCAGCACCCAGCACCCAGCACCCAGCACCCAGCCTCCATCCGCTGTTAACAAGACCCAAGTCTGGATGCGGATTTGAATTATGGACGGAGAAAACGGACAATTTCATACTTTCATCATTTATTGTCGAATTCTGTTGCCATTAAATATTTTTGTTACAATGGTGCAGTGCCCATCTAATTTAATTAATCCTTAAATTAAACCAAACCTGAACTTGTAATATCTTTAAAAATGCTGTGCTTAGAGAGGTCTACATTAACATTAGAAAGCTGAAACACTATTTTCTTTTCTAAATAAAGAACATAAAACTGTATTTATGTATTTGCACATGAAAATATTCAACATATAGGCCCAATCCACCACCCTGCTGTTTGATTTGTTTACTGTGAATTTTATGTTTCAGCATTAAGGTAAATCTTGTTATGAAGCCAGGATTTAAATTCTGATGGAGAAATGCTGTATTCTCTGTTATTGACTCAAAAGTAGTCTGATTTGAATTAAAAACCTAACAAAATTCCATGAAAAAACGTAAAGGGCATGACTTGAGTGTCTCTATCAAGGCCCTGCTTTCGACTTTTCTGTTTTTAATGTCCTTAAAATTTAGAATAGCTGTTGACATTAATTAAGACTATAGAGTTGAATCATGCCCCAATTCTCACTAAGGTCAGCTTTATTGTTGATGCTTTTGGCTGTCTTCCATGGCCCACCTGTGTTTTATGTAACACTGAGTTTTCAAAGTTGTTGCTTTCTTATGATGGCAAAGAAGTAATGGTTTTAATAGACAGCGCCATAGCTTGGAAAATAAAAGGGGAACTGTTCCTTTATTAGCAAGCAGGCTGTAATTAGACAAGCAGCAGGGGGGAGGGGCCATGTGTGAAGCTGAGTGATAATATGAGCTCACAAAGCAAAATGCTATATGACTACCAACACAGAGCAAATGTGTAAATCGGCCTCATTGGCTTGATTCAAAAATGTATTTTATTCTCAGATTGAAAACCAACAAAAAGAAGTTTTAACCTGGCACTGATGAAAATATAGTATAATATTTACAAATTATTTGCTTTAGTGCCAGAAAACAATTAAACATCTCAGAAGGCTTGGAATCAATGTGCCTGGGTCTAGTTATAGTGACAATGACTATTTGTTTGTATGTGAAATAACATTTGACATCAATTTACCTTCTCTTTCTCTGCGGCCTTCAGCCACTCTGCACAACAACTGTTGGCTTAATGAGACTGTTGTAAATTCATGAACATCATTTCTGAGGAAAAAGTACCATTTGGATTTTAGTCAGTTTTACAAACCATCATGGACAAACACCAAGTGACCCACACTCGATATGCACCTGTACACATGCAAAGTACAAGTGTTGTTTTTTCCCCCCTGATGCACAAACACAGTACAGCCACTGCACTGTCCACCGCAGCTGCACGAGACCTGTTGGTAAACAGTAGCCAGAGTCCACATTATCATTCTGATCCTGGCTTCGCTCCACAATGGCTGCTTTGTGAAAGGAGCACTTGACAAAGGTCTGCCACCTCTATTTCCCAACACTGCGTATGTGAGAGGCTGCGGCAGTAAACCCTGAGCAATGAGGTGGGAACGACGTTCCAGACCAGACAGTGGCAGATGACTGCATTAGCACTGCAGCCATAAGAGGGTCTCCTGGAAAAGTTGGCCCTTTGTCTTCCTGACTCTTTATGTCTGCGAGTGACTCTCTCACACTGAGTATATGGGTGTGTATGAGTGTGTGGTCTCATGCCAGAACTAATGCTAATGAAAAAGAACGTGGCCATTATACCAAATGTGTATCCTACTTGATTCATAAAGAAGGGACTCAGCTTTGCAAAGATGTAGCCTCCTAAATATTTGGTTTAGTTTTATTCTATCATAAACAACCCACATGACACACTTGTATTCACAAATGTTCACAAAACGAAAAAAAAAGAAAAAAGAAAACCTAAATTAAACACTGTTCAATAGTTCAATATGGGGCCTAGACATTCAACATAAAATGGCAAGAAGCACAAAGTTAATATGAATGTTAACTTGGGCATTCTGGATATGTGAATTTCTCTCTGTCACTTGCATATCCTACATCCAGAAAATCTCTAAAATCAAACATCTGTCCATTAAAATTCATTTTGTCTTAAGGAAGACAAAACAAATAGACATAACCTCCTACCAGCTTCATTGGTAAAAGTAAAAATACATTCAATGGACAATTCTTCCTTTATGAACATTTATAAGAGGAATCTAAGTAAAAGCTATGATCTATTATTGATTTCCCTTATTAAATCTGTCCCAACAATACACAAGATAAAGACATGATGATTTTATTTCTATTGTAAATGAGCTATAATTCAATACAGAAATTTTGGCAGCAAAACTATAAGAGACGGAGACACATGTATGCAGTATGCTGGGCTCCACCTGCAAAGTCTATGAAGATTATGAGAGAGTTGGCACATGTAGTGTATTTTTAGGCGGTTAGATGATTTGTTTCTGTTGCCTTGTGTCTTAGCGACAGGCAACATGCTAATAGAAAGGATATTCAAATACACTACAGTGCACAAATCAGACTCTGATTAGCTCTGTGTGGGTCAGGTGTGCTCTTTTGGTAAGGGAAGACAGGTAATGGATGGTGATGCTTTCAGGTCTCATCCATTTTCTGATGTGAGACCTTGCTCCCACCGGAACAAACCCGTGGTATTCCAGTATACAGCAATGACCCCATCCTGTCTCAGTACCAGAACCTGTGCAGAACAGGGGCGACTGTTAG
Source organism: Seriola lalandi dorsalis (assembly GCF_002814215.2). Lineage (NCBI taxonomy): Eukaryota > Metazoa > Chordata > Actinopteri > Carangiformes > Carangidae > Seriola > Seriola lalandi. Next base: position 471,506 of record NW_019525519.1, on the reverse strand, counting down.
CACTCCTGAAGGCAGGACGTCCCCACAGCCCCCTTTCCCCCCCCACAAGGATTCCGCAGCTGCGATTCTGTCTTAATCTGGGGGATAAACACGATTATCCTGCTATGGCTTGTTCTTGGCTTTGTAACAGCAACAGGGGACCTTTCACAGCTCCTTTTTTCCCATGGTCGAGTGGGTCTGAGCAGCTAAGACCCCCGATGTGGACCAGTCGCCATTCTTCAGCTTTAGGCTGGAGCAAACAGGCATATCACACCGATCCTGAGGCAGATAGATGGAGATAAACACTGAATGTTGAAAATATTAGCTGCATTATTGTTGAGCTGCAGCTCCTCACACTCTTTATCCCCCTGTAACTGAGCTGTTCTCTTTAGATACTGTGTGACTTCATTAATCGTTTTTTTGTGAACTGATAAGTTGTAGAAATTATTCTTCTTATCAGTAGTAGTCATGGTTGTAGCAGTGGTAGCATATGTATTAGTATATATTAATATTTATTTTATGGTAACATTTATATTATTTCTTGTTTAGTTTTTAATTTCATTATAACAGAGCAATTTATAATGATGTTCTTGATGTGATTTTAAAAAAATAAATAAATAAAAATAAGACAAAAAACAAGAAAAATTAAGTCACTTTCAAACATTTTCTGGAGCCTTTAACCACATTTCCAGAGAAAGCTCCAGAAAAAGCCTGTAGGTTGTTTAAACATTTGTTCATTCATGACTTACACAGCAGATCTTTAACATTCATGACATATAAGTATTTCAGATACTAAATCACAGAACAAAATCTCAAAATCTCTCAGGAACAGATTTCCATTCTCCCCCGCCAGTCGTTCAGACGAGTCGGTCAAGTTCAAGTTCACAGGGCTAGAAACGTCTCGACTCCTCATTCACTTCTGTCGTTCCTCCCCCCAAAACTCCTCCCTCTCCCTCCCTCTCCCCACCGCGCTCTGTGGTGACTGCATGGCGTTACTATGACAGAGGGGCTGTGGCGTTGTTATGGCAGCAGGCTGGACGGCCCGGCTATGTGCTGGTGAAAAGGACAGCCTGTCAGAGAGAGAGAGAGACAGAGAGAGAGAAAGAGAGAGACTCAGGTCCCCCCAACAGCTGAGCACAGACACCCCCCGCCCCCCTGCAGCCACCCTCCCTCCGGCCTTTCAAACATCTCCCAGACCCTGGGAACACCAAGAATTTCACATTCATCATCCTTACACATATACACACACCAACCCCTCTCACACTCCTCCCCAACCAACCCCTAAAGTTTGTGTCCATCCATGCATCCGTCCACCACTTAGCATCACTCGTCACCCACACTTCCAGCCACCTTCCTCACACACACACACACACACACACACACACACACACACACACACACAAACACACTGTTTTTCTTCGCTCCTCCTCAGTGCCCACACTACATCTCACTTCATTATGCCAACCTGTATCTTATAATCAAGTAAAGGATTTCAAATTTAAAAAAAAAAAAACTGAGATGAGAAGAATGATGATGCCAAAGACGATGCCTGAGTGCACTGAGTCACTGTGTGTGTGTGTGTGTGTGTGTGTGTGTGTGTGTGTGTGTGTGCGTGTGCATGTGTTAGTGTGGGGGAGAAAGAGAGATTTTGTTGAGGTCTCATTCAACTTTGAGCATGAAAGGCTGATCATTTGCATAAACTACATGCTGTCTGAGGGGCTTGGGGGTGGCAGCCACACTGAGAAAAGATATGAGAGAACATGAAAAAAAAAGAAAGCATGATCGTGAATTGCGGAGCAGTGGGAAGAAAGAGGAGGTTTGAATAAGAGAGAGGGTGAAAATTGGCAAAGAAAGGGTCTTAACACGTCTCCCAGTGGGATTAAATTGTCCAGGAACTTCTTTCTATATAATTTGGTGAATCTGGCAGCAGCTTGGCTGCAGGGCTGAACTCAGCCTGATTTCACATCAAGCTCCCACCTGAACTTCATCTGACAAGAGATACATACGCTGAGATGATGCAACCAGTTAAAGAACAGTGTAAATGTTCAGAGTGGTTCACTTGACATGATTTCATATGACAATATCTGCACGCAAAGAATGTTCTGTGTTAATGCTGAATTACAGAGCTGGGTTTGATTTCTTATGTTTTTCTGTTTTTGTCTCTTTTTTTTGCTCCTTTTGTTTTTTTAGAAAAAGACACAATGATGCTGACGCCTGCATGCTGTGGAGGATCTTCAGTGCATCATTGTGTTAATTACGTGGATTCTTCGGCCAGACATGAGCCTTTGTCTCTCTCTGTGCAATTAGGCAACTGCATGAAAATGTTCTCTTCTCCATGAATGAACTTCAAGTGTAACTGAATACAGTTTTAAACACGGTTCATAAATAGAATTAGTCCGTCACTAACCTTTTTTCATAAAGACGGTAGATTTGAAAATGAGTTTTGAGACCTCAAAAGGTATTTCGTTAGATACACTTGTATTAAGTCTTATTTATTTTTGAAACCTTTTTTTGAGAACTCTTTCTGAAAAATGAATAAAACTCTGGATGGATTTTGTTTGAAATGTAATCCTAATCATTGAATATTTTGTCATTCTAGATGATTATTTATGTAAATTGGTAATCAGATGGTGTGTTGAAGGCCTTGAAAGGTTGTTGTTTTTGTGGATAATGTATTCATATGACTATGGTATTTCATAGTGTCAGAGATAAAGGAAAGACATGTTTTTGTTCTTTATTCAATAAAATAATTATTCCAGAAACATGGTAAACGTGTTATTATTTGTGATATTGTTGAAACAGTTCATAAAGGCTGCTCTCTGTCAGCACCTTGGACAGAGGCAGAAGACTGAAAACAGGCGCTGCACGCTGTGGGCTGTTTGGAGACACGTGGGTCAGGTCTAACAGCCTGAAGTGGTAGGACCTAATTGTTTCATTACTACTGTTACATACTGTTTGAATCTGCAATGCTTTTTCACAAAGTTAGCAAGGAAATGGCAGAAGATGTAGCAACACGGGGGTGGGATGTATGGAAAGGCCTTGGCTCAGGCTTATATCGTATAAATAACAAAGAGCACAAAAAGCACACCTTTCTGACTACAATGCACTGTACCATGACAATAACGTGACTGCATTTCTCTTCATATGGTGTTTTTTTTGTCTTTTTTAAATAAATAAATTAGCCTTAATAAAAGTTTTAATGCGTTGCAATAACTTGTTCAATCCAAGAAATTTCCCCACATTCCGGAAAATCCTCTAATATGATGTCATCGTTTTTCTCTGTAGTCATAAGAATTTAAAGAATAATAATTAAAAACAAAGCCAAAAAAACCCCAAACACAGTCAGCATCAAGACTGAATGCAGGCATTCACTGTTCATGTCTTGTGAGGAACAATATTCAGCCATTTTTACATATTTCTCTCATGTTATAATGAGAGAGATGCCACACAATCACTAAAGTGTAATGTGGTAAATAACATGCCAACCATAAGACTCATACATCATAATCATCATCATCATCATCATCATCATCTCATCATCCGACTGTCTGTGTTAAACTGCCCCCCTCAGCGTGGAGAGTCCCAGTCTGCTGCTGGACACAGACAGAGGGAGTTGTGACCTCTCACTCTCCTGGGACACAATGTGACCCAGCACAAGCCGACAGACACGTGCATCTGTGACCCCTAACATTTTCTGACTTGAGGAATTTCACCATCCTAACACAGTGTACCTGACCACCAGCGTTAACAAGTAAAATCCACTATCAGAAAATATTCTTAACATGAAGGAATATTTCTTAGTGAAATTTTGATTTTGGTCCAGTCTTAATGCAACATGCAACTGCCTTTATATGTTACTGTCTATCAAAACAAAAGACATCACAACCATTTTTCAGTCAATGCAATCTTCCACCGGTCTGTTTTGATCAGAATACACTATATGGCTAAACCTGTCAATACATTTTGGAAGTTTGGCTTTGAAAAACTCTGACTTTGACAGCCCCATCGAACATGAACTGGAATGCAGAGCCAGGTTTTATCACTCACACATCAGTGCCCGACCTCACCAATGTTTTTGTGGCTGAAAATCCCTGCTGCAAAATATGCTTGAAAACCTTTGCAAACGTTTAATGAGATTAATGCCCATGGTTTCCAGGTGACCACATATTTTTGGCCATGTAACATATAATGCCTCTGCTTTTTCTTGATTTTTTCCACATTTGAGCATCAATGCCTGATTTGTGGCTGGACCACAACATGTAAGGCCAGCCCATAGCGAATATCCAAGAGTGACTGACTGACTATAATTCCACCATTGGTCCGCCGAATGCCATGTCACTGAGTTGCAGTCTCCCCATTGGCTATTATTCTTTCAAGATGAATTGGCGCAAACTTTTCCTATTAGGGGTGTTTACAGCCTGCAGTGTTGCCAACCTAATGCATTTGTCACTAGATTCAGAGACTTTTCCCAAACAAATCTTGGTATAGCTAAACCTAGTATATGGCTGGACTGTATGGGTGCCAACCGTGGGCTTAGGGCTACACCTCTTGTTACAGGCAGTCACCTTGCCGCACTGGTTTCCTGGCAGCTCCGGAGCTGCAGGGAAGCAGCCTTGCATCCATTAGGAAAAATAAACTACTTACATTACATGAATCGTTATTATTAATGGAGGCAGACGAATAACTAAACATAAGGCAAATCAAGGACGAGAGAGTAGGAGAGTGGGAGGAAGAGAGAGAAGCCATAGGTAACTGCTATGCTGAATTTTTGTGACTGTGTTAGATCAATGTGTACATGCAGGGTGATGTATACCCAGGTATGTTTGTGTAATGCGGAGTAATGAAGTTAACTGTCTGACAATGATTAAGCTAGCTACCTTAAACTAACTCCTTGCAATGCTAACCCCACTATTGTCTGTGGTATACTGTAACTATGGAAACAAGCACTTGGCTGGTGTTGTAGTGTGTAACCTATTTTGTAGATATGTTGCTGAAATTTCTGTACCACTGTATGAGTGCACTGATTAGAAGCTTATTAGATGTAAGCTGCTCCAGTATATTTTGTAAACTGCTGTGCTTGATATTTTGCGTGGCTTATTACTGACGTTTGTTCAGTGTCAGCACTGTGGATGTTTGGCGTGATAGCTGTGCATTATTACAGATGTACTGACATTTGTGATTGTTGCCTTTGTTGTGATAATTCAGTCATTACACACATGAGCTGAAGAAAGTTTGTCTTTGTCGTCTTTGACTCAAATATCCCCCTTTTCAGGGCTTTTACAATTACACTAGTTGAAATAAGAAATATATTCTGTTGCCTCTAACTTTCTCACTGATTGATGATTTTACAAGCAAATATAGCCAAAGCACAGCTTTTCTCTTTAATTTATTTGTTTGGTGATTTTGTCAGGCAACGTTGTGGTTATAAAATCAGGATTTTGGCATTGCAGAGCAGCAGCTTAGGGATGTCTTGAAAGTGAATGCTGGTTAACATATAGTCTTAATGGGCCATTTTTCAGTCACTGTTTCAAACTTGTTCCATTGTTTTACAACAGAAACAGAAAAACATGTAAATGAGATCAGCTTTATATAAAATCTGGCTGTATTAAAATACTGTATACGTGAGCACAAAGAGTAGGAGAGAAGAAAAACAGATAAAGGGCGGAAACCAGCCGACACTTGGCAGAATGCAAATACGACGCAATAATGTCGGTTGTTTACAGAAATACATAACAGTTTTCAGATAAGTCCTCAATTTCGCACATTGACCATATACGGTCCAGCTATATAGGCTTTGACCTAGTCATGTTCAACTATTATTAAGTTTATCTAACAGCTATGATTTTGTGTCAAATTAACACCACGCCGAGTCATTGAATCATTTGTTCTCATTTCACACATGTGAAGTTTGTGCCCAGCACTGTAAGTGTGTGTGATGTGAAACCTTGTCAGACAGAGATGACCAGAGGAACTCATGAGCTGCTGGCTGCAGGTGCTCTCTCTCACGGCACTCAGTGTGCATTCATTCATTCATTCTGCTCAGATTTTCTACTTGTCATCAGATAGAGATAGATGTTGTCTATTGTGTTTGGAGTCACCAGAGGTCACATTACTCACCAGAGCTAAGAAATTCATTTCCAGGCTGAGCTGCAGAGAACAAAGCACACTTGTTATGTGCTGTTATTATGCATAAATAAATAAACTAGTACTTATTATGGTGCCTCATTCTTTACACTGCTGCACTCCAAAATCTGGAATATAGGCAACATTTTCTATGAGACACGACTGAGTTTAACACGTTTGTTTATCAGAGCTGTCAAGTGCCAGAATGTAGAATCAGTATCAGTAACATCATCGGGTACATTTCACTTTTCAAACCAGGGACAGATTTCAGAGTGAATTCAGATGTTGTAGCTCTATCTCACCAACGACTAGTGGGCAGCTGTAGACTAGGGGTGTGCCTGTGGAGGGCTGCAGATGATTGTCCAGTCATTTATATCTTCCAACTCAGTGAGTTTTAGGTCTTGTACTCTGCGTTTGCATAAGAATAGAATCAGGCCCTGTGAACTTCCCCAACCTATTGACCCAGCTCCCCAGACATGAATGGCACTGCTTTGAGGCTCCCCAGCCTCTCAAACAGGCTTTAACCATGCCTTAAGTCCCAATCATGGTAATTTAATATATCTTAAGCCTGGCTGTTTTGCTGGAGCCTCTCTACAGTTTGTTTTAGGCATTCTCTGCTTCTCACCTCATCAGCGTTACTCCTTATTTGGTAAATTTAAGGGGCTGCTGTGGCACTAGGAGTTCCTTTTCAGCAGCTAAATAAGCCCAGACTCCATATAATTAGAAAAAAGTTTTTTTCCTTTTATTATTCAATCTTTTGATTTAGAAAAAAAAGTAAAAATCTCAGATAGCTGAAGAACAACATGTTGGGAAAGACTGAAGATGTCTCAACTGCACCAATGCATCACAAGTGGCAGCTTTAGGTCCAGGACAGTGAGCGTGTTTATTTCTAGTAACAACTTCATTTACATGTCATGTAGAGACCAGCTGAGAAGACCAGCTGAAAATGGTCATGTGGGCCTTTCACACAGTAACTCATTGTGTTTGTAGACCATGTTTCTTAAATATTTTTTAAATTGTGAATTATTGACATTTTTTGTGATTTAGGGATACAAAGATTTCGAATGAGAAAGGCAAAAAATTTGTTGGAAAAAAAATCACTTTGAAAGTAAATAGACTGTATTATAGTTTGTAAATTGTGTGTCATAAGGGCAGTTTAAAAGGTGATAAACAAAGTGCAGAGAAAGATGGCAAAAATTAGCCTAAATTAAATTTTGAGGAAGTACGTCATGTCAGACAAACTTCTTTCCCAGGCTTGTTAAAATCTTAACAGGATTTTAAGTGTCGACTTTTGTCCTTTCATAATGGCACATACAAGCCCCTTTGCTGCCCAATCTGTTATTAAAGCAGGTATCCCAGACTTCCCAAAATGCACATGAGCTGTAATGACCCCTTCAGGTGAGAAAATATGAAACAAGACCTTAACAGTGACTATAAGCAGACAAATACAATAGGCGTTAAAATTTCTAACCTGTAAAATATTCTAAATTTGACAAGCACATATGAATTTCTACAAGAAATATAATTGAGAGGGTATGTTTTAACTAATACAGTAACAGTCTAGTGCGCAGATTGCAGGAAGGCCTGCACCTTTTGCATTACAACCCTAATAAAAATCATCTAATTATTTGTGGCTCTGTACCACTGACCATTATACAAACTGAGGGCTGAAGACACTGTAAAGCAAAGCAGCACATAATAATGTACAACAATAATACAACCATTTTTATGAGATGCTGCAAATTACATGGTGACAAAGTATGACATGTGAAAAACTTGTTTTTCATGCCTCAAAACAATGAATATCTTCATGAGATTAGAAGATGCTGAGTCAGTGTTTGTGTCATGTCTGATAATGAAGGCAAGAACAGGACTAAATGCATTTTTCAGAACATTTTTTCCCCTCTGATCAGCGCTTTTTGTACAACTGGCTAAATGGCGAGTTTCTGGCAGCGATAACTTCAGATGTTTTTAACCCCAGAACCAAATGCATGTTTGGGCTTGCAACTTGTGTGTGAGCCACATATCTGCTAATTGTTTTGCAAATTAAAAAGCCATTTAACTTACTCATCATCTGCTGAAATAGACAGTTAAAGTGATTGTTTTTTAAAGCTTCATTTGTTTAACGAGTAACTCTTATTATAATTTAATGTGTGTGTCAATTCAATTCAGATGAATGTTTGTCCTAACTATAAACTGATACGGGCAATATTTTTCCCAGCAGGTTGTTGAACTCAGTTGAAGTACTTGAAACTGAAGACAATCAACCAATATAAACAACTGTAAAACATCATGAGTATCATATCTATTGTTTTATTATTATTATTATTATTATTATTATTATCATCATTATTATTATTATCATCATTATTATTCTCATAGACAAAAAGATATTACAGCTTCCACAGTGTGATTTAAATATAAATTTAAATATAAATAAAAATGTATATATATAAAATAAAAAATAATATAATATAAATATAATTTAAAATTATCTTCTTGTACATTGTGTTGAATGACCTTTTTAAATGGCAGAAAAACGTGTGTGATAGTGTGATAACCTTTTTTAAGGGTTAAATTCTTCACCCATTACTGTAAATCAGGAGATTCAGAATTAAATATTAACCATCATGTGCACCACGTGAGAATGCATTGAAAATAAAGCCATGAAACTTAAATCTGCTGCCCAAAGGTTTATTTTAAGTTCTTAAAGGAATTACATTTGTGAACATGAAGGACATGGGCTGTTGAATATGAAAGGAAACAAATAGAGATTAAATTTAACACAATAAATGTCTCTCGAAATGGCTTCTTAAAGACATAAGAATAAAGTTCCGTTAGATTAACATGGACATAGTATAAGAACTAAAGAGTAACATGGACTCACCTTACCAGAACTGCCACCCCATGCAAAGGTTAAAAAGAATGATTAGTCTAGTTGGAGTGCAGTCTTTAAATATCCTTGGAGTGATAAGGTGAACTTAATCAGGTAAATGGGGGGTGGTAAGGGTGAAAACAAGAGCCAATCAGCTATGAAGAAAAGAAAATAAGTGAGGTAGGTGGAGAAAGGAGGAGCAAAAAAAAGAAAAGAAAATAGGCATCTTTTAAATTTACAGTTTGGAAATATTTAATTCTCACAAATATTATATGTCACCAATAATTTCAGAGAAGCAGGTTGTCTGAAGATAGGTCTCGACTGTAAGAGAGATGTAAATGTATGTGAGCATGAAGAGCATTATTGAGAGAAGAGCAATCACCTTCTCTGAATATATAAAGGTAAAAAAGAGAAGATGCACTCATCCTAAATCCCAACATAACATGTAACCTGAGTAAGTAAACTAAAACAGAAGAAATTTAAGTCAATAAATTATATGTGCGCTTTCATGTGAGTACAGATAACCAGCCTGTGTCATTGTCGCTGTGGCACCACCTGCTGGAAATAAAGCTCAATGTGTTCCCTCGCTTTATTGTGCTCTTACCTGCATTTACCTCTTCACACAAACACACACAAAAAGCACAAGAGCATGCACACAAATGACAACGCAACCAATCATTCAGCTTCACCACTTGAAGTCGTGTTTGCATGCGCTTTCCTGATATCCCCAGTCTAAATAAACTGAAAATCTTAATCTAGCCAATATGTTAAAAGCAGTACCAACACAGAGAGTAGCATTTATGTACGTTCAATTCAACTATCTGCAAATTATTTTGCAAGTTCTGCTTAACTAACTTCACATTTTTACATGCATCTTCCCCTAGAACCAGGTTGTGTCTCTCTTATTGATGTCACGGATCCAAGACTCTTTTGTCCATCTATAGATGAAAAAATATTCTGTTTGCTGCAAATATGGACACATTTTTATGAATGAATATACAAAATAATTGGAAGGTAATATGAATATAGACAAATATAACTGATTTTAGAATGTTGGTTCTCAGCTTCTTTTTCTTTTCTTTTTTAATGCAGAGCACCACAGTGAGTGTTGATGTACAAGCTTTAAAACTTAACCATCAGAAAAACTTGTGCTTTGCTCTGTTACTGAAGTGTAATAATAATACATAAAAGGCACAAACTTGGGCTAGGTTTTTGTCATGTTTTTATGTTTATCCTTGTGTAACCTTTTTTTTTTTAAAAAACCCTTTCAAAAACAAGATGACGCATCTCAAGGAGCTTACCATGCAAACAATAGATAAGATGTAAATTACCACTCAAAGTAAAGGACTTTCAACCGTCGAACTCACATCTTCAATGCAGTGCATTGTGGGTTTTTTTTCCCTGGGATGGCTGATGAGCTTGGAGGATGGGGCACACATGGATATTTTCCCAAACACAGAGATGGGATTGGTCCCGAAACAAGGACCTTATCAAAGTTTAGGACACAAAAAACCCTCCATCTCTGCAGATACATAAACCCCCTGAGAGGAGAGATTTGTACAAGACAACAAAGCACACATTTGTTTCTCTTCTCTTCACGTCCAATCAAAGCCTCTAATGAACACGGTTTCTTCTCAGATAGTGGAGATCAAATAGTAGCAATTATCTGTGCAAACTTTGATGAGGTGGAATCCCATGCATTCATGGCTGCACATTCAACAATAATCTCAGTCCCCGGACTGGTTCACTGCACAACCACAGCTTAGTGAGGCCCACTATGCAAAAAAACCTAATGATCTCTAATGAAGGTCCATACAATGATCCATGCCGTGCCAAAAAACTACAGGACGCAGAGCTGTCACACACACACACACACATTTGCATACACACTGACACACATACATCTATGGTTTCTTTCTGATCATTTATTGCAAACTTTTTGATTCAGTCATCTTATCTTTTTGTTAATCCCATTTAAATCTTTGTAAATTCATGAGGTAAGAGAATATAACGGGTTTCTGCAGCGAGCTGGACTCTCAAGCTGTACAGCAGGATGTTTAGTAGCAGGCTGAGAGTTTGGACAGTTGTGTTTTACACCTGAAATGCTGAATTGTCCCATTCTCTGCTCTGCCATCTTAACAACCAAGCCACGTCTCTGCTGTGTTCCAGCCAAACGAGACAAAAAGCCGACCAGGAGGTCATCGCTGTGCTTTAGTCTGGAAGTATTCATGTTTTCAACATGAACTATTTGATGGATTGCCATGTAATTTTACACAGACATTCATGGGCGAAAGATAATTTATCCTACTGAATTTGGTGATCCTCCGACTTTTCCTCTCGCACCACCAGCTCGTTCACATGTCTGTTTTTGAGTAAAAAGTCGTCTCAACTATTTTTTGGATTGAACTTTGGTACAGACATTTTTGTCCCCTTCAGGATGAATTTTTATCTCTTTGGTGAGCCCTTAACTTTTCGTATAGCGCCATCATCAGGTCAGAATTTCAGCGTTTCCCATCCTTTGGTTTATGACTAAATAACAAATCACATTCTCATCATCCTTAGCTGTACTGTATGTTTCATACTAACTGAGATATAAAAATACTATAAAGACAAGATGCTCACCTATGATGATGACCATGGTAAACATTATACCTGCTAAATAGCAGAATGTTTGCGCTTATATAAGCATTTAGCTCATAGCATTGCTGTGCCTAGAGTGTCACAAAGCTGATAGCTTGGCTGTAGATGCCAGTATTTATTATTTTTTATCATGATAAGCAAACCAGCTATGGTTCATAGTTTAAATGTGAAGTTGATTGTGTTCACATTCAGATTTAATAAATCTGATCTTTGTTACCTTATATTGCCGATATTGTTTCAAGTTCAAGTTTATTTCTCGTTTCAACGGCAAAAAACACCAAATAACATCAACAACAGGAGCACATCATTAAACTGAACATCAGAGAAATCAGAAAAGCATCAAAACAAATCATAAATCATCTAAAGCCTGAATGCAATAAAAGATTTATAATACAGAGCATAAGGTATACAGTCTATCAGCATGCACATGAACATATTTATATAAATATGTGCAAAGTAATAAGTGGTGCAAGCAAGAGCAGGTGAATTGGCTCACATTTGCTACCAAAGCTGTCAGACTTCATGAGGTGATGAACCCAAGAGGGAGATATCACAACATAGAAAAAAATGTGTACTGACAGTTTCCACTACAAGATAGATGCTGCAGCTTTTCCTAACAGGCTGGTTGCATGCACAATAACTGATCCAAATGTTGCATTACACAGTAAAATTATCTTTAACCCAGTGGGTCTACCTAAATACTGAAGTACAGCATGCCTGCCATAATGAGGACCTTTTCTAACGTGTTACTGACCAAAAAAAGTATACACACAACATCTCACACGTACAATTGTGCATACATATAAACACAAACAGAGTGTTCATAAAAACAGGAGCCCTGTGCCTCTCAGGCTGGGAGGGAAAAAGGCCTGAATTTCATCAGGGAGAGCACACAATCACAGGGCCACAGTGTGTCTCTGTAGCCGGGCAGGGCAATGTGTGCACATCAGGTTTTGTGCGGCTCTGACGAGATGTGACAGCCCAGCTCTCACTCAAAGATCCCCGAATTTGGTCCATTTTTATGCCTTTTCCATTTACAATGCTTCAGTGGAGATTTCTTTATTTCAGAACGGACAATGGTCTCTTTCTTTCTCACTCCCTACAACTCCCTCTCTCTCCCTCACACACACACACACACACACACACACACACGCACGCACACACACACAAAACCTCGCCGGCAGAGGCACGCACACTTGCTTGCTGTCATGCTCATTTTGATGGTAATTAATGACATCACCACTGCGTGCGGGTGCATGGTGGTGTGTGGTGTGGTGGTGTGTGGTGTGGTGTGGTGTGGTGTGGTGCGTGTGTGTGTGTGTGAGGGGAGGGTGGGAGGGTGTGCGTTTGTTTGTTGAGCAAACCGTGGGAACAGGGAGCTCTCCAGGGTGGCGAGTCAGGGCCTCCAACAATACATATGCTGTTGCTTTTCACCCAAACACCCTCCCTTCCCAAGAGAATCCTTCCTCTCCCCTCCTTTCCTGTCCCCCTCTTTCCCTCCTTTTTTTTCTCCATGACTTTCCCTCCTTCCTTTTTATTTGTGAGATTACTGCCCCCTCTCTGTCAGTGTGTCTCATCAGCATTAACGTAGCTGGAGTTGATGGCTTCTGCGAGGATAAGTCACCTGCAAGAATTACGATGTGCTCTTAAAGGGTGGCATACAGCTGGCATTCAGGAATGAATAATTTAGGTCTTCCCATTAGGAGCACTGATGATTTTGGTGCAGAGATGCTTTAGTGCAACTAGTACAGTCCCTGAAACATAGTCATGCGAAAGAGTGTAGAACAGCTATTTACACCCACTTGCATTACTGTAAAAGTAAGACAGTAGCCTTTTTTGTATACCCTCTAAAATCAGTAATTCTGCTTTCACAAAAGTAAATTTTTTGGTTTTAAATGCCTCTTCCTTCCTAAGGCCAACTCCTACAAGGCCCTCCTTTGCAAAAGATAGATACTGCAGGACCAGCACTTGAGACCATCACTCAGGAGAGGAATCATTAATGTATCCATGCGCAAATATTTAATGTCAAGATGCCACATTGGCCATTTTTATCCTAACTTACATACAGCAGTCAGCCATACTCTGATTTTAAAATTTTAAAGGTAATGTTGTTCTGTAAAGAAGAATGAAGAGGCCAAGTGCTCAGCTGGTCACTTGTTGTAAGTCCAGGGATAAGGTGCTCTGGAGGATTCAAATTTTTAAAAAAAAAAGCTAAATGAAATAATGGCCACAGGACAAAATAGGTCCAGTTTATGTGAGATCATTTTATAATCGCTATCTGTCTGTAGTCTTTGCCATGTCCCTCAGTAACTCTGCAGTTATTATTGATGACAGTGTCATATCAGTTTTCCTCTTATTTAGAGTGAGCATGTGTTTTTAGGATGGATCTGGATAGTAACACAGCAGGAGACTCATGGGATAGGAGCTCATGCAGATCAGGTCTTGGGGGGAAGAGGTTCAGCACACTCTCTCTTATGCCGTCAGCTTCAGTCTGTGTAATAACATTCTGCTTGCAGTTCTCCCCAATACATTTTGAAAAGGTGTCCATACAGTATATGTGCAATAAAACAGGCTTCTTGAGTCCATCTCTCGGCTCCCAGATATACATCACAATAATTCTCTTTTCATGCTTCTGAGGATCAGAAAAACTGCTTTTCAGACCCTTGTCATAGAGATTCTGTTGTTTTCATTGCTATGCTTGTGGGTTGAAATGTGATTACAAAAAACACCAGATTTTTCTTGACTCACTGAAATTGGTGCTGTGTAACATAGTTAGCTGAAAAGTATAGTTTAGATGTTGATGTGACAATTGTTATTCTGGGATGGAAGTGAAAAGTGAAGTGAAACTTGGAATACACATAACTGGACAGTATGGGCGTACCACTTGGCTCAGTCCTTACCGCAGCGGCCATGGGTTCCAACCCATGGCCCTTTGCTGCATGTCCTCCCCTCTCACTCCCCAACTTTCCTGTCACTCTCTCACTGTCCCTATATGAATAAAGGCAAAAACTGCCCAAAAAATAAATTAAAAAAAAATTGGATGTAAGTATTGTAATACACAAGCAGAAAATTATGCTTTTATTTTATTCTATAGTAATAATGATAATAACAATAATCAAATAATATCTTCTATGCACAAATTAGGATTTAGGGGCAGGTGGAGTAGTGAATTAGCTAAACCATTCAGTTTGGATCCCTCGTATATGTTTTAAAGCAGCTCTGATTTCTTCTTTTTCAATCTAGGCAGGGAACTAGTGGCCTTTGTGCCTGAATCAAAGCACTCCCCTGCTATGAATAGTGATTTCTCTGGTTCTCCTCCTCACTAGTGCTGGCTGAGAGGTCTTCTCCCCCAAGACTTTCCCCCTTGACCCCAACGAATGGACTCTTGTCAACTGAATAAAAAAAGAAGTGATTGGCCTTTAGTGATGTCTGGTGTTCAGGCAATGGATGTTTGATGAGTAATCACAAAGACAGAAAGGATCCTAAGAAGAGAGTGCTGGAGCTCAGCACTCAGTTGGATGTCTTGTGATATGACATGAGCATTACAAGCTCTGGACAGTGAGGAGGATCATTTTACTGGTTACAGGGTCATCTCTTAACATAACTCATTGCATTGATAACAAATTTTTTTTGTTTTTTGTTTTTTGTTTTGCTTCTTTGTCATGAGAACTAGAAAACTGCCTATAATGAAATAGTCTGAGAGAAAGCATAAAGATGTGACTACTAATTGATGATTGTCAATGTCATGTGGCACTTTATGGACTGCTAGAAGGACAGGAGCTTTTCAGGAGCGTGCTGATGGGTTTTACTTAGACCTCTTGTGCCCCTGATATATTGCTCAGTGGCCATGTGAGACCGCTTGGCGAGGACAGTGAGAAAATGTAGGTTGTTACGTCCATCTATAAGCCCAGATGGACTCTGCAGCCTGCTCCAATCAGCTCACAAAGGTGATATAATTGCCAGGGCAGGATGGGACAAGGCCACCGCCTTTGGAGTTCTTCAGTCTCCTCCTTTTCCCATTGCACCTATTCTCTCCCACTCTATACTCACTGATTATACTCCCCTCCCTCATTGTCCCATTATCCCCCTCCAACAACAGGCCAATTTGTCCCTCCAGCTTGGCTCCCGCCTTCCCTCCTGCTGCGTTATTTAGCCTCTCTTCTGCACTTCAATGGCAGGTACTGATTAGAGAACTTCCACGACCTCTTCGCTATTCCTCAAGAAATCCCTCCTCCCCTTCCCAGCAACCTTTAATCTGATTACAGGCTCTCTGCAGCTTTTCAGAGGAGGCCAGTCCCAGGAGGACAATGGCAGACCAAGTGGTTTCACAAACACTCTCCCCAGGGTCATATGATTCACAAGAGGAGCTGCATCCACTCTCCTCCAGCATCAGGTCCCAGCAAGGCCTGTCTAGAAACATCTCTGTTACAGTGACACTGTCCGTCACCTTTGGGATCCTTTCCTTAAAAAAATCTCAGAAGACTTTTACAGTCTCTGAAAAGGCTGGATTTGAGTCAAGACTGATTTGAATAACAACACACATACACTAACATTTTGACACTTCCGAGCCTTCATCACTGTCAAACTCTGTTGAATCTGATGTTTTGATGAAATGGTTCAATGATTTTGGCTCTTATTAGAGGCTACAAATCAGTCAATGTTCCTGTCTTGTTTTCCCCCAGAAGTTTGTTGAGAAGCAGCTGGTTTTGCTTCACATTGCTGCAGGATGGACAGAGAATACACTTTTCGTTATGTCTATTTTAAAGTGTCTTGTTTGAAATAACTGGAATCCCTGCCACACCTTCTTTCTTGATTTCATGAATTCAGTCAGTCCAAATAAGTATATTAATGAATACAATTTTTTTTAGCAAACCTTTCTTTAAAAATGCTCAAAAAGCAGCATCTGTCTATGTCACTGTTAATAAACCCAGTACCATGACATAGCCTTGCTGTGTAAACATCTAAAAGAGCCATTCAAATATTGACACATTTTTCTGTTCTGGGGAACATCTGACAACCTTTGAAAAAATGATAATTAATGAACAGTTCTGCAGACAAGAAGGTTGTGGTGGGATTATTAATTTGAGCTGTTTTGCCTACAAGTCGTCAGAAGAACATTATAGACACAGTGAAATTAGTATGATCATAATCAAAACTTAAAACTAACATGCAAAATTTCTAACATGCAAAAGGTTTTTAGTAAATTATCTTGTCTTAATTTATTTGATAAATACCATAAATCATAATCACACTATCACATTCTTAACTCTCAAAGTCGTAGCTGTCCAAAAACCAAAACATATGCAACTCCCTTTCTGGGAAAGGTATAGTAAGTATACCATTATCATGTCATTATAAACACATGGACACACATGAGGTTATTAACATTGAACTTTAGGAAAGCAGTGTATCTAATACAAAAGTGGGGGTCAATTAAATAAATATGATGCCATGTAAATGATGTTGTTTCATTGAACTAATAGCACAGAGTCTGAAGGATGTAACCCAAACAGTGTTTAAACAGGTAACCTCACAGTTAACTTGTTAACAGGCCTTTTTAGAGACCTCTTCACTCAATAAAGCTTCTGCCACCAGCCAACCAGACAAGACAAGCACAAAGCATATGTCCACCCAGTGTATTCAGAGTTCATTAATGTCACAGTGATTGGTCAGGAAGTGACCCTATTGACTGCCCTGTCCAGGCCTCATTAGCATCAGAATAAAAGGAGCAGAGATACCAGAGCCCTGGAGGCAACAAGCAAGCGCTCGATAGCCCAAAGGGGTGAGATGCCCAGTGGACATCCACTGGTCCCAGTTTAACTCTTCTTTGACTCTCCAGACTCTCACCTTGAGTTATGTCAAAATGAAGACTGTTGTTGAAGAGAGGAATATATTTCTCCACTCATTCAAGGAGCTCATCAGTTATAGGAACTAATCGGGAGTAACACATATTCAA
Organism: Seriola lalandi dorsalis; assembly: GCF_002814215.2. Classification (NCBI taxonomy): domain Eukaryota; kingdom Metazoa; phylum Chordata; class Actinopteri; order Carangiformes; family Carangidae; genus Seriola; species Seriola lalandi. The sequence continues at coordinate 453,933 of NW_019525519.1, read as the reverse complement.
AGCTTACGTGACCTGAATCCCTCAGGTCACGTAACAGTAAGAGCCAGTCAGATTCCCATGAAACTGCTCTGGAAGCAGAATTCAAGAGAACTGATGTAAATGTAATTGATACAGTTTTCTTTTTTAGTGTGTCTTTTCTCCTTTGGACCTCCACCTTTGACTTTCATGCTCATACACATCACATGGCAATTAGACTTATGTGTTGTTTGTCAGTAATTCATAAAATCATTAAATACAAAAGATATCTGTCAATATTGATGTAATGTCCAGTAGATGTCCTCATTAGATCAAAAAAAAGAAATGGCATTTTGCTCTTCTGGAAGCTGTTTTGGTCTGTGGTTGGAGTGAAAAGTCAGTCCCCACATAAAGCAAATGTACAGAAACAAAGGATATTATTATTATTACCCTGGAATAGGAACAGTAAAGTATGTAAGTACAATTGTGTATCCTGTTTGTTCCTCTAATTATAAAACCTGTGACAAACTAAAACACTGACTACTGTTCTTTCAAAATTTTCTTCATATCACATGGTCATATACATTTATCCTGCATCTTTAAGAACATATCACTAAGTGTTGAATTAATGAGCACTAGAACTGAAGGTTATGATATTTAAACAGTTTAACATCAGAGAAATATCAACTAAAACAGCACTTACCAACATATTTTCTTACCTCATAGCTCCACCTTGTGGAGTAAAAAAGAAGTTACAATCAAGAGAAAAATATTTCAAACAGGGTCAAATTATTTCTGTTTGACATAGTGATTGATGAGCAGGGCTGTTTTGTAACATGATAACAGTCCGCTCAACGGTAGCTTTTCAAAAAGTTTTGATAGTCTTTATTTTCATTTCCTCCCTCACTGTTGAAACTAAAACAATACTACTGTCATTGGTTGTAACACTGGTTTTACGGGTTTCTGCCTTATTGATTTTATTCCTGTCTCCTGGTTTCTAACTTTGTAACATTAGTTTTGAAAAGTTTTTTACTAATAAACTTTAATGTTTTATTTAATAAAAATATTAGTAATAACCTTACTCTCATTATTATTATTATTATTATTATTACTGTATGTGCAGAAAGTGAACCTTCAGGTTAATACAAGAAAAAATCAAATGAAAACGAGTTATAAACCTTGTGAATATCAAAACCTATTTTCACAATTTTTTTAGCCAGGTTGTGTGTCAAACAAGGGCACATGTTTGGTCTCGACATTGGTAGGGACGCAACAACATCGCCTCCCCTCCAAAAGAAAGAGATTGGCTTTTTAATGCCATCCACCAAAGGGTTTATTAACATATATGATCTAAATTTACATTTAGGAATGGCCATATGCAAATTTAACGTATGTACATGTGTTGAATTTCTATATATGAAATATATGTGCATATGAAGAAATGTTTGTATGTATTTAAAGTATAGCCCATATAGGCAATGTAAAAATTACATATGAAACTTAGAAATTGGAACCTTCTCCCAACCGGATCCCTGTTCACCAACCTATGCTGGAGTGCTAGTTTTTGTTTCTTACTTTAGGTTAGGGGGTTGGAGATCACCAGTAGTTCAGTTATCGGTTTTTGTTTTGGTTTAGGTTAGCTTTTGAGTTAGGAAGTTTAGAGGGTGATGGTCGATGATATTTTTACTATGTTTAAAATAAACCTGAGTTGGCATCTCTGCCTGCCATCCTATTAGCCTATATGTTTGGGTCTCCAGTTTGAGCCTGTAGTTTTGGTAATAGGGAGGCCATAACATTGACATATATGTCTAGCTAATAGAAACATGTATTTCAGTATGTCTGTTTATATTAAAGACATATTTTATATAAATATATATCCACCCCAAAGTCGGTCAGTATATGTTCATTTCATATATGTAAATATAAAGGATAGACATGCATGTTTAAATTTAATAAGAAATAATTGACACATGTGGTAACATAACTCTTGATATGAGGACATACTGTATATGTCATATATGTCATAAGTCATAATATACTAAGGCATAAAAAGTCATTGTATAGTAAGGCATTAGAGTTATCTAATGTTCATGTCTTTAGACTGTGGGAGGAAGAGTACCCACGCAGGCACATGGAGAACATGCAAACTCAACACAGGCAGGCCACAGGCCCAGGGTTCAAACCCAGAATCATCTCAGTATGAGGCAAGCGTTCCACTGTTCTAACCAATGTCCTACCGTGCCGCACTATAAAAAAGTCATAGGATGGTAAGGCATAAAAAAGTCATTGTATATTAAAAGATCATAGTATGGTAAAGCAACTATGATATTTTTATGGCAAAAATGCAAGTATTTGGACAGCTTGATAATGCTAGATAATGTCAAAGTTTAGGACTTCAAAAAATTTCACAGTATGATAACATTAAAAAATGTCCTAGTTAGTAAGGCATAATAAAATCAAAAAACATGTGATGACATGAAAAGTCAAAAAGTGTCATAGTATAGTAAGGCATAAAAATGTGTAAAAAACATCATAGAATAGTAATGGCATCAAAATTGATGATAGAGTTAGGCATAAAAATGTGAAAAAACGTTATATTATACTGAGGCATAAAAATGTTAAATAAAAATATCATAGTATAGTAAGGCAGAAAAATGTCAAAAAAAGTCATAGTACATTATGGAATAAAAATGTCAAAAGTCGTCATAGTATAGTATGTCTTAAAATGTCAAAAATTATCATAGTATAGTATGGCGTAAAAATATATAAAACGTCATAGTATAGTATGGCATAAAAATGTCAAAAAATATCATAGTATAGTGTGGCGTAAAAATATCAAAAAAAGGCATAGTATAGTATGGCATAAAAGTGTCAAAAAACATCATAGTATAGTGTGGCATAAAAATGTCAAAAAAAATATCATAGTATAATATGGCATAAATCATCAAATAGCGTATGAAAGTGTCATAGTATGGTGTCAAACATTATCATAGTATAGTGTGGCGTAAAAGTGTCCAAAACAGTCATAGTATAGTTTGGCATAAAAATGTCCAAAAATGTCATAGTATAGTATGACATAAAAATGTCAAAAAACATCACAGTATAGTAAGGTGTAAAAATATCAAAAAATATCATAGTATAGTATGGCATAAAAATATCAAAAAACGCAATATTATAGTATGGCATAAAAACGTCAAAAACCGTCATAGTATAGTATGGCATAAAAATGTCAAGAAATATCACAGTATTGTAAAGAGTGAAAATATCAAAAAATATCATAGTATAGTATGTCATAAAACTGTCAAAAAACGTCATAGTATAGTATGGCGTAAAAATGTCAAAAATTGTCATAGTATAGTATGGCGTAAAAACGTTGAAAAATGTCATAGTATAGTGTGGCATAAAAATGTCAAAAAACATCACAGTATTGTAAGGTGTAAAACTGTCAAAAGTCGTCATAGTATAGTAAGTCATAAAAATGTCAAAAAACATCACAGTATAGTATGGCATAAAAACATCAATGTAATTTCTATTTCTTTGGATTGTGGAAGCTAGCCACAAATCCCCATACAAGCAGAGGGAGAACATGCAAACCTCAACACATAAAAGCCCCCACGAATGTGATTCGAACCAACAATCTTCTTTACTTGAGGCAAGAGTGCTAACCACTGTACCACCATGTTAAAGAAGTAGGAAAGTCATAGTGAAATGTAATGAATAAAATCATCAAATAGCGTATGAAAGTGTCATAGTATGGTGTCAAACATTATCATAGTATAGTATATCATAAAAACGTCAAAAAACGTCAAAGTACAGTATGGCATAAAAATGTCAAAAAATATCATAGTATAGTATGGCGTAAAAATATCAAAAAACATCATAGAATAGTATGCCATAAAAATGTCAAAAAATATCATAGTATAGTATGGCATAAAAGTGTCAAAAAACGTCATTGTATAGTGTGGCATAAAAATGTCAAAAGTCGTCATAATATAGTGTGGCATAAAAATGTCAAAAAATATCATAGTATAGTATGGCATAAAAATGTCAAAAAACATCATAGTATAGTGTGGCATAAATATGTCAAAAAACATCACTGTATTGTAAAGCGTGAAAATATCAAAAAATATCATAGTATAGTATGTCATAAAAACATCGAAAAATAGTGTGGCATATAAATGTCAAAAAACGTCATAGTATAGTATGGTATAGTATGTCATAAAAACATCGAAAAACGTCATAGTATAGAATGGCTTAAAAATGTCAAAAAACATCATAGTATAGTATGGCTTAAAATGTCAAAAAATATCAAAATATTGTAAAGCGTGAAAATATCAAAAAATATCATAGTATAGTATGGCATAAAAATGTCAAAAAAACATCATAGTATAGTAAGGCTTAAAATGTCAAAAATGATCATAGTATAATATGGCGTAAAAATGTCCAAAACAGTCATAGTATAGTTTGGCATAAAAATTTCAAAAAATTTCATAGTATAGTATGGCATAAAAATGTCAAAAAACGTCATAGTGTAGTATGGTTTCAAATGTCAAACATTATCATAGTATAGTATGGCGTAAAAATGTCAAAAGTCGTCATAGTATAGTATGGCATAAAAATGTCAAAAAACATCACAGTATTGTAAGGCGTAAAAATATCAAAAAAATATCATAGTATAGTGTGGCATAAAAATGTCAAAAAACATCATAGTATTGTAAGGCGTAAAAATATCAAAAAATATCATAGTATAGTATGGCATAAAAATGTCCAAAAATGTCATAGTATAGTATGGCATAAAAATGTCATAACACGTCATAGTATAGTATGGCATAAACATGTCCAAAACGTCATAGTATAGTATGGCATAAAACGTCAAAAAACGTCATAGTATGGTGTGGTATAAAAATGTCAAAAAACATCACAGTATAGCAAGGAATAAAACTATTTTAAAAAAATCATAGTATAGTATGGCATAAAAATGTCAAAAGTCGTCATTGTATAGTGTGGCATAAAAATGTCAAAAAAATATCATAGTATAATATGGCGTAAAAACGTTGAAAAATGTCACAGTATTGTAAAGAGTGAAAATATCAAAAAATATCATAGTATAGTATGGTATAAAAATGTCAAAACATCATAGTATAGTATGTCATAAAATTGTCAAAAAACGTCATGGTATAGTATGGCGTGAAAAAATGTCAAAAATTATCACAGTAATTTAATAAAAATGTCAATGTAATTTTAATTTCTTTGGATTGTGGAAGCTAGCCAGAAAACCCCATACAAGCAGAGGGAGAACATGCAAATTTCAACACATAAAAGCCCCCACGAATGTGATTCAAACCAACAATCTTCTTTACTTGAGGCAAGAGTGCTAACCACTGTACCACCATGTGAATGCAGTAAGAAAGTCATAGTGAAGTGTAAGGAATAAAATAATCAAATAGCGTATAAAAGTGTCATAGTATAGTATGGCATAAAACGTCAAAAAACGTCATAGTACAGTGTTTCATAAAAATGTCAAAAAACGTCATAGTATAGTATGGCTTAAAATGTCAAAAAAATATCATACTATAGTATGACATAAAAGCATCAAAAAACGTCATAGTATAGTGTGGCTTAAAAATGTCAAAAAATATTATAGTATATTATGGCATAAAACGTCAAAAAACGTCATAGTACAGTGTTTCATACAAATATCAAAAAACGTCATAGTATAGTATGGCATAAAAATGTCAAAAAAACATCATAGTATAGTGTGGCTTAAAATGTCAAAAAATATCATAGTATAGTATGGCATAAAAACGTCAAAAAACGTCATAGTATAGTATGGCATAAAAATGTCAAAAAACATCATAGTATTGTAAGGCGTAAAAATATCAAAAAATATCATAGTATAGTATGGCGTAAAAATGTTGAAAAATGTCATAGTATTGTATGGCGTGAAAATGTCATAAAATATCATAGTATAGTATGGTATAAAAATGTCAAAACATCATAGTATAGTATGTCATAAAATTGTCAAAAAACGTCATGGTATAGTATGGCGTGAAAAAATGTCAAAAATTATCACAGTAATATAATAAAAATGTCAAAGTAATTTTCTTTTCTTTGGATTGTGGAAGCTAGCCAGAAAACCCCATACAAGCAGAGGGAGAACATGCAAATTTCAACACATAAAAGCCCCCACGAATGTGATTCGAACCAACAATCTTCTTTACTTGAGGCAAGAGTGCTAACCGCTGTACCACCATGTGAATGCAGTAAGAAAGTCATAGTGAAGTGTAAGGAATAAAATA
>NW_019525519.1:444459-447659 GCF_002814215.2 Seriola lalandi dorsalis | reverse complement strand
GTATAGTATGGCATAAAAATGTCAAAAAAACATCATAGTATAGTAAGGCTTAAAATGTCAAAAATGATCATAGTATAATATGGCGTAAAAATGTCCAAAACAGTCATAGTATAGTTTGGCATAAAAATTTCAAAAAATTTCATAGTATAGTATGGCATAAAAATGTCAAAAAACGTCATAGTGTAGTATGGTTTCAAATGTCAAACATTATCATAGTATAGTATGGCGTAAAAATGTCAAAAGTCGTCATAGTATAGTGTGGCATAAAAGTGTCAAAAAACATCACAGTATAATAAGTCATAAAAACGTCAAAAATATCATAGTATAGTATGGCTTAAAAATGAAAAAAAAAATCACAGTATTGTGAGGCGTAAAAATATCAAAAAACGTAATAGTATAGTATGGCATAAAAACGTCGAAAAACATCATAGTATAGAGTGGCATTGTATATTAACACATAAAAATGTCAAAAAACACCATAGTATAGTATGGCATAAACATGACCAAAACGGTCATAGTATAGTATGGCATAAAAATAGAAAAAAATATCATAGTATAGTAGTGCGTAAAAATGTCAAAAATTATCACTGCATAGTATGGCATAAAAATGTCAAAAAACGCAGTAGTATAGTGTGGCACAAAAATGTCATGAAATATCATAGTATAGTATGGCTTAAAATGTCAAAAAATATCACATTATTGTAAAGCGTGAAAATTTCAAAAAATATCATAGTATAGTATGGCGTAAAAATGGCGTAATTATGTCAAAGATTATCATAGTATGTCATAAAAACATTGAAAAATAGTGTGGCATAAAAATGTCAAAAAACGTCATAGTATAGTGTGGCATAAAAACATCGAAAAACGTCATAATATAGTATGGCTTAAAATGTCAAAAAAATATCACATTATTGTAAAGCGTGAAAATATCAAAAAATATCATAGTATAGTATGGCATTGTATATTAACACATAAAAATGTCAAAAAAAATCACAGTATAGTGAGGCATAAAATTATCAAAATTATCATAGTATAGTGTGGCATAAAAATGTCAAAAAACGTCATAGTATTGTATGGCGTAAAAATGTCAAAAAATATCATAGTATAGTATGGCGTAAAAATGTCCAAAAATGTCATAGTATAGTATGGCATGAAAATGTCATAACACGTCATAGAATAGTATGGCATAAACATGTCCAAAACGTCATAGTATAGTATGGCATAAAACGTCAAAAAACGTCATAGTATGGAGTGGTATAAAAATGTCAAAAAAATCACAGTATAGCAAGGAATAAAACTATTTAAAAAAAATCATAGTATAGTATGGCATAAAAATGTCAAAAGTCGTCATTGTATAGTGTGGCATAAAAATGTCAAAAGTCGTCATTGTATAGTGTGGCATAAAAATGTCAAAAAAATATCATAGTATAGTATGGCATAAAAATATGAAAAAAAAGTCATAGGGTAGTATGGTTTCAAATGTCAAAAGTCGTCATTGTATAGTGTGGCATAAAAATGTCAAAAAAATATCATAGTATAGTATGGCATAAAAATATGAAAATAAGTCATAGGGTAGTATGGTTTCAAATGTCAAAAGTCGTCATATTATAGTGTGGCATAAAAATGTCTAAAAGCATCATAGTATATTATGGCATTAAAATGTCAAAAAAACGTCATAGTATAGTATGGCATAAAAATGTCAAAAAACATCATAGTATAGTATGGCTTAAAATGTCAAAAATTATCATAGTATAGTATGGCATTGTATATTAACACATAAAAATTTCAAAAAACATCATAGTATAGTATGGCTTAAAAACGTCAAAAAACGTCATAGTACAGTGTTTCATAAAAATATCAAAAAACGTCATAGTATAGTATGGCATAAAAATGTCAAAAAAACATCATAGTATAGTATGGCTTAAAATGTCAAAAAACGTCATAGTATAGTATGGCATAAAAATGTCAAAAAACATCACAGTATTGTAAGGCGTAAAAATATCAAAAAATATCATAGTATAGTGTGGCATAAAAATGTCAAAAAACATCACAGTATTGTAAGGTGTAAAAATATCAAAAAATATCATAGTATAGTATGGCATAAAATGTCACAAAATATCATAGTATAGTATGGCATAAAAATGTCATAAAACATCATAGTATAGTATGGCATAAACATGTCCAAAACGGTCATAGTATAGTATGGCATAAAAATGTCAAAAAACGTCATAGTATAGTATGGCATAAAAATGTCATAAAACGTCATAGTATAGTATGGCATAAAAACGTCAAAAAACGTCATAGTATAGTGTGGCATAAAAATGTCAAAAAACGTCATAGTATAGTATGGCATAAAAATGTCAAAAAACATCATAGTATAGTATGGCATAAAAATATCAAAAAATATTATAGTATAGTATGGCTTAAAATGTCAAAAAACATCACAGTATAGTGTGGCTTAAAAATGTCAAAAAACATCACAGTATAGTGTGGCATAAAAATGTCAAAAAACATCATAGTATAGTATGGCTTAAAAATGTCAAAAAACGTCATAGTATAGTGTGCCTTAAAAATGTCAAAAAATATCATAGTATATTATGGCATAAAACGTCGAAAAACGTCATAGTACAGTGTTTCATACAAATATCAAAAAACGTCATAGTATAGTCTGGCTTAAAAATGTCAAAAAACATCATAGTAGAGTATGGCTTAAAATGTCAAAAATTATCATAGTATAGTATGGCAATGTATATTAACACATAAAAATGTCAAAGAATATCATAGTATAGTATGGCATAAAGATGTCCAAAAATGTCATAGTATAGTGTGGCATAAAAATGTCAAAAAACGTCACAGTTTAGTATGGCATAAAAATTTCAAAAAATATTATAGTATAGTATGGCTTAAAATGTCAAAAAATATCACAGTGTTGTAAAGAGTGAAAATATCAAAAAATATCATAGTATAGTATGGCATAAAAATGTCAAAACATCATAGTATAGTATGTCATAAAATTGTCAAAAAACGTCATGGTATAGTATGGCGTGAAAAAATGTCAAAAATTATCACAGTAATATAATAAAAATGTCAATGTAATTTTCATTTCTTTGGATTGTGGAAGCTAGCCAGAAAACCCCATACAAGCAGAGGGAGAACATGCAAATTTCAACACATAAAAACCCCCACGAATGTGATTCGAA
>NW_019525519.1:356751-442711 GCF_002814215.2 Seriola lalandi dorsalis | reverse complement strand
AACGTCAAAGTATAGTATGGCATAAAAATATCAAAAAATATTATAGTATAGTATGGCATAAAAATGTCAAAAACCATCACAGTATAGTAAGGCGTAAAAATATAAAAAAATATCATAGTATAGTATGGCATAAACATGTCCAAAACGTCATAGTATAGTATGGCATAAAACGTCAAAAAACGTCATAGTATGGTGTGGTATAAAAATGTCAAAAAACATCACAGTATAGCAAGGAATAAAAATATTAAAAAAAATCATAGTATAGTATGGCATAAAAATGTCAAAAGTCGTCATTGTATAGTGTGGCATAAAAATGTCAAAAGTCGTCATTGTATAGTGTGGCATAAAAATGTAAAAAAAATATCATAGTATAATATGGCATAAAAATATGAAAAAAAGTCATAGTGTAGTATGGTTTCAAATGTCAAGAGTCGTCATATTATAGTGTGGCTTAAAAATGTCAAAAAACATCACAGTATAGTGTGGCATAAAAATGTCAAAAAACATCATAGTATAGTATGGCTTAAAAATGTCAAAAAACGTCATAGTATAGTGTGGCTTAAAAATGTCAAAAAATATCATAGTATATTATGGCATAAAACGTCAAAAAATGTCATAGTACAGTGTTTCATACAAATATCAAAAAACGTCATAGTATAGTAAGGCATAAAAATGTCAAAAAATGTCATTCTATACTTAGGAATAAAAATGTAAAAAAGAGTCATGTTGAAGTAAGATATAAAAAGGCTGAAAAAACATCGTAATATACTAAGGAATAAAAATGTTGAACAATATCATTGTATAGTGAGGAATAAAAATGTAAAAAAAAATATCATAGTATAGTAAGGCATACAAATGTAAAAAAAAATGTCATAGTATATATAGTAAGACATAAAAATGTAAAAAAAAAACATCATAGTATTATAAGGCATAAAAATGTTAAAAAAATATCATAGTATAGTATGGCTTAAAAATAAAAAATAAAAAGTCATGGTACAGTAATACATAAAAAGGTTCCAAAAACATCATAAATAAAATAAAAGCATCATAATATAGTAAGGCATTAAAAGTCATAACATAGTACAGCTATGTCATAGTTTCATACGTCAAAAAATGTCACAGTATAATAAGGCATAAGAATATCAAAAAACGTCATAGGATAGTAAGGCATAATAAGAACAAAATACGTCAAAGTATAGTAAGGCATAAAAATGTCAAGAAACGTGTTAGTATACTCAGGCATAATATTGTCAAATACATCATAGTATGGTATGGTATTAAAATGTCAGAAAACATCATAGAATTGTAAGACATAAAAATGTAAAAAAAAGGTCATAGTATAGTAATGCATAAAAATGTCAAAAAACTTAATGGTATAGTAAGACATAAAAAGTCGTAACATGGTATAGCTAGATAATGTCATAGTTTAATGCGTCAAAAAATGTCACAGTATAGTAATGCATAAAAATGTCAAAAAACTTCCTGGTATAGTAAGACATGTAAATGTAAGAAAAACGTCATAGTATACTCAATCATAATATTGTAAAATACATCATATTATGGTATGGCATTAAAATATCAAAAAATGTCATACTATAGTATAGCATAAAAAGCTGTAGCATAGTACAGCTAGATAATGTCATGTTTGTTTTGTCAAAAAATCTCACATTATAGTAAGGCATAAAAATAAAAATAAAAAACGCCATAGTATGGTAATGGCATAAGAACTCATAGCATAATGAACATAAAAATGTCAAACGTCAGCTGGACGTCTTTGGATTATGGGAGATAGCCGGAGAAAACCCATGCATTCAAAGGGAAAACATGCAAACTCAACGCATAAAGGGCCCCAAGCCCAAGCTTCGAACTTACATCTTTTTCATTTGAGGCAAGAGTTTGAACCACTGTACTAGCGTATAAACCCATGATGAAAACATAGTAAATTAAGGCATAAAAACATCTTAGCATAGTTAAGCATAAAGAAGTCAGAGTAAAGTATGGCATAAATATGTCAAAAACTTCATAGTATAGTATAGCATAATAATGTCAAAGAAAGTCATAGTATAGTATGGCATAAAAAGTTGTAGTATGGTACAGCTAGATAATGTCATAGTTTCGTATGTCCAAAAAATGTGACAATACAGTAAGGCATAATAATTTCAAAAAATGTCATGGCATAGTAAGTCATAAGATCATTGTAGTACAGTAAGGCATAAAGGGTAAGGCGTGCTGAGCTTTAGGTTACACTTGAGGTCGGAGTCAGACGGGAAGGAGGAAGCCAGCAGAGCCAATCAGAAGACGACAAAACGCCCATGCACATTTCTTTGTTTGTACTTGTATAAATACACTGGATCAGGGAAAGTTAGGTTGTCAGACTGTGGACTGACCAACACTTGTTATTGGTTAGGAAAAGGCACATCTGATCCAGAATTCTGTAATTGTTCATTGCTTGCTGAAAAGATTCACTAAACAATTTGAACTAAATTCTTTGGTGTGGACATTCACTGGTCTTTTGAGTATTTTGAACACTGCACTCACCCTGTGGGGGTGAGAGTTTTTTTCTCTAAACAGCAAAAGCTCCTTCACCATCATGATTTTTTTTTTTTTTTTTTTTTTGACAAACAGCCATGAAAAGTGACCCTGTGTAGAACAGCTTTGGCTTCTGACTCAGTCAATAATATTCATGTTCACCTTATTAAGCTGTGTCAGTCTTCACTACTAAGGAACACTTTATATTCCACTCATGCCTCGTTATATGCTCTTCGATGGTTATCTAAGAATGTGATGCATCACATGGCGGCCTAAAAATACACAGGTGGCCACACCGCAAGAATATCAATGGAATTTGCATGTTCAGGTGTTGCTGTGCGAGTCAGGTGAAGTGGAAAATCACTTGTAGGTGTGAATATGTTGAGATGATGTTTCACAGAGTGCAGATGTTTTAATTTAAGGTTGGAGAAAAGGGTGGTTTAAAAAATAGATTACCAACTGGGAAATGGCCCCAGACCCTCAGGGAGACAAAAGAAAAGATTCACCATGTGGAAAATTTATGGCAATTTAATAAATTTAACATTTCTGACAATAGTACCACACACCACTAAAGCTCACTTTAAGTGAAATGCAAAGGGCTTGAAGGCAACACCTGTATTATTATCTAATCTTGAGGCCCTATCTTATTATTATTATTATATTATTATCTTATTTTAAGTTCAAAACTTCAAAACAAGGCACTTACACTTGTTCACAGGGCAACAGACACAATCTGAGTGACTGAATTTGAATCTAAGACGGACAAGCATACAGGTTAAGTCAAAAATGTGTTTCATTCCAGTAGTGCACAATCTGTCGAGTTTTCATTCTTTTCTACACAGCTCATCGGTCCATTCTGTCTGCTCTATCCATCCATCAAGCCAGACATACAGCTTCCCATTCATGCACTGAACTTGTCATTTTGATGTCTTTCTCTTTTAGAATTTTCTTTGTCAGGTCAGTGTCTTGTGTCCAATGATTTTGTGTTTATTGATTTTGAATTAGTTCATTATTTTAATTGACCATGATCAGTTGTTTCACTCATATTGTGCTTTCATTCACCATGGCACATATTAGGGCAGTATAGCAACTTAGCAAATATTTACAATTTTCATGGATATACAAAGTTATGAAACTGCTTTTTCATGCATCTTCATATGTCGCACAAAAATGTGAGGAAAAACAGTTTAAAGATAATATAACTTTATTATTTAATTTTAGTTACATATGATCAAAGAATTTGTTAACTATTCTATACTGAAACTATAATACGTCAATAATACAACAAGCAGATTGTCACATACCATCACATATAGTGTACTGGAGGTAACATTCACTACAGCAACTAAACCGTTGCTGACAATATCATCATAGTTCCTATAGTTAGTCAAACAGTCCATCTCAAGAACAAGTCATTTATGCAAAATAAAGTGGAATCATTTGTACATACAGCTTACAAAGACCTATACATAATTTGACAGACATAACTTTGATATAGAATCTAAAAACTGCCTCATTTGGCAACACAAATAACTTTGATTCCTATATGCCTTTTATACACAACACAATAAATTGTGCTCCAACAGACTCTTTAGAAGAAATAAAATAGCAAGCATTATCAAAGACAATATTCAACAATTAAAAGGTACATTACATGAAAGAATTCATAGTTTTGTATAGTCCTTCAAAAAGAGGAATTTACTAACTCACTGATGTCAACAGTAATGCATTTCCAAACTCATGAAAATAACTCTCAGTTCTTCTGCACATTATAATTATCTTGCACAGCATAAACAGATTGTCATTGACATTTTCCAGTTAATAAGCATCTGCTGATTATATTTAGTTTCTTCCGAAATAGAAAGTAAATGCAGTTTAAATTTTCTTTTAAGAGTAAAACCTTTTATTCAGAATTATTTCTCCATTAATGAGATATCTGGTCCCCATTTTGTGCAGTGTCGTCATAACCTTGAACTTCCAATGATAGAAAAAAGTGCCAGACAAATGTAATAGGTGTGCATGTCATAAATATTGTTCCTCTTTTGTAGAAGTATCCTTTTTGAGAGCGGCTCTTCTTTGATTAAGTGTGTTTCACAGCTGTATCAAGTTCAAAGTGATATGAGGGGGTTGATCTCCTGATGTGTGGCTCTAACTTTGCTCCACGGAGAAGTTCGACTCAGATCTGTTGCACGAAAAGAGGAAAATGACAGTTAATGAGAAATGAATGAGAGGGAAGAGTAAATGAGGATGTGTGTGAGTGTGAGTGACCTTACATGTCTTGGTGCTTGTGGATCATGTGGTTGTTGTACTCCAACACAGGAGGGATGGTCTCCTCATCCTCAGGAACCTGAAACCAACACACGGGGATCAGGTCAAGAGCCAGAAAATCACTGACTTCTGAGCGATTTCAGAGTGCAATATTTTTACTTGAAACAACAGAATATGTTTCCTTTCAAGTTAAAGGGAAAGAACACCGTCTAAAAGCTCTCTCACCTCCCAGTAAACTTCATCATCAAAGCAGTTGTCATCAGCGGGGTCGCCCCAGATAGGGAACCTCAGGATGAAACCTTTGAGGAGAGAAACAGGCATTAAGCAACATTAGTCTCAATTTCAATACCTTCTTCTTGATGTATGATGCTACTGTTCTCTTTTAAACTATTTTTAATGTCTCCGCCATGACTCAGGAATTCATATGCCAATTAAGACTGGTAGGAAAAATGATGAAATGATGACATTTAATATTCAAATGGCCATTATTCGATGCTGTTACTCAGGACGGGGAGATTTTGACTACTTTCCCTGCAACTTGGCAGCTTTTTGGCTTAGTTTGTTTTTTTTTTGTGACATTGATTCTTATGTTATGTTTTTTCTTATTTAATATTATCAAAATATTATAATATTTTGGTTGGAGACATTTCCTTTCAACAGAAATAAAAATAAAAATAAAAATGATCATGTCTCTGGATCACTTTACAATAATCCCTGGAACAGATCGCTTGATAGGGAAAGATTACTGTTTCACTGAGTCTGATACACAACACATTTTTCAAACTCACCAACAATTGCACCTCCAACCAGTCCAAATGCAATTGCCACACATGTGCCAGCAGCCTGGAAGCCTCCCTGTGTTCCTACAGATCTGTTTGCAAACTCGCCTTCAAAGTCAAATGTGTTAATCAACCTAGAAAGGAAGAAAAAAAAAATTAAGACAGGCCTTGCAAGGTCAAGTTCATTTACAGTTAATTAAAACAGCAGAAAGTACTATAACTGTAAAAAAAAAAAAAAAAAAAAAAAAACAAACAAAAAAACAATTAGACTAAGACAAAGTCGAGTGGGTGACAGTTTCCATTTGTTATGTTGGAGTCGGTAAACAGGCAAGGTATGGCTTTCTGAATTTCAAGCTGTATGTGTGTTTGTGTCACTTACCCCTGTGCACTGTAGACAGATTCAGTGGCAGCTGCAGCAACGATGGCACCTACGAAGCCACCAAGCATCCCAGGCAAAGCATGCAGGTTGTGGACACCACAGGTATCCTGGAGCTTAAGATATTTCTCTAAGAAGGGCTGAGAATGAGAAAACCAGTCATACGTTAATTAGATGTCTATAACCAGGCCAGAGCCACGAACTTAACAACGCTAAAGTCATAAGTCCAAATTCAAGTGGACAGTGAGCGCTTTTAAACTGAGTCATCAGCTCTTGTAACACTGTTATTTTCCTGGAAAACAACTACAACTTGTTTCAATTTGACTCCTTTTCATTCTGCTTCCTTCATGTTGCTTGATTCATATTTATGCCACTTTTTCTCTCCCCTTCCTCATTTACTTTTCTGCAGTGACAGCGCCACAGCACAGACTTCAAGATCAAAATTCAGAAGGTGAAATACTGCAAGCTCACCGAGACAAACAGGTAGCCAAAGGTGGAGATAATGCCACAGCAGAAACCCACAATGAGTGAACCATAAGGAGTGATCATGAACTCTGCTGCTGTTCCCATGGCAACACCACCAGCCAGAGTGGCATTCTGGATATGTACCTGTCAGGTAAAAGGGAATGTTAGTCATGAGAGATTGAGAAATACATGAACGTTCCATAACTGGTTTTTGAGTTATTGAGTAACTGTCATGTGCTCATGTTTTTCTGGGTCTTTTTTTCTGTGTTTTTTAGCAATACAGCATTACCATGTCCAGTTTTCCTCTCTTCTGAGACATGCTGGAGATGGCCACAGTCGTGAGCACAGAGGATGCAAGTGCAATGTAGGTGTTAATGGCTGCTCTGTGCTGTCCATCACCGTGGTCTGTGATGGCTGAGTTGAAACTGGGCCAGAACATCCACAGGAACAGTGTACCTGTGAGGTGAGAGAACGTCACTTAAACCACAGCTGGTTTTTACAATCAAGCAAACACATCTGAATCTAGAATTTTAGATTTGCCAGATGATAAGAAAATAAGAAGAAAATACTAACATGTGAGGTTAAACAGAGTTTAAGTGTAAAATATAAATCTCCGGTTACTCACCAATCATGGCAAACAAATCGGAGTGGTAGACAGATCCATCGAGCCGTTTGCTTTGGTGTAGGTTTGGTCGGTAGAGCACCCAGGAGATGGCCAAACCATAGTATCCTCCGAAGGCGTGAATGACCATGGAGCCACCAGCATCTCTGCACTGTGGAAACATTAAGACTTAACTGTTATAGGTATATACATACAGCAGCAATTGCAACATCTGAAGGAAAATGATCACTCCTTGGACAATCAATAATTAAGTTCCCGGTGGGATGATTATGTTTGGTGAAACTTACATGTAGGAGATCTAGGATGATGAATTCCTCCACAGCAAAGAGCGTGATGCCAAATAAGGTGACAACCAACAGCTGGACAGGGCTTACTTTTCCCAGGAGGGCACCATAGGCAATCAGAGAGCCAGCACAGCAGAAGTCTGCATTGATCAGACTGTGGGGGGATGAGGACAAGAACAGGGACCAAATGACCAAATAGCAACAAACGATGCACAAATCACTGTGAGGATTCAAAGGAAAGCTGGACTGGACAAAACTGGCAACTGCCCCAAGACCTCAGACCCCCATCTACCCCTGAAAATGTCGGTTGGTTTGAATTGCTGAATTGTTTTGTGGTATGCTGTATTCACTGTACTCAAAAGACTACTCCACTTATTTAACATTGCATAACACTCTTGCACACACAATAGTCCAGGTCTGTTATACTACTTGCAACTGATGTAAGTTCAGCCCTCAGACCTCAGGCAGTAACAAGGAGCAGACTACAAAGGGCAGTTAAGCTCACTTCTGTCACTCCACGCCCAGACCTAGAGTTCTTAAAGAATGTGGTTTCTTGTATGGGTTACATAACACGTGTACATCCCTGCCTTCATCACTTAAGTGCATGATTGATGATGCTATTGATGATAAAAAAATCAAATTTTGCTTGCAGTGAAGTCAGTCACCTCTCAACTCCGATGTAGATTTTTCCAGTGTTTGGGTCGAGGGAGTGGAACCATCCTTGCATGAGAAGAGCCCACTGCAGACCAAAGGAGGCGATCAGGAAGTTGAAGCCCACACCACCGAAGCTGTAGCGTTTGAGGAAGGTCATGAGGTAACCGAATCCAACAAAGATCATGACGTGGACATCTTGGAAGCCTTGAGAGACGGCAATAAAACATTGGAATGATGAGTGTCAAGGTGTAATGGTATGAAGTGAGTTTGTGGAATAATTAAATAGAGCAACAGTTGAAAACAAAAATTCAGTTTTCTACTCACATGAATTAAAATATGTTAATTTAAATAACAACTTAAGGTTTCTGATTGATTATAGAGTTCCCATTTATGCTTTCATTTCCAGTTGGGTGCTAAGATTTTATCAATAAGCAAATTGCAATCAAATAATTACTTAAAGGATTTACAGGCAATACACTGAGTATACGGTTGCTGCCATGTTGTCACATGTAAGCCCAGGAAAGTGATCAAAAATCTAATACTGTTTTGTGACCATTGATATTTCAATGCAACATCATTTTATGATGTGGCAATGTCTAGCAGTCAACAGAAAACAAGAAAGACGCAGGACAGTTAAAACGGGGTAAAGCTGATAGATAAATATTTGTAGATAAATATTTCAAAAATGGCTAGAAATTCATGGTCATCCATTTGCCATGAGTGGAAAAATATCAAGTACGGAAGTACAAAATGAGAAAGAATGTATACAAGCAACAGCCATGACTAGTCATAAATATTTCTTTTGAAACACACAGGATGATCAAAATAACATTTGTTTTAACTCAGTGTCCATCTTTGTACTCACTGGGATATCTGAAGTAGAAGTCATTTTCAATGTCGCTAGTTATGTTGTGATCCCTTTTGTGCTCTATCCATTTACGCGCATCCGACTCCTCATCATACCGGATGAAAACTCCAAACAGTATGATCATAGCAATCTGCCAGACGAAGCAGACAGCCGGCAGACTAACACGCACATTGGTGTTCTTTTGCCGGCCGAAAAAATTCTTCATGCACTCACAACAGCTCCCCATGTTGATGATCTCTGCTGATGATGCTCTGATCACTCCTCAGCTGGGTTCTCCCTCTCTCTCTCTGCTGTCATTGGCAGCAGTATATCAGCAGGTATTTATAGAGGTTTTAGAGAGGTGTGGGCCCAATTTCGTCCTTTCACACTCAAGGGGTGGGGACACCTTACCTGTAAGCATGTAAACCACTCCTTACTTGTAAGCCTGTTATCATAACCAGACCAAACTACAAAAATTGGAAAATTCCTACTGCAGATAGCACAGCAGGAAATAAAATAATGCCTGCGAAATATGTGATGGAAATGACACAGTACAGTAAGTGCAGTGGGCATGACTTTGATATGGAATTATTTTTGTGATATGGCAACTTCTAGCAGTTATAACAAAATGTTCACATTTGCCAGGCGGTCAGCACAATCAGAAAACACAGTAGGTATCAGGCCTCAGTGTAACGGTAACTATATGCAGCTCCAGAATCCAGCACCTGGAATAACTGTTGAGATAATCTCTTGCTACGACTGTTCAGTTGGTCCTGTGCTCGAAAATGATTTGGAGTATTCAGCTATGTACTCTGTGAGAGTAATGAAGTGCTCTTGAGTGAACACACCTGTCAGTCAGGCTTGCAAGTCATCACGAGTGCTGCATTCTGAATTTAAGTGTGTCAACTTAGAAGCCATGGCAGTGTTTTTGAAAGAATTGGACAACTATATAACAGCAACTTATCTTTTTATATTATATTATAACCTTTAACAAAGGATCTGTTTCTTGAGCATGAATGTACATTTCCAGTTTTAAAGTGGAGCCATAGATTTATTCTGCAAATAACCACTGAGCCTCTCCATTGTTTCCTGTCCACCTCTGCCTGAAGACAAGAGACGTTGTGATATCAGACAGTGACATAAAATAAATATGAGTATGAGCCAAAATGACTGATGGTTCAATATGAACAAATCTGTGCGAAGACACCTCTGAAGCATTGCATATAATAACTGCAAAGAGTTATTTACATAAAAGTAACTAAACTAAGCCTGTCTATAATATAAAATAAACCATAAGGCATTGTCCATTCAGTATCACATGTTCGCTCCTTATTTGTGTCCTCCACTTACAAATCATGTGTACTTTGTGTTCCTGTTTTATTTTCCAATCTTGATGATTATCTCACAATAGAGATTCCAGTTTAAGGATTCATCATATGTTGTGTTCGGTGCTCTCTTGTGTCACTGTCACACAAAGAACATTCCAGATGATATCTGTTTTCCTTCTTCAACACACTCAGCAAACTCATTATGTAACATATGTATCGTTGATTCGCCTCTTTGATAATATCACAGGATGTGCTCAAGAGTCAAACTATGATTTACAGCATTTATTCCAATTCAACTTTAATACAAACTTTATGTTAATTTGTAAATATTTGCCATTATCATGTGCATTGTATTACTGTGCCCACAGCAATGGGTCTCAAAAAAAACAAAACAGGATTGAGATCCCTGAAAGATAAAAGAGACAGAATACAAGGATTTTAGTAAGGACAGTGAATTTTCATTTATTGATTTATTTATTGAATATTTTTTAGCTTAAAATAAACATATAAAACATATTTGGCACGCATTTTAGGACAGCTGGAGTTGTTGCCTTGGCTTTACGGGATGTTTTCACTGTGTTAGGTTGTACTGACTGTTGGCTGGTGTTTCAGCTACGCAGTAATGGCATTTGAATAATACAACTAACTCACCTGAATCAAATTAACCCAATCGAATCAAACCACTGAGTCTAGAGATTCACTATATTATGGTTTTTTTTTTGTCTCACTGAGATTGTAACCTCTTTTTCAAGAGAGACTCGTCTACAAGAAGTAAACATAAACAGTTTAAATACAGGCACATACACATAAAATTTACACAAAAAAGTTACATTAGTTTTATATTAAGAAAAAAAATTACTACTGGAACTGCAAATAATTGAGGATACTGGAGTCCTTTACTGTAAAATATGTAAGTGAAAAGAGAGATTTTAGTTCCATTTTTTTGCAGCATAAGGCAGGGAAAGTTTATGTATATAGCAACATTCAGACACAAGGCAATGCAAGGTGCTTTAAACAGGCATAAAAATACATTCAAAATAAAACATTAAGAAGACATTAAAACTGTATTTACATGACAATGAAAACAGAAACAAAGGCAACAGAAAGCAAATAAATAGTTAATAATTAAAAAGAGTTAAAAAGATTTTAAAAAGTTGATTTATTGAAAAGCAAACAAAAATGTTTAAAGCCCTGATTTAAATGAGCTCACAGAGGGTCTGGATGCTTTGCATCGTACAGTTAAATCACAGATGTCTTTAGGTCTGAGTCCATTTTGCAGTTTGTAGTACCTGAAACCAGTTCTTCCAAGCTCTGTTTGAACATGTGCTAGCCTATAGCTTTTGTTAAAACATCATGTGATCTTTATATGTAAGATGCAAAGCGAAATTTATCGCTTAAAACAAAGGTCTAATCGCTGGTTACAAACTGTCTACCAGATGTAACCAGTTCAACCAAAGGGTGAATAATTTAATGTTAAAGCACACGCCGACTTCTCAGGGTGGCACACAGAGGAGAAAGAGTGTTATTTAAGGTTAAAACACTGTCACAGGAAGTGTACCCTCAAACAAAAAGTTCTGCCTTTGTGGGAACAATTAGTAGAATTGCATAGTTAACGCTGCAGAAATCACTGCAGGGAATGATCACACTCTTTCTAAGATAAATACATAGAATAGAAATTATTTTCACGAAGGAAACTGCACAATAGTTGGCATAAATAGACGTGAAGTGAAATGTTGATCACTCAACTTAATAGATGCTGAAATGATACAATGTCACCTTAACATATTTCAGACCTGGAGTGGTTAAACATGTGACAGGGGGACAGTATGGAGGCTTCATATCTTATCAGCTTTAAGGCATTTCAGCAATGTTCTCTGTCACATGGTGTGGTATGCTCTGCCTTGGCCGCACAGAGCCCTGGAACAATGCCGCTGGAGATATTATGATCTCCTGTCAATCTACAGGTAAGTGAGACACAGATCAGTGCATTGCAGCTATTCAAACAACAAAGCTTTTCAGTTTTCTTCCTTTTTCTTTGCTCATGTAGGAATTGTCTTGAAAAATACAGTAACTGTGGCATCCAGTCAGGCCTGCCGTCTGACATCGCTTACAGTTCAGGTGTAGAAACCACAGAAAAGGACTGAAAAAGGAAAAATGGCGCACAAACAGCCTTAATTTGAACTGTACACGGTGTGAAAAATAATACAAATATGATCAAATATTTTTCAGATATTGTTCTTAAGTAATTGTCACAAACAACTGTTTTAAACACCCTCCTCCCGAATCTGCATGTGTTGTTGTCTCCTCAGAAACCTCTGAAAAATTCCTCCACTTTTTTGTTGACAAGATTGTGATGATCAGAGCACAGCGTTTCCTACGACCTCGTCCTTTACTGTCGCCTGCTCTGTTTTTAGCCAGTTTGAGTGTCCGTCTCTTTTAAGGGAAATTATTTGTCATATGAAAACATATCCAAACCCTTTAAGAGATTTTTGAGACTGTTGGACCAAACATCCAAATAATCATGAATAGCAGTCTTGCTTCAGGTGTTGTACCAGCAAATTTTAAGTATACAGTTGTGCAACCACTGACTGAAATCCAATCCGCACACGTCAGTCCTCTACAATTTTAGACAAATTTCCAAAATGTTTCTTTAAAAAAAAAGTTTCATAGAAAGTTTTATTTAATACAATTGCAATCTTTATTAGATATACATGTCCTAGTCTGGTCTCTGAATTTGCACTTTTACAACTTTTTAAACAATCTTTTATTAGCTTGTGACTCCAGGGATTCTGCCATTCTTATGCTTTTAGACCTCACAGCTGCACTCAACACAGCAGACCACAGTATCCCCATCTCTCACCTGTTGAGGTACTTCAAGTACTTCAAGCCTTTTTTGTCTCACAGAAGTTTTTCTCTCAGCCGTGGTGACTCTGTATCCTCCTCAGCGCCTCTCCATTGTGGAGTTCCTCAGGGTATTATTCTGGGGACAATCCTAACCCCTTTGGGTTCATTCCTATAAAATATGCCATCATTGTTACTGTTGTTATGGTCTTAATGTATTTTTTATTCTATTGTCTTTTAAACTGGTCTTTGTGTTTTTATCGTGTTGTTTTGTGGGTTTTTCTATTTTGGTTGTACATCAAAGCTGTTGTTGTAAAATGAGCTTCATGAATACATTTGACTTAACAGCTTCAAAGCTTGAAAAGTGAAAAGGCATCAAATAATTGCTTCCTTCTAGTATGACTGAAAACCTGTTTTCTTTGGAATCAATTAGCTTCTCATCATTCATCTCTATAATTTTCTATTGTGCAATCTATGCGGATACAAAAGGCAAGCCAATTGTGTGAAATAGATCTTTACCGCAGAGCACATAAAATAATTGTTTTCTTAAGAGGTGTTCACTGAAATAAAATGCATGTTGAGTGTTTGCCACTTTCATATAATCCGTCTGTGGAGTGTGACTAACTAGAAAAGCATTTCCTAGAACTCTGCAAGTACAGTTCATAACAGCACACAGAGTCAGATGCCACAGAGATATGACAGCGTCAGGCAGTCGGCAGTTTTTTGGTGACAGAAAACTACTGCACACTCGTGAAGATGATCTGACACTCAGATAACCCTCAGCCACAGTGTTACAATCAGCAGAGGAGACAGAACTTTTACTTTGTCAAACAGCATCTTTGTCCCTCACATGTTTCACCATGCGACTCCAAGTTTGCGTACATGCAAATTGGTCTGGAGTTGTCACACGACCTCATGTGCCTCAGTCAGCCATACAGGTGACTTAGTCAACACATTTTACTACATTACAACAGTGTAATCACAGTTTTCATCTTTTGTTCTTGGCTGTTTCTACACTAACAAACTTAATTTCAATAACATTTTATAATTTTGTGAATTTTTTGTTTTGTTGTTTTTTTCATAGAAATTTTCTGTAAATGTTTGAAATTGTTTGCTGTAAACTGTAGATTGTTGTACTGAAATAAATAACTAAAACCAAATTAATATTTGGTGGAAAGTCTAAGTTTGATTGAAAAACAACTGTTACAAAGAATTACTATTTCAAAAAAATCAACTTCAGGAGTTCATAATAGTGCATGTTTACAAACACTGATGCATATACAAGGAATTAATTTATGTGGTATAATTTTCTTGATATTTCTTGGTTAAGTTGCAACTTTTGTTACAGTGTGGACAAAATGCAGCAACTAGGATTCTTATATACTCATATGGGATCATGATTAACTGGGTGGCATATTTTATTGAAATTTTACACAGTAGAATCCCATGTCTGACATGATATGTTTATTCTTTAACATCTTATTACAGCTCTCCACAGAAACCAACCAAAATTTTCAAACTCGATACTCATATCATTCCATCAAATGTAAATGTGTATCACTTTATACCCTTTGCCCACAATTTAGCCTTACATATCAGGTATTTTTGTGAACTTTGAGATCTCTACTAGAAGGTAAACTGAAGGTCTGTGCGTATGAGCAATGTTTGGCTGCAAATATGTCGACTGGCAGGACTGTGGGATTGAAGAGTTGATTCCATCTGAGGTGATTTATTGCCTGAGTTCAGGTTTCTATTCTTTTTTTTTTTCAGTCAGGATGTGAGAAGCTGTTTGAGGTTCCCAAGCTGGCCTAATTTGTATCACCATTAATACCTCTAAGCTATACCTCTGACACACTTTTACAGTATACACATGAACGCTAATGAAACTCTGCAGAGATGTTTTCAGGCCACAGACTGCAATGTACTCTATGAGCCCCATAGAGACGACATAAACTCCATGAAGGACAATATAACAAAAGTACATAAGCTTTTGTGTGGACAACACCATCCCCACCAGGTCAGTGCAATATTTCTGGATCTCTTCGTGGATCACCAGCGACCTGAGGGAGCTGCTGACCAGGAAAGTGAGACTTAGGTAAAGCAAAAGACTCTCACAGGAAGAGGCTGGTAAACAGCAAAACAATGCAAAGGATGGTATGAAGAACATTACAGGCTTCAAGGCTAATCAGCCCGAAGGAAACCTGAACAGAGCCAATGAGCTATAAACATGTTTTTCAACAGGTTCAGCTGAACCCACATGTGTTTATGTAAGGGTATTCATTCTCATTCAGTAATTCCAGATTCCAGACCTATATTTATGGACTTCTTCCATTTGATAATGTATCTTGCCCATTGTGTCTCACAATCCATTTGTCTTTTTCTTTAACAATAACAGTCGGTTACCATTTTGTGATTTAGCTGTGTGCCACCTAAAAATGAAATTAGGTCCAACCTTACAAAGTACTAATAAGAGCTCTGATTGGCTAGCTATCGAGCTCCTGCTGCTGTTTTCTCCTGCAAACTGCAGTGGACAGCATCATCATGCTGCACGTGACAACTGGCCAGTCAGAGCTGCTGCTGCTGCTCTTTTGAACCTTATTTCATTTTATAGATGGCACATCTGGCATGTCTATGAATATAAGCAATAATGAAATGGACAATGAATATATTAAAGCCCAAAACAATTGAACTGTGAGACAGAATATCACATACAGACACACCACTAGTAAATAAGTAAGTAACATTACTTTTTCAATAATATAAGTAAATAAATAAAATTAAACCTTCTATTTCCATATCCTATAATAAACAACCTCAAAGTTCTACATTTTGTCATAAATTATGCTTATTTTTGCAGTGCACATTTGCAAGAGTTTTCAAATAAAGTCCACAAAGGCCCTAAAAATAGAAGCAGCAGCAATACAGATTTATCTTTCCTCATCTTGTCTGGTCCCTGTCACTGTATCTGTGTGTACAAGACGTGTGTGAAATAAATGCACGGCACACAAGAGCGACAACTATAGCTTGTAATTGACTCATCCATTGATCCATTTGATCTTTTTTGAGATATTCATGAAGCCCTCTGAAATTTCACAAGTCACATTTTGTGAAGGTTTGTGGATTAACATCTTTTTATCATCCTTGTGTTTTACCATTTTACTTGTGGGTTTTGTTCTTATGCATTTATCTTTTTTCTCCGTTCCTTGTACAGCATTTTATTACTTAAGAAAAATGTTATGCAAATATATATTTTTTCAGAAATAAATTATCACTGACATTGCCAGATGAAAAACAAATCTGTGGGACATTTCGTATTTTTGAAATGCTGTATTAATGCTTAAAAAACTGATGAGATGTCTCTCTCTGAACCGCTTATGTCACTTGACGGGGAAACATTGTGTCCCAGTCTGACAAAGCTGCTTCATACACATTGTCACATAAACTCATCAACAAACGAGAAATTTAAGAACCTCTGATTTAAATCAAAAATGCAGATGCAGGTAGAATAAAAATAATGCAGTCACAACTGTCAACTGAAGCGATGTAAGGAAACAAAATCTGACCTAAAATAAACATTAAATGGGTATAAATTTCTAACTTTTCCAATTAACCAATTTATCTGTCAGATTGTCTCAAACTTGAGCAAAATTGTTTTTTGGTATGAGCTCTTTACGTAATCTTCTACATTAAGTTTTCGGGTTTTTTTGGACTCTAATGCACTGTATTAGTGTTTGTTTTTATGAAATGCAGGCTCCAGCATCACAAGACTCTCATGTGACAACTAAGAGTTACAGAACGTGCTCAACCGGTGAGGTGGTTTCAAGTACATCATGGTGGAGCAGTGTGTTCGAGGAGCTAAAATAAATTAATCATACATTCCTTCAGTCAGATGGGTAATGAATGACAGCTGCTGCACCTTTCTTATTACTAGGTGTCTGTGTTTGACTCATCCCACCTGAGTTGGTCATCTGATATTTTTGGATTTCAAGTTTCACTTCTGCTCTGATACGTTAAATTTTAAAGCAATACTTGGTGATCAGTCCATTTAGTAGTTTCACTAGTCTTAAAACCTTAATCATGTAAGCTTTAAGTGATGATACAGAAGTTGAGCAACAGCGTTGCCCTGCCAACAGTTTTACCTTTGCAATCAAAATTGCACTCTCCAAACCCACTGTGCTCAGAGCAAGAGCCTAAATTCCACAAGAGTTGAGGAGGAGGCGCCGGAGCGGTAAACCCCGTCATCCTTCTGTTGTTATGGGAAACGTGAGGTTCCCTGGTGGATAAAAAAATGAACAAGTTTGGTGTAATTATAGAGACCAAGTGAGAACAACAATTATACAATCCCCGATATTCTGACACTGAGCCAAGGATATTCAGGGCCAGACAGCAACATCTATAGCATTGTCTGCAGAGATCTGTGTAACAACTCTGTGTAACCTCTCCATGACACCACACACCCACGCTGCCACCATGAGGTGTCATGTCAGTGTCACTCAACAATGTCACTTGCCTTGTCTCAACAAAACGTCTGGAACGCCGGGTGAATCTGATGCATCCGATTTGATGGGCTTCTGTTCTCTTCTCACAGTCCTGAAAAACTTGAACTGAATGATGTTTGGCTAGCTCTAGTCCAGCCGGTCGATATACAGTAAGAGTAGGTAAGAGCTGTGGTAGTCACCATACAGCAGGGAAAACATTTCACAAGACTACAAGTGCTTTAAACTGTCAAGTTGTTTTGGTAAAGATCTTCTTTACCACATTAAAATGTATTAACATGAGGCAAACAGCTAAATATCTATACCTGTTGTCAAGCTACAAGCTACAGGACCCCAGCAGGTCCCAACCAGGAAACAGTCAAATACATAACCCCCGGTAAACCGTAACTTTTTTACATTTCAGTCATGGATTAAAAAAAATTAGATATAACCTGTTGATCAGTGAGCTTTAAAGGTGCTGGCAGGTGGATTTTATTACAATCTGACAGAGCCAGACCAGCTGTTTCTACCTGTTTCTACTCGCTAGGCTAACCAGCTGATCATGTTAGTTTGCCAGTTTGCATCATCACATCTGCCTGTGGTTATTGATTCAATGATCTCACAGAATGATCACAGAAAATTAGATGTAGTTTCTTCATTGTTCTTCATTCTTCAACATTGTTTTCTTCATCCACACTAAAACGTTCTGCCAGCATATTACCATTTAACTCTACACCATTTTCAAAAAGGTTTTTGGCGGTGAATCACAGACTTGGTGTAGATGAAGTGTGGACCTACCCTCATCTTAACTTGTCAGGTTTCATCAGTCTAATTGTGCAGCTCAGCTTTGAACTGAATGTCGACAGGTCTATTGTTAACATGTTAACATCCATTTCAATTTAATATCAGTTGAGCATTCGTATGCCTGTAGTTAGCATATAGGCTAACTGTGGCATTTCAATGTGATATCATGTTTAAGTGGCATGTTTTACAGTCTCATGTCAAGGTACAATATTCACCTTGTGGCATTTAGCATATTAGCTTGCATAAAGTTAGGATGATGACGGCTGAGGTTGAATTTGGTCCAATCAGAAAATCTTCCAATATCCATTGAGTTATCCCATACAGATACTGCTACACTGCTATTAGCGCGGAGTGTGGAGTTAATATAAATACATCCTCACCACGTGCTCAGACGTCATTCACACAAACACATAATAGTCAGGAGCCTCCACCAGGCTGTGTGGGCTGCGAACTGAGTCAAGAGGACAAAAAATCAAAAGAAGACCTCTCTTTGGGAAGAATCTGAGCAGTCTGCTCTGACACTGAATACACACACCCCCCACTGCTGGAGACTACACACTCACAGGATGTATTTTGATCATGTGTCAAAGAATATATATATATTTTTTTTTTTTATTTAAACAACACAATTGTAATTGTTTCCTTAACCAGAAACAACAAGAAACTACAATGTTAACTTATAGCAGTAACAGCTGAACTATTATACCATAATGTGCTACAGTTTTAATTTTGTCAACTTCAGTACTCTGTACAAGCTTTAGTTGTAAAATTATCTTTCTTTGCTGAATGTAGTCGTCATAAATATTCTATCAAGAGTCAGCGATTCTGACATCATTGTCAAAAAACTAAACATTTATGTCAGTCTAACATATTAACATATTATATAAAATTGGTTGTCATGCTTTTCCATATTAATAATAAGCAAACCGAATGCATTAGAAATGTTATGTAAATTGCTGGATAAGATTACCAGAAGGGATGTGTCTTCCTTTAATGCCTCAAAAATATATTTTTTTTAAATTAAAAAAAAAAAAAGTTTCTGACTCCTTTTCACACAGGATGTTGACTCAAATAGTGTCGTGCCTTGGCCATTAAAAAGAAAAGGTGTCCGTGTCAGGCAGGTGTCAATCAAATCTGTATAATGATGAAAAAAAGAAGCTGCCTGCTGCATCTGGAAATGAAAGCAATAAGAGTGAACCAAAACAGTAAAGTCATGGGTTTTAAACTAAAACAATGAACTTAAATACTCTGAAACACTGTTGGGCCAAGAGGAAATGCAGAGTTTTCGGTGGGTTTGTCACTATGAATGACACCTTTCGCATTACAAATAGTAACTTTTTCTGTTGCTGAGGTACACATATTGATTATTGAAGCTTTAATTGAAATTCCTGTGCAAAAAGGCCTGCATTTTTATCTTAGATAATTTTTTGGCATCAAAGGTAGACACCTTCCTGGAATCCCACAGGCTACTGACTTACAGAACTAAAGTAAGTCAATACTAATATTTCAATAACTAAAGTCCCCGACAGAAATGGCCTAAACTCAACTCTCAACTCAAACCTTATTGTCTTAATGTCAGTGTTGGCAGCATCTGCAGTCCTCAGGAGGATGTCTCAGTTTAATACATCTCTGTGGTTTCTTTGAGACAGACATAGGTGTTGTGTTTCACTAGTTATGCTAATAACCTAGCACAGCATGTGTGTTTATGTTAGCACAAATTTGTTCTGTCTCAAAGAACACGGACATGTTGAAGACAACCTTCTGTTCTTGGTAGGAGGAGCAATGAAAAACAGACAATCGGGGCAAGAAGAGACAAGAAGAAACAAGAATGCTGCCACCAACTGGTATATATGCTGGATATCAAAACTCTTTCCGAAGGAAAAATAAGCAAACTACCAAACAACCAATCAAACTGACAGGAAAACAATCTACATGTCCTATCAACAGGCTTGCATTATGTAATTTTGTTGTATATAGCGCTGAGCTCAGCTCGAAGTTTCTTGAAAGACGGTCTGTTTTTGGCGTCGTACTGCCAGCAGCTGGTCATAATCCTGGAGATTTCCACAGGGCAGCTGTGAGGAGTAGGCATACGGTATCCTGAAACACATCACAGACAGTCAAAACAGGTATTGAGATCATCTTAGCACACTGTACACATTTTCTGAAATACAGAATTCAGAAAAGGCCTCAGTGTCAGAATCAAGCACAATAGGTGAACACAAACACGTTGACACCTTTATATGCCTGATATGAGCTTGTACCTCTCTCCACTTCGTCTCTTGTCTGTTGGTTGGTCATGCTCGAGTAGGGCGTCATTCCCATGGAGAAGGTCTCCCACAGTAAGACACCAAAGCTCCAGACGTCACTCTCTGTGGTATAGCGACCTGAAAACACCAGCAGGGGGCAGCAATGGCAAAGGCACAGGCACAGGTCTTTGTCAGTTATTAACTGACTGTTTGGCAGACAGAAACAGGAGAAGTGTGTCTGGCTGTGACTGCAGGGCAAAGAAAGTTGTGTCTTACCATAGTTCAGGGCTTCAGGAGCCGTCCATTTGACAGGGATCTGTCTGAGGCCGCCCTCTGCAGAGTAGACACCATCATCTTGCTGACGGGACATCCCAAAGTCACTGATCTTCACCACACTATGGTCTGCAACCAGACAGTTTCTTGCTGCCAAGTCCCTTAAAAAAAGAGAAGAGGAAAAAGGATTTAAGAGGGATTTATAAAGAGGAAAAATGGAGAAAGTGACACAAAAATATTGTGCTTTGTATGGGGGGGAAAAAAGAGAAACAGCGATAGAACAGACAGCCCTATAAAAGGAGTGGGGAAACAAGCGTTCTTGTCATGTCCCTGGTGTTGCATGTGAGGCAGTTAGGCATGCAGCGTTACAGGCTGAGCAGCTACCAGCAGCCTGCTGTGATCTGTACCCGCTGGGCAAATTGTACAGCGCCCCTGTAATGAGCCGGATGTCACAACCTCATGTCTTCTCTCCGACAACCTGCATGGATGCCTCACCCTAAGCTCCCTTTTCGCTCCAACCCAACAACAGATGCCTTAA
Organism: Seriola lalandi dorsalis; assembly: GCF_002814215.2. NCBI lineage: Eukaryota > Metazoa > Chordata > Actinopteri > Carangiformes > Carangidae > Seriola > Seriola lalandi. The sequence goes on along the minus strand of NW_019525519.1, from coordinate 421,382 downwards.
ATCATGCATACAGACCTATTTTAATTTTACTCTATTTTCACCATAAAAATTATCTTGAATTTCACATTTTTTTTCAGTATTTTTGATCCCAGCTTTTTCTCATTTTTCTTTCAGTACATGCATTGTTTGTAGGCTGCTAACAAAACCCCATATTTGATCTTTAAAACTGTGAGTTGTTTGTGTAGCTACAGTCAGGCTCGCCTTGTTAAAAATGAAAAATGAAGAATTAAAAAAAAGAACAGAGATCAGAGCCAGTTCAGCATCCTTGCACTGGATTTCTGTCTCTGGTTTAGCACCTCCATGTTAATTTGACTGTTAGGTCATCAAGAGCTACAGAGAAATATACAGGGGCAGCCCTTTCTTGCTCTAGACCAAAACTGTGAAATAACCTGTCCATCAATATCTGAACTGCAATTTTTGTAACTGTCTTTTCAAAGGTCTGATTGTATTTGAACATTTGCAGCTTTGTTCATTTAATTTTTTTTTAACTTTCTGCTCTGTTTTATTGTATTTTAAAGTGTTTTTTTTGCAAATTTTCATTCATTTAATATTTTGAATGTGTTTTTAGTACAGCACTTTAGGCTTTTTTAATGTATGAAAGTTGATATACAAATAGTGGAGAAGTCAGCAATTAATGAACAGATAATCGTTATATTCATATATACTCTCTGTATCGTTGCATTTCAACACTTGATCCTGACTTATATTACTAGTACGGTCAAAACTCTTTTTTTGTTGAATGAGCTCCGACTGGGGTAAAAACAGTAGTCGCTACCCATCTTCTGCCACAGCCTGAAAACCTATTTTTTCACACTATACCCTAACACCACATTATTTCTTTTCAAAAGAGAGAGAGAGAGAAAGAAAACACAGCACTTGCACTGCGGGTCTCTGAAAACTTGCTGATGTTTATTTGGGGTAGTTCTAATTTTGGATGACATTTAGCTTGTTCATTTTGAGTTTGATCACACTTCTTGCAAGTCTCTTCAGCAAAAATGAATGTAATGAACTAGCTCTTGAATTCATAGTTGTTCTGCCTTTTAATTTAAGTGAAAAACACTGTAGGTTTCTAGTTTCACCTTCAAGAACACCACAGCTATCGATTATTTAAGGAAACTCTTTTTCCCTCATTTTCAATTGACTGTTTGACTGCTACATCAACGAATGTGAACGTGCTGCTGGGAAAGTGCAGTTTGGTTAACAGTTAGGTGAAGTGAATGAGGTTTTTATCATGTATCATGAAGGCTAGAGATCAGTCTGCTGCAGCTTGATCAACACTTGTACACACTTGGAAACTACATAGTACAGAATGTAAAAATCAATATGTTATAATATGCAACAAATTCATTTTCCCTGGCACCATCGTTTGTGTAACATAGTGCACTGTGTTTTCTGTGTTTCCTTAAATTCATGGTGGCTTTAGAGCCACCACGTGTGTAAGGAGAGAGAATGACACTGCAGCGTATCAAACCAACAGTGAAACACGTTGGTGGGAATATTTAAGTGTGGGGATGTTTTGCCTAGTCTGGGGTTGGACACCTGCACCAAATTGACTACACCCTGACCGAGGAGAAGTGCCACTCCATTCTTCATAGATATGCTGTACCCTCTAGTTTGCATCTTTGTAGAGAGGGATTCATACTGCAGCAGGATAATGACCCCAAACAGACCAGAGAAAACCAAGGAGTCCTGACTGTCAAGGACTTTCCTCCACAGTCACCTGACCTCAACCCAATTGAACTTCTACTGATACTTGATACTTTTACTTGAAGACCGAGAAAGCCAAGCACTGTGTGACATCACAAGAAGCTCTGGGCAGCTTTGTGGATTGTGTGGGAATAACATGGGTCATCAGGTTTTGCACAAACTTGTGGAGTCCATGCCACCTTGAGTGCATACTGTCATTAAAGCAAAAGGGGGGGCACACCAAATACTAAGATATTCTGAAATAGATGTACATTTTTCGAAAGGTTTTCATTTAGGTGCATATCACTTTGATGTTGTTTGTATGTTTTGAATTAATCATTTGAATCTGCAAAATAACCAGTGCAACCACTAAAGCCTTAAAATAAATGTAAATGTAATTTAGCAGAGTTTAAGTGTAAACACTAATTATTACAATTATATAAAGAACAAGTACCTCAAAATTATACTTAGGTACAATGGGTAAATGTACTTAGTTACCTTTCGCCACTGGTCACCTCTAATTGCAAAACCATTTTGTATAAATGGTCAACTCCTTGATGCAAGTGTATATGACTCAGAATATGTAGAGTCGCAATCTTACCTGTTCCTGATTTAGTGATGAGACAGAGCGCTGTAAACTGTATCGTGCCCACAAAGGGGGCTATACAAACACTGACAGACTGACTGACCAACCTGTGGATACACTTCTTGCTCTCCAGGTACTCCATGCCAGCTGCTACATTTTCTGTCATTTTGACCAACACCTTCGGCTTCAGACTGTGACCCTCATGCCGCAGGAAGGAGAGAAAATCACCACCTTATGAAATGCGTACACACACACACACACACACACACACACACACACACACACATACATATAGAGAGTGATGATGATGATGGAACTAAGTGGTGATCCAGTAATGGAACAATAAATCTTGAAGCTGTTGAGATATAAAGGTGTTGTCTATCAGGATCATATTTACCTTGAACAAGCTCCATAATGATGTAGATGGGCTGTTTCTGCGTGCACACCCCTATCAGCTTCACAATGTTAGGATGGTCGTACTGCTTCAGGATCCTGGACAGCAAGGAGTACAGAGAGGAGTGTGTGTGTGTGTGTGTGTGTGTGTGTGTGTGTGTGTGTGTGTGTGTGTGCGTGTATGTACTAACCTGGCCTCCATCAGGAACTTACTCTTGTGCTCTGGGGCCAGGTTCTCTTTACAGGATTTCACAGCCACAGGAGTGTTATCAGAGCGTAATCGACCACTGTACACTTCTCCAAAGTTGCCCTGTGTGGTATCAACACCAACATGATCAGTTAGTTTTTTTAAACTCTCTTTTCTCACTCATCAGAGTATATATCTAATCAAGCACCGAATGATTCAAGGTATGACAGTTCCACAGCTTCTCTAAAATCAACAAATTTCTTGGTAAAATGTTACCATATGTGCACAATTTTATGACTGCAGATGAAATGGGAGATAAACATATAAATCAATTCTAATAGTGGCTGTAGTTGTTCCTCTTGTCCATAGTGACCATAAAGAGATCCCCTAACCAAAGCAATATCAATGTAAACGATGGAGGACAACATCTGCAGTACGTCCGCTGTGTATAAATCATTTCCAAAGTTCAGCTGTAGTTAATATGAGACTTCAGCTGTCTGAATTATACAATTCACAGGAACAGCCTTTTAGTACAAAATTCCCTCTTTGTTTTTCCAAGGGCAGTGTTTGCTTGCTGAGCCACAACAGAGGAATAGTAACCAAAGGACTGTAACTTTCCAAGATACCCACTTTATTTGAATAATTCAAACTGCTGAAGTCTCATAATAGCTTAGGGCTAAACTATATAATACATTTTTTCTGAAGACAAGAAATTTGCATTTTGTCCCCACTTACACTGAAATCATTTTAAGACAAGATCTCTTATGGAGAGGAGAACTTCATCAAGTATTCATTTAAGACAAACCAGAAAACATGTGAATCCATAATTTCAACTGGCAATAATGTCTTCAAAAGACTGTTGTTTTTTTTTTTTTGTTTTGTTCTTTTAACTGATTGAATTGTATTAATGTGACTCACTGTGCAGGTCTTCCTTGCACTGTGGCCATAAAGTTTCGTGCAAATATGTTCGCATAATTTTGAGATGACAAACACATGGACACATTACCCATGGCTAACTCTGTTAATATGCATAATAAAAAGCAATGAATTAAAAATAAAATGTTTGATTTTGTTTATTTCTGCGTTTCTGTCAACAGATGCCAAGCTTACCCACCCGTCCAATGAGCTGTCCCAAGATAATATCATCATGTTCCAGGACCCACTTGTCCTAATGGGGTTAAAAATAAACAATAGGAGACACATATTAGTACAGGTCTAACAAGTTAAAAAGCATAATCTACAGAGAGAGTGTGCGTGAGTGTGTGCATGTGCGTGCGTGCATGCATGCGCGTGCGTGTGTTGCATCAATACCTTCAGTACAGGCTTCTTCAGCACTATGTCAGCCCTCTTGGTGATGTGTTGTCGTGAGGATAGTAAATGATGGATCAGCAGTGGGACACTGTGGAAGCCTTGTCCATCCAGACGGTACAGATTCTACTGACACACATGGAAAAGCATTTAAAGGAGTTAACTGATGTTCAAAGATGAACAAAATATAAATTTTGTATTAATTCATCTAAACTTCTGTTTAATTTGCAGGAAATAACATCATGTACAGAATAGCCACAAAATGTACATGTTCTCATAACTTCCACTCATGTGAATGAAATTGGGAAGGAAATAGATAATGTATCACCATCATCTCTTATTGACGTAAATATACACCACATATGAAGTAAACTGTACCTCTATAACTCTTGACAACTTTTCTCAACAAAAGCTTTCTGTTGCTTTAAGTAGGTTTACTTACATCCGTGTTCTGAATAAGAAAATGCTTGCTGGATCCATCCCATTGCACAGAGAGCACATAACCCTGTTTCTCTTGACTCTTCCTCACCAAGAAGTCTCCATCACTCTTCAGCAGCTGCTGGACCTCCAGTCTGGGAATGGCTCCGTGGTACCAGTCCTGCTGCCCCAGGGGACGATCCACCTCCTGCACCGGGCTGAGAACCGGAAGAACCTGAAGGCAAGAACAGAGAAAAGCAGAATCTTTAAAGCTGACATGAATAATGAAACAATAAGAAGTGATAGAGGTTGGGTTTTAGGACAATTCTGCAGAGATTATATGGAGATACTTCAAAGAAGAATCTGTATTACTTTAAAGTTTAACTGCACCACCCTTCATGCCTCCAGGATACCACAGAGTTGGGAGTTGGAGGGAGAAGGGGTTCACACTCCAAATAATTTAGGCTTGAAATCCAACACATTATAGACATTAAAACATTATTTGCGCAACATGATCTTTTACAGCATGTGTGCAGTCCTTTTTTAATTTCCTGACAGATGAAATACTGCAAGAATGACTGCACAAAGCCTTTTCCTGTTGAGAGTTAGTGTGCAGGACTGCTGGGTCATAGCTTCCTGTGTACTATCATCTGTCAGCAATGATAAAACGATGAAATGTAAACCGGCTGCATGAGAAGTAAACTTATTTTTAGGTCAGGCAGAATTTCAAAAGTAGTAACTTGACCGACAAAGCTAACCTCAATAAGTCCCATGGTGCCTTCACAAGCAGGAGACCCCAAAGAAAGATCATGTGCCTGAGTGAGCTCAACAGCGCAGAGGATACATTTTGAAACTCGGGCACTTTCACCAAAACATGATGAATTGTTTGTTGTGCAGCAAGAGGTCTGAGAGTGGAAAAAGCCTGTGCTGCGGTTAGAGTTAAGAGCAAGAGGGTGTTAGACTGACGAGGGGAAGTGTCCTTCAGCTGTAACAACTGTCCTTCCTGTTGAAGTGTTCTTCAGCAACACATAAAGAAATAGATAGACTATATTGTTTAGGGTTTACAACGTGACGGCACACAGTTTTATTATAACCAGCACTACTCTATCAATCATTGTTTGGTGTGTAATTATTGTAATTGTTTAACATACCTCACATTTAGGTTTGAACAGGCCACTGAGATTGTTTATGATCCCCTCCATGAGGACTTTGGAAGAAGGGTGGCTGTGGTCCTGAAAAAAAAACAAAAGATCAAGAGCACATCATGACAATGCAAAAGTGTCCACACTTCCCTCCTTCCTTGCATCTGTCCACTATTACTATCAAAGTAAAAGCAAAAAATGCCAACAAAAGCAATATTTGAAAAGTTATAATAAAATCATTTTGGCAGGTCCAGCCACAAAGAGCTGTTTAGTGGTAAAGAGAGCAGGGCGATGATTACAGGTGAACTTACTCTTTGGAAAAGCTACAGGAATAGCTGCAGTTCAAAACAAGTGTGTGGAGAAAAGTCACATGAGTTGGATGAAAGTCATTCTTAAGTCACAAATTTGGTGGCTTTGGACTCAACTTGACAGACAAGACTAAGGGTCTACAGCCACAAGCTCTGTGAAGCTTTACATATAGGCACAGCAGCACTTTGAGCTACATGCTAATGCCAGCGTGCTAAGTAGCTCAGTACTGATTCTAAGTAAGTATAAAGTTTATACCATGGTCTGTTATTAATGGTGGTCAGTACAATTAGCCCGATGATGCTGCTGTTGCTAATTCCATGATGACTTGTTTAAGGTCTAAGATATAGACTAACTTCAGGACTTGGAATTGACTTGGAACTTACCCAAGACTTGTGACTTGCAATGAATCTGTCCCACTTCTGGTGCACACATTGTGGAAATAGAGTTGTAAAAATTGCCATACTCTCATACTGTTTGATAAGGTTTAGAGTTTGTTTGTTTATACCAGACATGACATCTTTGTAGTTGATACCGACAATAGTTTCAGTTATCCATAATCCAACACGACATCTTCCTTCCTCATGCCATCACTTGTTTTTGAGTTTAAATGCTACACCCAACCCATTTGCATCTGGCTGACTGACAGGACTAATTTGATGAGGAGCTAAAACAAAAGACAAAGGAAGGAAAGGCTGTGGAAGGGAGGACATACATTGCTCGAGATGGATGAAAGTGAAACAGTCTCTGGGTCCAGTGTCAGAGCAGAGGGAGGTTCTTTGGAGCCCAGCTGCTCCAGTTTCTTCTTCAGAATAACTCTCTGAGTCTCCAGCTTGGCTCTCACGCCCTGAGACAGAGCGACCTGCTGCCGGCACTCCTCCAGTGCATGTCTCTTGCTGAACTGGTAGACCCTGGACAATACAGAAAGCAGCTGTACGTAAGTAAAGGTAATTTCAATTTGTACAGGACCTCGTCAGCTTGAGCGACACAAAGGGATGAGCAAGTCAATAAAACAACATAAGTGGCACAATAAGACAGTACAAGAGCCCTAGAAGACCTCGGGGCAGCCGTCTACTTTGACTAGCTGATAATGCAGCTCTGGGGCAGTGTGATTCAGTGGTTTGAAAGCTAAAAAGAACAACAAAAAACTACTAATAGACCTTGTAATGAGATTGTTTTGTCAACTGGATAGAATAGGCCAAACGCTGATATGCTATTGCTTGACCACTCAAACAGAAGAAAGCTTCACTGATGCTTTTGAAATGATCTCAGAATGATGGTGAGTAGGAACCACAGAAGCAAGTGTACTCAGTCTGAATTTTCCTCAGGTAATCACATTCTCAGCTACAACAGGTCACACTTGGTCAACCTAACCCAGACTGTCACAGTCAATTTATAAAATATTTCTTCAAAATTCAGACCAAAGGGCGGCACAACCTCCACCCACCTCACTAACACCACCACCACCATATGTGTTCTCCGGCTGCCCTTTCAAGTTATCCACCTTTTGCAAACACATTGCTTCCAGTTGTCCTCCAGGAGTTTGTTAATGACTCGATCACTCCCACTGGACTGTAAACCTCTAACACCTTCAGACAGCCTCATCAACCAAGACAAATGAGGGGTTGAGCTCCATAACTCTGACCATATAGCTGTATTATAATTCATAAGGCACTTACTGCCCCCTGAGACCACACTGGTTATTAGCTGTTGCCCAACCAAGAGCACAGTGAACTCTCCCGACGGGAAGGACTGCCCGCAGAGACAAACTTCGGTAATTTGTCCTCACAACAACCAAAGGCTGTGTGTTTTTTATTTTGAAACCTCCTCAATAACCTCTGAATACAACATCAGTGTCGCTTATTCTGGCTGATATCTGTGGTCCGCTCACCTCTGGCCTTTTTTGACGCCTTCCTGCTCGGCCTCCAGCTCCAGCTCCAGCTGTTCGACCGAGGTCTGCTGGGAGCTCAGAGTCCGAGCCAGGTCCAGTAGCTCCTCCTCTACCGCAGTCAGTCTGTGGGGAAGAGGACAGTAAAATTGCATGGGGAGAGGAAGTAATTGATGCACAACAGTCAGAGGAAATAGGTGGCGGGCAGAACAGGGGAGGGTTATGAGGAGGAAGTAGTTTAGATAGTAAAAAAGGAAATTGGAGTCTAGTCATCTGGTGTGTTTGCTCTCACTTGTGCTGGACTGTCTCAAGCGTGAGGTCGTTCAGCTCGATATCTCTGGGGTTTAGCTGCTCAGTGTCCTCCAGAAGGCTACAGTCAAACTCTGCACAAGCAGGAATCTCCCCCACAGACCTACAAACACACACACACACACATACACACACAGTTCATCGCATCATCGCTCTGCAGGGTGGGATGTCATGATTTGCATAGTGGACATCTGAGAGGAAAAGTTTGCCTGTTCTGGTGAATGAAACTCTCATATTCTCTGTGAGGATCGATGGCTGTTAGAGCCAAAGATATCTCTCTGTGGATCCGCACCACTTCATGATGAAGGAACGTGGAGATGTCGAAATACTCCTGCAGGATCTCCTTTCTGGTTCAGAGTTGAAGGCAGGGCACAAGAAAAACATGCGTCACACATGATGCAGTGATTTTGGCCAGTTCATTGATTTCAAGGACTGTTTTGTAAGATCTAGCTAAATCCAAACTACATTTTCAGTACTGCTCTTTTCCAAAGCATAAGGTTGGTTGGCTGCAGGTTGATTCATGTCAGTGCTACTTTGAGAGAATAGCCCGAGACAAGCAGTAAACATTTAGATGCTTTAACCTTTTGTCAAATTTGAGTTATTATTGCTTGGCATTTAAGATCCGACCCCTGAATGTCAAACATTTACTACATAATGCTTCCAACTTCAGATCATTCAGATCATTCATTTCACTGTTTCACTTCTTGTTTCTCCTTTTGAAACCTTGTCTTGAATACAAAAACGAGGAATAGCTGTCACTGCTCTCAACAGCATGTCCAAACATTATTCATACAAAGCAAGTGGAAAATAAATACAGCTAGATGTTGGCTGTAATGCATCAGCTCAGGCATATTTCAAGTCTGTGCAAGTTGATTTTGCACAGAGTTCTTATGATAATTAAAACAAATGGCTGAAAATTAAAGGACCTTGTCAGTTTTAATGCGTCATCATTTTCTCACATACACACATACACACACACACACACACACACACACACACACACACACACACACATTCACACAGCCAGTCTTATATCCACTCTTTAGTGTATTTGGTCTTACAATATGAGCACCATCTCCTGCTGCAGTGTCTGCAGTGCGCTGAGCAGGGCAGGCTGGATCTGACTGTAGTGGTGCTGATGGTAAACCTGAGCAGCTTGCACAGACAGGACGTACTCATTATGCAGCTCGTAGAGTCTCAGTGTTGCTTTTATGTAACGCTCTTTAGCCTTGTCTCGCTCTTTATCTGTTATAGGATGTGGAGGACACATTATGTGATGAATACACATTTCAGAGTTAAACAGTACAGGTTATTTAAATGGCCCAGTGTCACAATCACAAATCACAAATTTGCATACAACACTCTCTGTTCTCAGACACTGTGTGAGAAAGAAACTATCCACAAAAGTGACAACTAAAAACAAAAGAAAAACAAAGCTAGACTGTGCCATCAGCATGAAAGTGTTCAGAGAAGTACGTTATACCAGGAATCCCCACCTTTATTGGCCTCCTGATACTTCCTCTTAGCCTGAGCTGCATCTCTCGCTGCCTGTCTGTAGCTGCTCTTCAGCCTCTCCAGCTCTGTTTGTGTCACCTGAAGCATCACACAAGACGCACAACAGCATCTTTTACAGCACATATCCAGGTGGAAAATATACGGTGCAAGAAATGAGTGTGATTCAAAGGAGCTTTTTGTGTGTTAAAGACTGCCCTTCTTAGTGAGAGCACTACTTGACACAGGAAGTGGACAGAGACCAGGGTATGTTTCACTGCAGAGGAACACGAAACATGAGAGAAGACATATGAGGAAATGGTCTGACCTTTGCTGTGTACCTGCTGCCAATACTTAAACCTCCACCTGCCAGCAACTCTGACATTGCTGTTCAGTTGCTATCACAACATGAAATGTTATCTGTATAACAGTGATGTACACAAAATCAGAGCTGCCGGAGCTTCAGCTGCATGGCAAAGTAAAAAAATTCAAATAAATAAACTGAATGCCAAACGGCAAAACTGCAACCCAATATGGATAACTGAAAATGAACACATCATTTGCCTGATGTAATTGGGTAATAAAAACAGTGTGGAGCAGCCACCAGTTTGAGATCCCATCAAAATGCATTTGCACATATTCTTTCCAGTCTATTGAACCTCATTTCATTTGACTGCTGTCTGTTTATAAAGCTGCCACTGCAGTGCTCATCTGCATGTGAAGATGATGCACTGGAGAAAACAAGCAACAACTTCTGCCTCTTGTACAAGTCATGTCATGTACAAAAACTCTACCACTACTAATATCACTATTTCATACACATAATGTTTCATTTACACAGTTCTCTTTCATTTTAAAATGATGAAAGCATTCAGAAAAAGAAACACTGGAGTCTTTGTGTGCAAGAGTAGTTGCAAAAGAAACAAGATATTGCTTCATCTGAGATGCAAGATTTTTTTTTTTCAAATATATCAGTGCTTAGAAAAAGTAAAGATTGTGTGCACTTTCAAAAAGCAAAATATAACAGTATCCGTATATATAAATATGTAGTGTGAGCAGTGAGAGGTTTTATCACAGTCGGACGTCAGACTGTTCAGAGGTGGTTCTGGCATGATAGTTGCAGTTTGTATGTAGTAGTGTACTTGAGTTTGTGTGTGTGTTAGTCACACACCTTGCTGAGCTCCTGCCTCAGTAGATTCCACTGCTCTGCGTAGGTTTTGCGGAGCTGCTGTTTGTCTCTGATGAGCAGTGTCAGTTTGCTGATGGGACCATCCAACAGATCCTCGGAGCGCTTCCTCATCACCTGGCTGAGAAGGTCCGTCTGAGAGACCAGCACTCCCCACGACTGACAGGCAGAGGGCAAAGGTCAGGGAGACAGGGCATTCAGACAGGAGACACTTAATAAACCTCTGCCACCAAGGTCGCACAGTCCTCCACAACCTGCATTTCAATCTGTGTGTTTGCGTCTTGGTCAGCGGACAAACGAGCAGGGTTTTGGTGAAGATAGAGTCACCAACTTAAAGAATTAACCACAATGATGACTCTTTTTTTTTTTACACCATTTTCTTATATCTTCACAACCATAGATAAAATATTTCTGTTTATGTAAGATTTTCCTGTTACTGGTCGCGGTATTCATATGACTTAACATAGCCATAAATAGAAAACAGAGCAATTGCAGCTACTTTTAGATAGTGTGTGCACACACCATATCAGTTCTTTCACTTATGGGTAGTGCTACAGCAACATAATAAATTTTTACTGTTTGTGACATTCTTGCACAGTCCATGTCGTGATGATTGAATATAGTTCTGAAATCCATGCAGGTAAAAAAAATGATCAAAGTGTCAATGTTTAGAAGATTGTGCAGCCTTAGTGGAGGTATACTGTGTGTGCTCTCTGATCGGAGAATATGTTTAAACATTTAGATAATTTTTTACTATGTCAACCAGGGGAAGATGAAACAAGGTTCAGCTCAGGGTTATTGGTATCTAAGCCTTCAGCAGAACCTGAGGCCTCTCATAATTTTATGAGTACCTCAAAGAAATTGAGAAAAAGATTTTACTCTGGGATACCTTGGGCCATTCACACACAGTTTGTTACGCACATTGCACCCAAATACACACATTGACTCCTTAGCAGTAACCTCAGTTTATATGGATGTTTCACAATCTGAACTCTAAGGAAATGTTTTTTTCCACAATATGTCTACGCATCATATTGTCCTTTCCCCTATTTGAAAAAAGTCTAAAATAAAACAATGAAATGTAAATTAGTCTTACTGGGTGGTTGCAAAGCTATTTCACCACCTAAATAAAGTCTATATACAAAAGACACTGATGGTGATTATTCATTTTCCAACCATTTTTAATTTCAACTTAATGTTTGAAACTAATTTGAAATACACTGAGGTCACACACTTTGTGCATTGTGCAGTGGCTTTCTTCCAGTGGGATGATGATGGTCAGTGGACGACTGAGTGAATACAGAGTGATCTAAGATCTAAGAGACCTCACCTTGTTGAGCTGGCTGATGTAGTCCAGACCCGCACCAGGCTGAGGTCGGTCCAGTTTCTCTGCCATGGTAGCCATGTTATGCAGCTGCACTGCAAACTCCCGCTCACTTTTAGCCCGTTGACCCATCCACTTCTTCATGATCTCCATCAGGTGAAGCTCTGAGTCCAGCAGCCGCATGACTGCTGCATGTGCCTGTGGACACCTAAGGTCCTCCCCAAAACCCATCTCTGAATACTTTCACTCTCCTCTATCCCAGGGATTTGTTGTGAGCAGTAAATCCTATACAGCCCTTTGTTTTTTCTCAGAGTGGGACAGAAACTGAGTGGTGAGCTGAAGCAGCTGCTAATGACCAAGAGGAGTTATTTCTCTCTGGCCATAGAGGGGTTTCACTTCCCTGTATGCAAAAAAAAGTACAGTGGTTTGTTTGAGGCAGCACTTCCTTGTGTCTGTTGAATGTGGTTACTGTTGAAATTGAAATTTTACTTTCAATTTAGGAACAACATTAAAAGTCAAAAAAACTATTGTTGCGAGTGTATAAAACATCCAAATAAAATGCAGAAACAACACACACACAAATGTTCATACGTTTATCTGTGTGCATTAGAAACACAGAGTATTTCCCTTTTATAGCTCATACTTGTACGTCACTACATTTCATTCATTTTTTTGCTGTAGTTACTATACTGAAAAAGACTGTATATAGAAAAACATATGCTCATGTCATAAAATATGATGCTATAGATTCAACTGAAAAAAGTAAAATGCAACGTACACATCACTAATAATAATTCACTTACATGATTTATGACAATATTCAGCTCACAGGAGCCACATTCCTCCTGTAATGTTGACTGTTGTTTGCCGCTACCTTTACTCAAGTAAATGACCAGAATACTTTGCCCAACACAGAAAGTTACTTTTTTTTTTTCATTTTCTTTTAACATTGTGTTTCAATAAATGTACAAAAGAACATCTGGTGAGTAGGTTAGTGGAGCAGCGTGGCTTCAAGACTTCCCCCCACTGACCTGAAAGTCTGACGCAGGCAGGTGCAGGTTTATACATAAAATAGGGAAGAATTAATAAACATAGTGCCCAGTGCTGTTTAGCTTTGAACAGTGGCCAGTGTGGAGAAATCTTCTGTGGGTGCTGTTTTTTTTAAGTAAACTGTTCACAGATTGCAATAAAAACTGCTGATGGTATTTTTTACATAGAATAAAAGAAGCTTTTCATTTTCTTATTACCTCAGTGTGAACCCAGTCTCACTTCATTACTTGTATTTATGACTTGGTTAGTGTTGGGTGCAACCTCTGTGTTGTAAAATCATTGGCTTAATTACACCAACTATACATCATCAAATACAATCATTAAACAGGCTGGAGAGAAGAAGGGACAAAAATACAAACAAACAGTGCAACTCTGCTCAGGCTGTCTTTACAGACCGCAGAGGAAATGTCAGCTTTCATGTTTAGGTACTGTCATAGGCTGTAGTGTAACAAACCACTGTGACTCGAAGCTCTAGAGAACAATGCTTTACTGACTAAATGTTTCACACTCTAACACATTTATTTATTTTCCGCTTCTTTGTTCTTCCACTCCACTACATTTTAGAGGGTGCATCAGCATGCATGCTAACATGTTCACAATGATGCCAATATCAAGCTGGCCTGGTTTGATTTTATCAATCATATATATGAATATATATATATATATATATATATATTCATATATGAAAATTCTATATATATATTATATTATACTTATATACATATCAGTGATGCATCAATTGGCTCTGATGTCATCCGAATTCTGAATCCATATATATGCATGAATAATCCACCTGCCGGCCACCTGAACGAATCATTTTCCACGATTTAGAGACTCTCACCCAATGTAATTCCATTATTTCTCAGTGGGATATTAAGTGTGATGATATGGCAACATATTACACTAAATTAGGCGGTTTTAAATAAACATCTATTTAATGTAAAAGCTATCCTTTTTTGGTAAAAATGAAAATGGCAACAGGTATTTCCACAATAGCCTGAACACAGGCTGACATTTAAATTCTGAATGTCACTGCTACTTTCTGAACACAAATTTTTTAAAAGCTTCTAATAATGTTTGGACGCTGCCCAAAATAAATAATGAATCATAAAAAAACTCAGCAGTCCAAAAACAGTCGTATCCGTTTTATACGTGCCATGATGAAAAGTGAAGCTGAAAATATGTTTTTGTACGTTTGTACATTTTAGAGAATGTAATTAATATTTTCCTCATACATAAGGCCCTATATGTTATTTCACCCATCTGCAACCCATCCGCAACAACATTTCTTGTACAGTACAGTGTAGTTTATCTGCTTTATACTGTATAAGGAATGTCTGAACCCCCGTGTTTATTTGAGGGTTAATAATTACTTTTCCATTGTTGTTACTCTAGCCAACAGTCTGGCTAAATCTGGCAGCAGTTGTTTAGTTTAGTTATTTAAGAGATGGGATCTGTGACTGGTTGAAAGGTGAGAGGCCGGTGACATCATCATGATAAGTGTCATAAAATTAAAAGTGAGGAGAAATATTAGTTTCATGTGTTGGTCGTCTTACCTGCAGAGTTTGTTCAGTTGAAGAAACAACGTGTTCAGTTTAGTGTTTAACAAACTTCGTGAAAGTCTGAAATATTAAGTCTTTCTTTTTTCTAATGTTGCAAAGAGATTGACCTTCAGCGCAGCCTGCAATAACTCTACACACGACAGGTCTGTATCAACCTTACCTTATACAACATCCTCACAGTTTTCCCACCACAGGTGAAAGAGGAGCTGGTCAGCAGGGAGAGCAGCAGGACGCTCATAGCTTCATGTTGACTTGAGCTCAGTGAAGACCAGACTCTGCTTCTGAATCCTGTTGAAACATTGACCACAACAGAAAAAGAGAGAAGAGCTTCTAGCCAGTACATCATTTCAAAGCTCTGTGTTGCCAGAAATACATAATGATCACCAGCTCCTGTCTCACAACTCTCATACAGCTGAGAGCCAAACTCAGAAATGAAGAGCCAGAGTTCAAAGAAGAAGAAAAAAAAAAAATCAGCAGTCACAGTCAGGATTTATGTAACTCTGTCATGGTAAAGGTTCACCTGAATACCTTTGCTGTTTAAAAGTTGTTCAGATGTGACATTTGTGATCCACCACTTTGATCCAGACTTGTCTGAGAACTGTCTCAGCAACTGTGGGAAAGCAGTGCCATGAAATTTTGTACAGACATTCAGGATCCCCAGAGGCTGCATACCGCTGACTTTTCCTCTGCTTCCACGTATGAGTTTCACATGTGTGGTTTTGAGCAAGTGAGGTGTAAACACTTTGCTGGTCTCCTGACTTTTCCCATCACACCATCATCAGGTCACTATTTATATTTGTCCCTCACTCTGGTTTATGACTATCTGTGACACTAACGGGATTCCCATCAGCCTCAGATGTACTCTGTGTTTTGTGCTAATTGACAAATGTTAGCATGTAAATGAAAAATGATGAAAAACAGTCCCACACCATGATGTTCCCACCTTCCAAACTTCACTGTTGGTATAGTGTTTTTGGGGTGATGTGCAGTGCCATTTCTCCTCCAAACATGGTGTGTGCTATGACATCCAAAGAGTTCAATTTTGGTCTCATCTGACCAGACTATATTCTCCCAGTATTTCAAAGGCTTGTCCAAATGTTGTGCAACAAACTTTAAACGAGCTTCAACATGCTTTTTCTTCAACAATGGAGTCTTGCGCGGTGAGCGTGTATATAGAGGCCTTGGCGGTTGAGTGCATTACTTATTTTTCTTTGAAACCAGTTTACCTGCTAATTCCAGGTCTTTCTGAAGCTCTCCGCGAGTGGTCCTTGGCTCTTGGACAACTCTTCTGATCATTCTTTTGACTCCTCTGTCAGAAATCTCGCGAGGAGCACCTGGTCGTGGCCGGTTTATGGTGAAATTATGTTCTTTCCACTTCCGGATAATGGCCCCAACGGTGCTCACTGGAACATTCAGAAGTTTAGAAATACGTCTGTAACCAATGCCATCAGTATGTTTTGCAACAATAAGGTTGCGAAGGTCTTGAGAGAGCTCTTTGCTTTTACCCATCATGAGATGCCCGTTGTGTGACACATTGGTAATAAGAAACCTTTTTATAGGCCATCAATTAGGACTAAACCAGCTGATATTAATTTGCACTGATAGGGGGCAGGATTGTTTTTCTGAAAACTGACAGATATCAGTTGGTTTCTTGGCTTTCCATGCCTTTTTGCACCTCCTTTTCTTCCTGTGTTCAATACTTATTCCCTGTGTCATTTCACTTTGTTACACATGACTTAATTTATGGACATATATGTTTTGATTTCTTTGTATGTGTGGATTACTTGGGTTGTGACAATTTCATGTCAATAGCCCCATCGCAAATATATTTACTGAGAAAAATGTTGACGCGTTCAATACTTATTTTCCCTGCTGTATATATGTGTGTGTGTGTGTGTGTGTGTGTGTGTGTGGTACCTCTGTACTTCTGTATTGTCAGTTAACTACCTCCACTTTTATGGAGACCTGCTATTTTTAACTTGGTATTGCAGTTTTATCTTTGATGTTTGGTTTTAGCGAATTTTTAATGTCATGTTTCCACCACGAGACGCATTTCCTCTAAATTCCGCAGATGGTCCTTAAATGATCCAAGTCTTTCACAAAAATGTTCCAGGAAAATGCCATGACAGCGATACCTTTATTTTCGATACTTTATCTTGCTGCTACTAATGTACTTTCACTTAAATAGGATTTTCAAAGCAGGGCTTTTACTTGAAATTAAGTATTTCTACTTGGTTCTACTGGTACTTTAAAAGGATCTGAGTACATCTTCCACCACTGTGAACCTACATTAACATAATCAAGTTTTATTTACTAAAAGTGCATCTAAGTGAAAAAAAACACATTCAAATTTGCATAGATCTTTATTTTAGTAGAATCTATAATTGACATCAATTAAATAAAAAGGAGAAAAACAAGAGCAAAAAAAAAATCTTTAAATTACAAGAAAATTACACTGCACCATTCATATAGTACAAAAATAGGCCTTATTTTAGAGTTATGTCCCATGTAAGATAGTCATTCTTGTACATTATTCATAGATCACAAATCTGTAAGGTACTGTGTGCAGCCACAGGCCAGGAACCTCATGAAGAGGCGGGAGGATGTCAACAGAGTCGTTTGAGGCTGCTCCACTAACTGCCCTCCCCCCCATCACAAAGTGTTTTATTTATACTTAAGCAAGCATGTGCACACACGGACGCACGCAGATCTGATTCAGCCCTTAAGTTAATGGAGATGTGATACATTCTACCTCCTCCCTCCACAGCTGCTGAACATACAGGGTGTCACCGCAGATCTTCAAACGGGCAGAGATGACACAATGATATCAACAAAACACTTTGAACACAAGTGAAGGGGTCGATGGACTGTGACAACCTGAAAGCAACACGTCTAAACGCTAAACAGACAGCACTGAAATGATTGTCTTTGGTTACGCCAAAGATATTGCTCCTATTAACTCCATCTGACTTCATATTAATCACTGCAGACTACATCCTGAGGCAGGACTGAAGCAACATCGAGCTCCACATGACACAAATCAGTGGTACAAAAGACAAAGCCTCCATCGTGCCCACGAGCGAGTCTTTTTTATATAATCAGAGGAGACAATTTGCAACGAGCAGATTTTCTGTAACATTCCTGTTACTTTCAACATTAAAGGCTTCACACTTTAGAGCCCGTGAAGTGGTTGCCTAATAATAAGGAGCTGCGTTCTAGCACAATTAGAGAACCTCGTCTTTTTAGTGTGTAGTTTCCATCCGTCTAGCAGTGACAGGAGGAAGCTGATGGTTTCCTAATGGTTTTATGCAGCTCCCTGTGCTTTGGAAGCACTAGCTACTTAATGCTGACTGCATTTGTGATTTCCTTAAAAGTTGGACACTTGAATGCACACCGCTCAGCGTTCATCAGTTTAAAGTTTTCTGACTCTATGAAGCTGTAGTGAACACAACATCAAGCTAAGTTGAATACATAATTTTATGTGTGCACTTGAGGGACCACAGAAACTTCTGTCTGAACATCCCAACATGTTTGTAGGAGAAATTTATAAATCCTTTGTAAGGGAAGATTACAAGAATATAAAATGTTGACTAGGCTGAGCATCAATTATCCACACTAGTTGCAAGAAATTGATCAAAGTCCCACAATTTAATATAGTTCTTCTTCTTCTACAAAAAAAGAAGCAAACTCTGAACCTGGAGAGTTATAATATTTTATGGAAGCAATTTTGGTGCGGAATTCAGCCCAATATCTGTTGTTTACACACTTCACACCAAGCTGGGAAGTCGATAAGATTTTGTGGCTCAAGTCTGAGGCTGCAGTTATTACGTTTTTAAATTAGCACCCTCCTTGAATGGGGGCTAATCAAAGCCTAAATGGCAGTAGGCACTAATGTACATCACACAAAGCAACGCAGCATACTCAATATTCTGTAGCCACATTAGCTTTGTTCCCTTTGAGGGGCCCTTCCTCTAAATCCACATTCTCGGGTTGGTTTCCAACCCAGTTTAGCCAAAATGCGCTGCACCTGCAGCAGCCATCTGAGTTGAATTAAGCTTCCTGGCGCAGTGCTGTGTTTGAGAGCATCTTTCTCCGTGTTTTCGTGCAGGATTTTTGGCAGGTATTGGGGTTCGAAATACGTTATTCTCTACTGTTTTTAAATGTTTTTTCCTTTCTCTCTAAACACGCTTTTGCAATTTAAATCACATTCAACTCTGCATACAGTATTTATGAATAATACCTTCTCAGAAAGCTTTACGCAACGAAAGTGGTCAAATTCAAAATCGATTTGTTTTGTTGCTTGTGCACCTACCCACCCGCAGAACAAGGAGATTATTTGATTGTCAGTGAAAGAAAGAAAAAGGTCTTAACACCGGGTGGAGCCGTCTGGGTAGAAATTGTGTGTGAGAGGAGGGGAAAACATATGCCTCAAACTATTTTAAGCTGATTTAGCATTTAACTCGCTGGCCAACAAGATCTACGGACAATCCTTCTATTTTCAATAACAGGTTTTAAAGCCCATGTGTGACTGCCCATGAATGCTGATCATAAAGGCAATAAATTTTAGGAGCGAGAGGAGTTTCAGGGGACTCGAATTTACACAGCAGCTTTACAGTTTCTGAATTGCATTTGCCTGTTTCTGTTCTAAAACATAAATTTGACTTTCACGCCTATCCTCCTAAACCTTTCCAAAGAAGCGTTTTCATGTTTGACCTACATACAATTTGACCTCTATAATCATTTAACAGCTCCTCTAACAGCGTATGAAACCTTGCTGAATGATATGAGAGGTAGATAAAAGCATGAGCAGCTGCAGTTTTGTATGCATGTCATCACCATGACAACCTCTCTCAGCAAGCTCTGTTTTTGTACTGGAAATGAAAAAAAAAAAAAGAAAAAAGAAAAATAATAATTTCAACATAGTAGAAAAATGGCTACACTGGATTAAATCATGAGGTGCATATTTTCGATGATAACCAGCCCAGGGAGAAAAAAAATCACTTTAAAACAATCTTCCCTAAAGGTATGATTAAAATCTCTCAGAATAAATAGTTTGCTGCAGTATCATTCAGAATATAATTAATTGGCAAGTTCGCTGAAGAGTTAATCTGAAATTCAGATTAGATGAAGACTGGAGGGTAAGTGCAGAGACGCTGATGAGATGTGGAGTCAACGCAGGATTTCTAAACTATGCTCAAGATTTGGGAAAGAGAGCAGAGACTGTGAGACGAGGGAGGAAGAGGAAACCTGCACTTCAGAGGGCAGATTAAAATTTATCGACCTTGTATGCCACAAACGAATACACACACACACACACACACACACACACACAAAGAAACCAACAAACTCTCAGCTATTATGATATGAGGTGTGTGTATAATGTGTGTTTGTAGTGCTAATGTGCTCTGACAAAAGGGAAAGCCTTGATGTATTGTTACCGTTTCTGCACTGTCAAGAAATCAATCACAGGTAACTCAACACCTGTCAGCTGCTTGGAGAGGCTCTTGTGCTCAACAGTCACATATTGTTCCAGGTCCCATCAGCACCTCGACTGTCTCTGTCTCAGCCCTGGGATGTGAGCACATCAGACATAGAAATTAAATATGCCCGGAAGCGATTGTGCCTCAGGGTTGAACAAGTAGCCTCTCTTTGAGTGTCTGTGTGTGTATGTGTGGGTTTTTTTTTTTTTTCCCTCTTAATCTATCTTATTTTTTTTATACCCTTCCATGTGATAGCTGGGAGGTCATAAGGTTGGGAGAATTTATAGTTTCCAAACTAGAATAAGTTCAGTCCATCGTGAATCCCAAATGTCTGGAGGAAGCTCTGCTAGTTGTGTGACTCAGTTTGTTCTGTCAGAGCTGAGATCTTTCCAGATTGTGTGTACAATAGGAGAACTAAAGCCCCCATCACACTTAGAACAATAACCGAGCAGATAAAAAGAGTGACTCTATGAAAGATGGATTCAGTTTCAAGTAAATACAATTACTTTCTCGTCATGGAAAGAAGGACGATGGGGAGGACGTGTCCGGAAAGCTCTCAGAGAGTCTGCTTTGTTTCTCTGGCTGGTGACACACAATTATAAACTATTGAAGTCTGGACATTTCCTTGTCAGCCATTATGCTTTTGATTTTTAAAATGTACTTGAAAATGTGAATCACTACAGATAAGTGGCTTTTCTGAGCAGATTTTGGATATTGATGTCACTCAACAACACTTTGGAGAGTCAGTGTATCCAAACCAGATTTCATGCCTCATAATACATTTTTTTTGTTACCACTTATTTTGTTAAAGTACTAAATGTGACAGGACCAGCTTTAACCTCTCTATAAAGGGCACTACACTATTCATTAGGTTTACACGCTCTCATTCACACACATTCATCCAGACGTGCGCACAATACACACACATCTCTACTCACATTCAGCAATCTCGTCTGGCTACTGCACTGAGACTGAAAAAATAGGAAAAAAGCAAATAATAATCATTTGTTTACTGTAACAAAAAGCAGCTGGAGCTGGAGGGGAAAATGGACTCTGCACAGACAGACACTGTTAGTGATCGAGGGCAAGAGGAGGGAGAGAGTCAGTTTAATAGAAATGCGTCGAAGTGTGAACAAAGCAAAGCTTGGGCCATCCCGAGCTCTGAGAGACAGCAGCTTCCCATCAGGTCTCCCACAGCAGAGTGGAAGACAAGATCCTGCAGCAGGACTCAGATGAAATCCCGGTAAGACAGAAAAAGAGAAAAAGGGATGAGCGATAAAACCAGAAAAGACTGTGAAAGGACAGTTACCACAGCCCTGAATTATCAGACAAACGGGGCTGCGAGGATTTTAAAAGCAGGAGAGAAGGAGGGATGTGGGGGAGGCATTAAAGAGCACTTTGTGTTTTGATAAAGGCAGTCCTCTCATTTTGGACGTCAAACTCTTCGTTTTCGGAGTCTGTATTTACAACGTCATCCCCCCACACTGTCGGGATGCCGCGGTAAGACACCATCCTATTTCCCCCAAGGCTGAAGGTGCCCCCGAGACCGCCGCCAGCCTCCAGAGAGGGCAGCTTGATGAGTGCGCCAGAGCGCAGCTGCAGCAGCAGGAAGACCCCAGCGAAGGTGGCGATGATGGCCATGCAGCTCAGCACGGCAATAGTGATGGGCAGCTGGGAGCTGAGCTGGAGCTGCAATCCCGGGTTCCCCTGGCCCACCATGAAGCTGCCAGGGGACTCACGCATGTACTGGTTGAGGTGCAGGCAGGTGCCAGAGATGGGGTCCAGTGAGCTGTGAGGCTGGCAGGACAGACAGGCCTGAGGGCTGAGGCTGCTGCAGGTCAGACAGGGCGGTGGGCAGGGCAGGCAGGCTGGGACGGAAGCTGGCAATATAAAGTTTCCCACTGTGTAGTTGAGCGGCTGGGAGCCCACTGAGAAGCCTGCTGGACATTCTTTCACACAGCCCTGCTGAAAGAGGTAGTAGCCGGCGTTGCACTCTAAAACACACAAGAAAGAAACTGAAATAAACAGCCGTACTCACCTTTTACTTCTTCATATGAGTCAAGACTTCCCATTAACAGAGAAGCAGGATTCCTGCTCAGACTGTAAAGCCTCAGAGAGCTCAGTTAACACGGTAAAGAACGATGTGTCTGACATGTCTGTTTTTATTCATCCATGGGTTGTTGTGGCACCAGGTTTTATAGGCAATTATGCTTCCAAGTCACCATTTCCACTTTTGTTAGTTCTACTTTTGCTTACTAAAAAAAAAACTGATGACGAAAAGCTTTGCAATTTATATGCTGAGAGCAGCATGTTTAAGTGAGAAGACCCATTTCCATATGCAGCAGGTCCAGATGCAGACCATTGCCTATAATAGCAATTAACATACTCTGGGTGCTGGGGGTAACAGAGCCACAAACAGGAGTGTGAGCCAACAGAAGAGGAAAATCTAATTTACTGTAGGGTCTTGTTAACTCGTTCAAAAAACAGAGGACACTCAGATACATGATAAACAAAACACATGATAATTACATTCTGTTCCCCCCTAACGATTCTATGATCTTGTCTGTCAGTATGCAAGTACCTCTGACAGCCTGTAGGTGTCAGTCTGTCACCAGTTCAGACAACAGTAGGTGGACTTCACACTGTGTTAGTGCTCAGTCAGTGGTATCTTTAGACCTTGCCTATAGCAGTACTTGGATTTGGTAGGTGACAGCAGTTTGGACACCATTAAATTTAAATGAGATTATTAAAAGGGACCTGAAGTAAAAACTTAATTTGATCTCATCAGAAGTTAGATCCATATTTAAAATGGATACTAATACTCAAGAGACTCGGCATATGATGCTTGAAGAGGTTTAATAAGACAAGCCTGTGACTTTCAAATGAGTCTGCCCACAGTTCACTCAGAGACACACAATGCAAACGGATGCAGCTGAGCAAATAAGGGATTTCATCCCGCTCACCTCAAACTATCCAGACTACTTCACATATCACATCTCAACATGAATCAGTAATTACACTATCGCTCCTCAGCTGCTGTGACAGTAACGTCCTGTGAAGACCAAACCGGAGACAACAGATATCAGTCTTACCGATGCATATCTGCCTCAGGTCCAGGGTCTTACAGCTGCCGTCGCCAGCCTGAGGCTTGTCAGAGGAGCTGGGAGATGTTGAGCCAGTGCCATACAGCACCAGGATGAACTGGGTCAGAGTGCCTGAGCGGAGAGATAGAGATGGAAATAAAAATCTGAAATTAACTGGGGGGGAAAAAGTAAGCCTGTCAAAAATAGTACGGCTCCGGCACTCCCTAGGGTAAATTTGGTAAATGTGTCCTCTACTCATTTTAGACTCTTAGATTTTCTGCATATAGTGACAGTAAATGATGCTGAAATGAGCTGCAATTTCAAGATGTCATGATTACACAGTGCTTAATAAGAGTGTCAAAGTGCCCCTCTCTCAAGAATGATTCAAGTGTGGGGTCTTGTGAGAGGTTCCACTTTATAAAGCCACTCCTTACTGAGGAGGGAGGTGTGAAGCATTTAGCTACAGCTATTTTCTGGGGTTTTCTTGAATTCTGAATATCACGTCATGGGTGGACCTGCTACATCCAGATTCAGAAAGTTGTTGGTGGGCGGTCCAAGGGCAAACATAAAAAGTGAAGTATTCACTCCAGGGCTTTGTCATGCTCCCTGTTATAAGAAAACTTGTTACTGCAGAGCTCCACAGAGTCGGCTTCACAGCTCCTATAAAGAGGCACAAAGGCACAGGCACTGTGGAGCCACAGCTACAAGAGCCACTTAATCTCTAATCTCCTGACACGCGATCTGAACTCTAGTCTCAGATTAAAACATGTGTTAAATAACATTCGACCCGTTTTACAAGTGAGGTCATTTTATGCTGTCTTGCAGCATAGAACATAATCTTAACATCCAAGTTTAAATCCACCTTTAAATCCACCTTTAAATCCACCTTTGTTGCATGTCATACCCCTCTCTCACCTCCTCTGATCCTTCTCTGTATCTCTAGTGTCGCTATTAAATAAAAGCTACAACAATTAGCTGATTAATTGATTAGTGAATTTAATATATTTGCTTCCCACGTAACATAATATTGCCATTACTTCATATGAGAATTAGGATTAGGTACTTTGTTTGATGCCTTGTTTAAGTTGTTATAAACTTGTTGTTGAGCCTGGTGTTAAGATAGGTTTGATTTTGTGGTTTTTGGGGTCGTTACTGTTTGTTTTTGTTTTTGTTTTGATTTTGATAAATCAACTGACTGATAATTAAAATGAATTTTTTTCTATCACCCAAGTTGTTTATCAAGCCAAAATGGCAAAACATTGATAGTTCCAGCTTCTCAAATGTGAGGATTCACTGCTTTTCTTTTCTTTTTTGTAATTGAATGTCTTTAGGTTTAAGACTGTTAATCAGACAAAACAAGTAATATCAAGATGTGTCCTTAAGGTCCTTGGACTTTTTGCCTTTTTTTTTTTTTTTTTTTACCATTTCCTGACATTTTACTGACAAAACAATTAATCAGAAAAGTAATCAACAATCGTTTGTTGCAACCATATCTAAACTAGCAGCAAACTCTAGAACAAACAAACATAGAGGAAAATCCAGCAAAATATTAATCTCTTGAGTCTTTTCTTATCAACAAGGAAGATGCTTCACCATAGTCACTGGCACCAGCCACGTTCTCAATCTCCAGCGTCCACGCCCCTGTGGGGTTCTCATCCCAGGAGTGGGTGGTCATGAAAGCCCAGTCATTAAAACCCTCTGATGAGTAGTCATGAGGCCTGCAGGAAAACAACAAAGTGTAAATGGTTTGTAATCAGAATCGGTTACTGTACGCTTGTGTGTGTCCATGTAGCTGTGCGTTTGTACCTGGGGTGGAGCAGTGTGGAGCGTGTGCCGGCAGGACTAATGAGGTGGATAGCCAGGTTTCCCCTCCGGTTGTACGACAGGGTGAGCCGGGCCTGAACGTGCTCTAATGAAGTCACGTGACTGTCTGTCCCGATGCAGGCGTCCACACTCATGTTAATCGATAAATGGCTGCCAATATTCCTGTCAAATGTGAGAAACGACATATGGCAAAGACACATTAAGAGAGTGGTGTGTATTAGTTGTAGGTTGTATGCTGTTGAGATCATTACTGGTTTGTTCCGAGCTCTGGATGAGCTTCCTGCCAGATAACTGTACGAGTGGCATTTTGCCCCTGGCCAGTGTGCGAGCCTGTGAAAGGTGAGCAGTTTGTTGCTTGAACAGGATGAGTGTCTCACAACCTGTAGCACCAGTGTCCTCTGCGGAAGCCCCCACCCCCACCCCCCGCCCCACAAATCCGCTTAGGAGATTACACGCATCCACAACAATTCTGAGGAGGAGGAGGAGGAAGGCGCAAGGTTTTAGTGACACTGAGGTGCCCAAATCACGAACAAGATATGGTTTCACGCTCTGTTAAGACACAATCCCTCCAGGTCCACTTCTCATTTTTCATGATGGATTAAAACAGTACATATATGACCTTCGAAGCAGCCTCACATGGGAACAATCTAAAATGTTAATTTACAACACTACGCCGATGAGTCCTACAGTGACAGTCGTCATGTCGTTATGATGCAAATTGACAGCAATGCGGCATTTCACTATTTCCATGTTCAAGCAACTGGAATATGTATTTCATGGTCTTTTGGGATAGAGTCACAACACATATGAGGAAGAAATGTAAATTTATACAAATAGCTTCCGAGGCTGATTAATCATTGCCAGTTGACCAGTGCGGCACAGGCGTCTGTGATTTAAGGCCTCGGAGGAACAGAATTTGTGGCACTGTTGCAGCCATGGCATCTGTTTTTTACAGACACACGCACACAGAAAGACAGGGCGAGGGATATCCTACAAAACTATAACCAGCATCTCAGTCGATGACAACTTTGGCCCCTTTTGTCATCAATATTTCAGCAGCAGCTACAGGTGAAACTCACATCTGTGACAATGGTAAACACTATCTGAAAATTTTAAGATGCCTGTAAAATAACACAAGATTTCTCTGCTCAGCATCAGCAAAACACAACACAAGCCAAAAGACCAACACAATGTGCAATGCTAAATGTATTATTGTATTGTCTAATTGCCTTCTGCTCAATCAATCAATCACATATTTATTCCATATTGGGATATAACATTTGTGAAGTTGTTTTTAAATGAAACCTGTTCAAAACAATAATCCTAGGAAGACACAAATGTGTAAGGGCTTTTCAGAACCACCAAAAAAATATTCTGGGTACCTGCCAAACCTGAAGAACTGCCATCCATTTGGTAGAGTACATTACAGAGAAACGAGAGAGAGAGTGCTTCTGAATCATAAATCACTTTTGAAAAGCTATGTCAGAGCTTGTAGCTCAGGCAATACTCCAGTTAGTTGAATTTTCAGTGATACAAAATTCTGCAGCCCTGGTGGTAATATGCATTAACTCTGGCGAATCCTCCTTAAGAACCATCACATTCAAAAACTCTGACGTCTATTTTAAACAAAGCCTGTCAGCTCACTTATTCAGTTCGACACACGCTTACTGGAGCTTTTCTGCTACGACGTTGTGCTTTGAGGCACGGTCCATTTTCCGAAGTAAACACAAGGCTCGTCTCACTGATAAAATTCAAATCACAGAACAGCAAACTTCTGTCACTCTGAAATTCACAGTCACAGTCTTCTGATACACAGAATATCACTCGAGACTTCTTTCATCATCTCACTGCTACACAAGTCTAAGCAAATGGCCAAACGGTCTTGTGACTGTGATCATGAGGATGATGACGTAGCGTGTATGGTGCAGTTCATGTATATCTTGTGTGAATTTCTTCCCTCCTTTTTGAGGATACTGTCATGATTCTGTTAGAGGTAATGACTGGCTGTAAGTGAGACAGACGCAGAACCCCTATCTGCTCACTTATTTCAAGTCACTCCAGATAAGTGAGTCAGCTTAACACCTAAATTGAATAAATTGAATAACCTGCCATGACTGCTGCTCCCAGACGCTCGAACCATCTGCTCTGAGCATCTCATAGCTGCAGTGAAAGAGAGAGAAACCTCAAACCCAGCGAGGGAAGTGACAGGGGGCGCATAATGAAGAGGAGACGTCCGACTGCGTTTCGAATGTGACACCAAGAGGAGGAGGAATAAAATGGCTGAGGACAAATACTTCGTCTTAACAATGAAAGGATTATGTCTGATCACGTTGCTTTTGCTGATCCCTTATTAAAATTCTTTATAATTTGCCTTTCACTAACTTGTTATATTCTCAATGTAGGTTTGTGTTATATGTTATATCTTTTCTATGTGCTGCTGCAATCTTAGCTTGAGCTCTCGTAAAACAGAAGATTGTTTTTGAATGGCAGCAAGGCACTTTTCAGGCAAAAGGACATAGTCTGACTTCGTATCCTATTGTGCAACATACGTACCTCTTTCATTAAGACTCCCCTTGCCTCCTAATCCTGATGACATCATCGGGATTATTTTTATTATGAAGTTTATACTGTACGATAGGGCGGACACTTTTTATTCGAGATCTAAACTGCTGTTTGAATGTGGGAAAATTAAATATTCGACTCGTAATGATCTGATCTAATTCAAAATTCTGAGTGAACGTCAGAACAGACTGTGACCTGTTTTCCAGCAGGTGGCGCCCCTGAAACGTACTGTCCATCTAACATAGTGAATGCCCTGTTGCTCTATAAATAAACTAGCTTACCCCGCTGAACATGGCACCAAACTATTTGAGAGGTAAAGTGAGGAAATATTGGGTTTGACACATATATGAAACAACTGTGGGAGAGTTTGTAAAATGTAACTATCTTACAGTAACATTAGCTTGTCACACATGTGAGGCAGCTTCAGATGGACGGAGCGACATCAATTTCTACAATGCAGTTTATGATTAGACTATGTGGGCTGTTATTTCAAACTAATTACTTGTTAGCTGTCATTAGTTTGAACCAGATTTTCCTTTTGAAAAAATGTGACAGCTATGATATGTATAAATACTTATAACCAGGGTCTTGAAATAGATTTATTGTGCGTATGTGTAGTGTACTGACCTTGGCTCACAAACCATGGTGATCACACATTTCTTCTGTGGCCCCACGCTTGTCCACGACTTTGCCAGTGCTACAATTCCACTGGCATCAAGTAGACCATATCCATATGAATGGCTAACTGCAGAGACCCAGAGAGAAAAGAGGAAACAGACACATGAATGGTGGCCTGCTGTGAGCAGCACCCTCACTCTCCCGGCTCTGAATTTACAGATGAACCACACTGTGTGGATCCCATTTGAAGCTCTCACACAACCTCTCTGCCCAATTCCGGTGCCTTGCATCTCTAATGACAATTTGGTTTATTAGATGCAAAACATATTAATGAGCCTCAAAGGCATCTGGAACTGCAGAGGGCAGAAGAGATCTGGGATGGAGTTGCTGTACCTTTGCGTCCAACCCCATTGGTTCTCCAGTCATTGGTAAGCAGGTGGGCAGGGTGAGAAGTTCGCACAACCAGATGTTGCATATCCCTCCAGGTCAAGTTTTTACTGCAACATGTGGATATGCAAGCACACAAAGAGACATACACAGCCACATAAAGAGAGAGAGACACACACACATGCGCACACACACACGCACACACACACACACACACACACAGACACACGCACACACACACAGGACACAAATGGTAAGACTCTGTCAATACATCCTATAGTCTTAAGCTGCAGGTGGACAGCTGATTAAATTCAGAATACAATGAAGTACCAGTCACATTCTTTCCTGAATTACACTAAATCCGAAGTCAACATGTGTTTTAAGTGAGTTTCTGCCCTTTGGCAAAATGTCTTGTGAGGAGAAAACCTGAAAAAGTGATTATTCTGCTGCAGCTGTGTCAGTTCGAACAGACCGGTCACAAAAAAAGGGTTACAGGAGGTCAGAGTTGGGTTTTGCTTCTCTGCTGCAATTAATTACCTCACTAAATTCATACATTTTATTGTGGATTTAGTAAAAAACAGCATTTTGTTTGGTAATTTTGCTCAATCACTTTAAACATTAAATGTACTCCTAATTATAAATCTTTTTCTGTTTTTTTCTGTTACTGTTTTGTCACAAGACTAGTCATTTTCAAGACTATTCTGACACTCACGCTTGTCGTTCCATTAGTGCTGCGTGACTGGATAAGAATGACTGGTGCTTACATCAAATTGTGTTGTTTGTAAAGACACAGTTGAAGTGTGTCAGAGAGGGGTTAAATAGTAATTCATAAATTAGGATAATCAAGCAGAATTGATGCATAAACATGCAGCACTTCCAGTTAAAGCCTGTTTCAATACAATAATGTTAAACTTATAATCGAGCTTCAAAAAGTATGTGCCAAAAAAAAAAAAGGACCTGTTTCCACTAAATTACCAATTTGCAGTTAGGGAACTTCTAACCACATGCTAGAACCTGATAACAGTGGGGCATTAATTCAAAATACTTGGGCTCTCTGAATATTTTATTGTATATGCAGGTTCTCAAAATGACCAGTCGTTCTGTGGAATAATTCCTCCAGAATCTAATCATGAGTTTGTTTCTGTGCAAATTATATTTTTAATACTTCTCTTCTCCACTGGATAAACTGATTTTAATCAACAAAAGTCAAGGAAACATGCAGGTAGGGAAGGTTAGAATGAGGCTATACAGCTGAAGAGAATTGCAAGGCTTGGTAATGCTCATAGAAAAATGGTGATAAGCACTTACTTGGCCTCAAGGGCGAGAGCGATGATCCCAGCAGCCAGCGGGGCAGAGGCAGAGGTTCCCGTGTGAGAGTCTGTACATTTTGATTTGAGGTCTGTAGTCACCTATGGGAGATGAACACAGTGGGCTTAAAAAGACAGTTCAAACAAAAACTGATAAAGTGGAAAATAGTCTTGAAACATACAGGATTTGTTTTTCACTTGTTGTTGTTGTCGTTAGAAAACTGCTCTTTTATCATCTTATATATATTTTCTGGACGAAGAAATGGCCGAATGGTTAAAGAAAGGGGAACTTAAGAGCACACAGTCCACAGCATGACTCCATGGACCAGCTGGAAAATCAAAGCAAGGAAATCATATAACTTATGCTCTCTTTCTTTCAACAACTACCAGTGAAGCGTATTTGAGCAGGACTCAGCCGAGATCTCGTCAGTGACCCACAGCAGAGGGCTGTGGTTGTACTGGGCAGCTCCCAGGTGTGAATTTCTGCAGCTGCATGAAAATAAAGCAATGGGCTGGAGAACCAGAGGGTTTGTACTAAGGAAGGATAAAGGTTAAAAAATACTGGATCACAAAAAGCCCCCAGTCCCCTGCTGTATAGTCCTAAAAGGGGGTCAATATATGCAACTGAGTATGAGTGAAAAGCAGTTGGAATCAAAAATCTGCCCAATGTGCTGACCAAAGCAGAGCCTCTAGAAAATGATCTTTAACCAGACGAAACAGAATAATAAATGCATCGGCAGAACTAACTTTAATGGTTCAATTATGCATTCAGGAGCTTCCCGTATCCCCCGTACTTTAAATTGAAAGAGAAGGATAATTTAAGTCTAATAAAAAAAATTAAAAAAAAATAAAAAAACAGAAAAAGACATTCAGATTTTCTCTCCTGCACAATCCGAAGGTCCCACCCTCTCTGTGTTACTACGTCTCTTCATTCCAGGGTTCATGAGTGACAGCACAATTAAATGAGTACAGCACTGAAGCATTAAGGGACCAGCCACATGTCACAGAGATGTCATAAGCTGTCCGTCCAGTTGGTCTGGTGTATGTGTGTGTATGTGTGTGTGTGTGTGTGTGTGTGTGTGTGTGTGTGTGTGCGTGTGTGTGTGCGCATGTGTGTGTGTGTGCGCGCGCGTGTGTGTGTGTGCGCGCGCGTGTGCGTGTGTGTGTGTGTATGTGTCCGTGTGATTGTTAAACAGCAACAGATTGCCAGATGGACATTCAGCCGTTCACTATTCATAATCATTTTAATGGCCCAACACTGAATGAATGGAGCAGAAGATGACTGAAGAAAAGGAGGAAAGAATGAACAAGTCATGTGATTATAGAATAAAGCTGCAGAGCTTAATTCTTAGCTCCACATATCTCTTTCTCTTCTCTATCCACATATAGAGCTAAAACAATTACTCAGTTAACTGGTTAGCCACTCAACACAAATTGTTTGGCATATTTTAAAAACAGTATTTTTTTAAGGTTTCAGGTTCTCAAATTTCTCAAATATTGTCTGGTTTATTTAGTTTATTTTGAGAGTAAACTGAAAAATCGCTGGGTTTTGGACACAAAACCAGGCTCTGGGATTTTGATATTTACAAAAGAATCAGTTAATCAAGAAATTAATCCAAAGAGGAGACAATCATTACTTGCAGCCATTTGTATGCACAAAATGTAAATGCATTTAATATACAGCGTGATCAAAGATCAAATGGTGTTTCTGAAGGTTTAGAAGGACTGAAAATGCAGATAAGAAGATAGTTAGGGCAAAAAGTATCAATTATTATAATCTATCACATTGTTTAGTCAGTGAAATGTACTGAAAAATGCCTATCACGTTGTGACATGTTCAGTTTGATAGTCTTGCCTGGCAAATGATTCAAAACCAGAAAATGTTCAATTAACAATGAAATAAAGCAGAAAATCATGATTTTTAAGAGGCTGGAACCAGAAAATGTTCAACATTCAATCAACATTGTTAGATTTTCTCTCAATTGATTGAGTTGATTATATTGATGGTTTGATGGTTTCAGCATTGATTATAATGTCCCATTGTTCTAAATCTAATGTGTTGCTATTGGGAAAAAAAAAAAAAGGATTTAATTTACAGACTGGATTAGCTCCAGCAGGTCCAAAATTCCAGCGACTGCAATTAAACAGACACTGTGGTTCAACTAAACTTCACTTAGGAAATAAATCATCTCCCAATTTTACCATAAAATTAAAGTAGAAACTCAGTGTGAATGCCAATAGTTTGAGTGAGGGAAACAATGAGAAGCAGACAAAGACAGAAAGACGTTGGATACAACCACAACTCACTATCTGTTTCTCGTTGAGGTTCCCCGAACTGTAGGTGGTGGCGAGGGTGGAGGAGCAAGCCTCACTGTACCAGGGGACATTGCCGTTCTGGGTGGAGCTGCTGATGGACAGGGTGTAGATGCTGTTGGTGTAGCCGTCGCAGTTACAGCTGTCCTTCTCCCTCCCTCCGTTTCCAGAAGCCCACACAAAGATGGAGCCCAAACCACCACGACCCTGGAGAATGCACAGTACTTTTAGACAAGCAGAAAGAGAGACGACCACAGACCCTTTCATTCATTCATGCCTCAGACCACAACTATCCAGAAAAGAACAAAATCTCATTCAATCTTAATGGGAATCCCAATTATAGGAGGGCAAATTCATTTCAGGGCTCATTTCAAAAAGAGCCCATTAGAACCCAGCATACATCACAGAGGCCGGGGTGGTCAGTCAGTAAATTAAAAACAGCTAAATATCGCATGACAGCAATGCAAAACAAAAAGGCACTATATGACAACAGCTCATTGTAATAAATCATCCAACCTCTCAGCCTTTGAAGTGCTATAATTTTCATCTAAGAGCCACTTTATTGTATTGAGTGGCACTGTCTCTCTCTGCATTGATCAAACCCAGCTATGCACCACCCACAACAGCATCTGACAGTACTGTCACTGTGGCAATTATCTTGGTAGTCAGTGTCAGCAGTTCCAATCAGCTTTATGGCACATGCCTTGAATCCTACTAGTCTATAACAAGAGTTGGCATGAGTGATGTGTTTATTCATGGCGTGCAGATGTGAGAGTCTGGGGTCTGATCTGTATGCTTATTGATCTGTTTACTTGTTCATTTTACATATCTGACACGGTCCCAATGTACCACATGCATTAAAACAAGTCCTGCTACCAACAACAGGACTGACTACATGACAGTGTGGTGCCTTTTTGGTCAATATTCAGATTTCCATGTTCTTAGATGCTGCAAGACTAATTTTCATGATTACCCCCTTAAAATCTCTATTTTTGTATGTGCATATAGTTATGCATGTGTCTGGAAGCCTTTGATTAGAAATGCTTGTTTTAAGTACTTAAAACTCCAGATTGGATATTTTAAAACAACCTTGTTTTTTTTTTCCAGTTGGCATGTTTTGTTTTTTTCTAAAAGAAAACAAAAAAACATGCCAACTAACTGAAAGAACTGAGAGATAAAAGATGAGCTGGCAGTTTAACAAGCGTCCTTCAACTAACAATGAATGTATAAAAAAACTTTTCATACGTAATTTTTGTGAGTGCTGCTTCTATTCATTTTTCAAAATTTTCATCCCTGGTGGCTTTTTAGAGGACATTCCTTTCCATTCATAATTGTCAGGGTCAAAAACTGCTTTGTTCTTGCCGCCTGTGTCCTCTCATGCTTGAACAGTTCAATTACTGACTGCTGAAAGGAAGCCACACACAGGCAGTAAATAATTTCTGTCTCACACAAACACTTACATACACACGCACACCCACCTCTGTAACTCCACGCAGAAAAGCTTCTTTGGCGAGTTTGGCAGGTCCATCAACAGTCTTGCCGTCGTCCTCTGGGCCCCAGCTGGCGCTGTAGATGTCAATGTGTTGGGGGTTCAGACTGAGAGACTGGGCCTCCACCATGTCAGTCACCTCACCGTCCAGCATACGCACACCTGCAGCCATGTTCACAAATGCAAACGTACACATACAGAGAGAGAGAGACACACACACACACACACACACACACACACACAAGATGACAAAAAAGAAAGGTTTTCTTAGTACTTGCATTTTATCTTTTTAAAACTTAATATGAAATGTAATTCCTAATGAACATAGATCTAAGAGTTTCACTTTAGTTATATATATATATATTTTATGTAAATATCTTTAATGAAATGCTAAAAATGCTGAGAAGAGTAATTTTCTATGCAAAACCATTAGTGTCAGTTGTTAGTTAACATTGTTAATGTTAATCTAGTATGTAGTACAAGTTACATTGGCTATGCTGTATATAACTTTGTACATATTGAGCTTTCAGCCATCAGTACCCCATCACTGTTGAATTTTCAATCAAGTTGTTGGATATCTATATGAACAGTGTTGAGTCATAAGTTGCTACTAGCATGGCACAACTGAACCCCTGACCTAACTGTCTTGTTGCACTGTGGGTAATGTAGGCAACTGGTTTTTGACGAGGAAGAAGCATGTGTGGAATAAAAAACATAACATCTCTGATTCGGCTCTGTCGATGCTGATCCTCTTTTATTAACTGTCCATCATGATTCCAACAATGTTATAGACATACAACACTTCATACTATCGCTGGAGTACTCTTTTTACGATAAAAGAAACTACACTGAAACACAAACACTACTGCAGGTAATCTTGAAGGATCCTGTTCCTCTATAGACTGCGGTTCAGTGCTTTGGTTCATATTGTTGACTGTGTGATCCTGTTCAGCAACGATTGACACAAGTAGGGAAACAGCAGTGCTGCTGCGGTGCTGCTTGATTTACATAGTTACACAGTTGTTTACAATGCTGCACATTGTCCATGTGTATTTGTGTAGCACTTGCTGCTGGTGTTCATTATTTGTTCATCCACTGTGATGTTATTATGGAGCCCAGTGTGTAAATCAAACGTCATCTCTATTGATTTGCTTTGCCGCTTGAGTTGGTTTAAAAAAAAAAAAAAAAAAGAAGAAATGGAACGAGATCAATTGCATCGCGGGTGAACTGCCTCCTCAAGTGTGAAGCAGATTTCTGAGAGTGAAAATTCAGATAGAAAGATGAAAGAAAGCATTAGTTGTCTTCCTCTACATGTCTGGGTAAAATTGGTGCAGCTGCCTGAGTGTAAATTGAATCAGACTCACTCTTATTTTAAGAGACAACTCAGCCAATGTTAAATGGCAGGCTTCAAATAAGGCTCATTTATAAGGTAAATTTAAAATGATTGCAGATAATGTGCTGTGCCAGAGATAAAACATACAGTGAACACACAGACAGAACAATGCAGGATATATATGCAGAGAGCGAGGTGCTTGTCCAAACATATCATTTCTACCTTAATTTTAGAGGCTTTTCTGGCAACAGAGCTCTTTCTCCTTCAGCAACATTCTTCCACAGAGAGACGTGAGAAATCAGACACCTTAAAAACAAACTAATTTCCCCTGCTGAAGTATTGCTCGTCAGGTTACTCCATGCTGCAATATATAGGTTAAAGTAACCAAGCATTGGGTCTTTGAAGTTCTCCAAAAGCATCAAACACACTAGTGAGCTGCTAGTGTTTCCATGGCAGCCTGCACCTCTGTGAGAAGGCCATGTGATTCGCTGAAGAGACTAAGTATCTCCAGTCCCTTTCCAAAATATCCATCTATCCCAAAAACCAGAGACTGATACAGGGAGTACATCAAAGTTCATTGCAGTTTTCATGTAGTGTTACAAGCATCAGTGTTGGTTTAAGAGGTGCTCTAACTTTCAGATCGTGCTGCGAATTAAGACAAGTTACTTAAGCAATTTTCGTCTGGCAAATTCTATGTAAGACAGAACTAGGTTTTCTTTATGCCATTTGCTTCACCTTTCAGGTGTCAAGAAAATCAAGTCAAGAAATCAGAACTCATTTTATAGGAATAGTTGACTTCTAGGGAAATATGCTTAAATAGGAGCTATTAGCTTAGCACAGCGTTGTAGCTTCATTGTTAACAAACAGACTTGAAACAGTCTTCTCATCCAACTATTGGTAAGAAAGCGATTACACGTCTTTCCCAGAATGTTGAACTATTCAGCAGCAAGTCAGCTGAAACAAACTGGGGTAGGTAAACGAGGCGTTGTAGGTACACGAAAGGAACTTGAAAAATTTAGTTTGGGGTGGACACCCTCAGAGGTAGTGGCTCTCAACCAGCAACTGCTGTAACCTTTTGTTTAATCCATTGTACTTTTGCTGGAACTGAGAATTTTTTTCAGCTTAACAGGGGGATAACTTTTACACAAACTTATAAATATTGAAAGATCTAAGCCAGACAATCTGTGTTTGGAACCACCTTGGAGATATTTAACAGCAGAGTCTCCTGGGTGAATAATGAGCTACAGTTCTTACAGGTGGCATAAGGGCCGGTGATCTTGTGCAAAGGAGTCAAAGATGCTTTTTGCACCGCTCCGTCTACATCCTGCCTCTCTCCAATATATACTCCCTGGCTATCGAAATGAATAAACTTGCCCAGCTGCTTTGAATTTAAAATTACTATGTGGGTTTGTGTCTGTCGGGCATCCAGTTATTGTAAAACTTGCACAATCTGTGCTCTCTTGTGTTTCTGTGCTGTGTGTGCTTCAATTTAATGTTCAGTGAATGTTTGCTATGTCTCTGCACCTTGTGCCAGGGAAGATTCCATACTTGAAGCTGATACCTGTAAATAAGACGCTGGCGTCTGAATGAAAAGTTTTTGAAATATTTTGAGTAGAACTAGCACTGCCATGAGAGGGAAGAATTGTATACCACAGACAGTGCACCTCTTTCTCATTTCTTGCTTCACCCAGTTTCACAGATCTCAAGGTGTAGTGGAAGAACAAATGCTAACATGAAGAAATAAAGACATTTTTGTAGTTTCTGAACTTTGTTTTAGTTCTGGTTTCTGATTCTACTGATGGGGAAGAGCATTACGCAGCACTCACACATACGTGTCAGGGGCTTTGTCATGCTTTGCCAAACTGCAGTGAGGTTCCGTTGCTTCGCTTTGCTCGCAGTAGAGTTCAACTTTTCAAGCAGTAGCGGAGGTATCAGCCAATCAAATCCCGTTTATGCAAATGTTCCTGTGCAGCCGCTACAGTGAATATACTGAGAGAACAGGTTGGGTGCAGGTCCAGCCTGGCATTCAACATCAAAATGGAGGAGAAGTAGATCATTGCAGTGGGGAATCATCCTGTTGTCTGTGATCACAGTTTATTTATGTACTGGGACACAAACCTGTGTTCCTCCCTTTAACATTGCATGGACAACTAGTCTATTGCACAAAATTGCATGCCGGTCTCTAGCCGGTTATTGTTGCATGTCCTGAACAAAAAACTGTGATTGGATAGCGATGCAACACATACATGTGAGTGCTCTGTTACGTATGGATAAAACCAAATATGTAGGTTTTTCCACAACACCAGCCACCTCCTGCTCCACCTGCTCCACCTAAATGATGTTATCTTAGAAATGCTGAATGCCATGTGGTACATTCCCACTTGCCATCTGGAATGATAATAAAGATTAGACTTATGGCACTACCCTGACAGGGTTCAAACTTTATTACAGCTGAAGTTAAGCTGGAGGCTACTGAGATAAGCAGAGAGGTAATGAGACAGAGCATGCCCCCTCATCAGACTGAAAGCACAACACATCCTCAGCACAGGAACAAGAAATAAGCAAATCACCAACACAAAACATGTACACAGGTCCTAGCAACGTGACCATAACAACAACTAACTGTAATTCTAAAAGCCCATTTATTGTGGTTTCAATGACTGTGTTGCTTCAATGTTGGAATCATACTGAAAGAAACAACTAAAGCAAAACATCATGAAATAATAAAATAAGTTGTTTACCGTGAAAAATTTATGCAAATCAACTTTGTTGTTTTTTTAATATATGTATATATATATATATATGTATATATCAGAAAGCCACTGAAGCTTCTTTGAAGAATGGGAAACTACAAAAACTGTTCCTCCCTGTAGGCAGAAGCAAAACAACTCATCAGGGTGCAAATCCTTTTTTAGAACAAACAAATTAATATTTCACAATATTTTGCCACTCACATCTTTTGTATTTTCTCAGAACTGGGCTGATTGTACTGAGTGTTTGCGCGTTTCTCACAGAAACAAACTGTTCATTTTATCATGAAATTATTATGTTTTCAATCAACACTGCCACTAATGGTGGTAAATGTGCACAGTAAGAGAGTCGGAAGAGAACACAGGCTTGTTACATAGATCATGTTTTGGTTGAGTCATGATCTCTGTCGCTCTCTCTCTGTTGCCCCTCTTACAAATAACTAGGACTGAACCTATTCATTTTGTTATCTATTAATAGACCGTTTATTTTCTCAGTTGATCAATTTATCGATTAGAAAATATAGTCTACATAATAGTAAAAAATGCCTGTTAATTTCCCAGAGGCCTAGGCGATGTCTTCAAAGTGCTTATTTTGTCCAACCAACAGCCTAAAACCTCAATTATTCAATTACCAAAAGTTTAATCTGGTTTGATCTTTATTTTTGTAGGACTTACTTTTCTTAAATCTAAAAAAAGATGAAAGCCGACAACACCCTGCATGCACATTATGGTGATGAGAGACTGAGTGATGAAATTTCATTGGCCAGAGTGACACAATCAAATAACAAGCATGCGTCGCTCCAGAGCAGCGGGGGCCGACATCACAGCAGGGTGGCAACAAGACCTGCCAATTGTGTCGTGACAATTTGACTTCATGCCGTCTATGGCAGGGCTTAAAAAAATGTTTTGCAGTGGGCGTTTTGCCTTAGACAAACTATAAAGACTGCTTTTTCAGGTTTGCAGTACTATAGTCAAACTCTGTCTGTCTGTCTTTCTTTAGAGACACCACCAGCACCAACCAGATGTCTCTAAATACACTGAGTTAGCATCTTATTTTATACTGCACAATCTAACACAATCCAGCATCACAGCTCTGCAATAAACCCTATTCCTTATAATATAGAGTTTTTGTTGACAGTGTCAGAGAGGTGTTAATTCAACTTTCTGTTGGCGTCGCTAGTGGTGGTTTTGTGCTGAATTGAATGATACTGAAAGTTGTATAATGTTTTGTCAGAATATTTGGCACGATATCAGAGGTGAGATATATCAGCCTTTTCTGTCTAACTTGTGCACAAGCTGAGAACAGGAAAGTTTAACATTAAGTTAACACAGATTCCCTAAAAGCTGAAGCATCGTCCCATTTCAGAAACTGCACATTACTGCGCTTTTTCAATACTGTTACTCCATGCAAAACCAATACACTTACAGCGCAACAGCAGTCCACATCACAACTGTGGAGCAAATTCAGAAGATTCAGTGGCATGCTGTGCCTGGGAAATGGACTGAAAATAACACTGGCTCTGACAAGTATTTCAGCTACTCTGGCAGTCAAAAAGAAAACTGAGATGAAACATAGGTTTGCCCCTGTGACACTAAATCAATAATCCATTTTTATTTGACCATACCTCCAATCTTGGCATTGTAGGCCACACCGACTCCACAGATCCCATTGTTGGCTACTGCTGCAACCTCTCCTGCACATCGGGTCCCATGCCTAGAAAGGAGGAAGAATGAGAAGGTGAGAGGCTTGTTTAAGAAAACAATTTATCCTTTATTGACATTCACCTAATGACACAGCATTTTACTGTATATATATATATATATACAGTCAGGTGATTAATTAAGGGAAAAAACATAAAACAAGTGAAGAAACAGGATGAAAACACCAGAAACAGAATGCCCCCATCCATAGGACACATAGGATGAGTATGAAAATGATGTGAATCATATTCTATGGCCTTGAGAGTCACCAGATCTCAACCCAACTGAATACCAATGGGAGATTTTGGACTGATGTGTTAGACAGCGCTCTCCACCACCATCATCAAAACATCAACTGAGATTTGTAGAATCAATGTCAAGCAGCATTGAAGTTGTTCTGGTGGCTCATGGTGGCCTAACATTATACTAAGACACTTTACGATAGTTTTTCCTTTAATTTGTTATCTATCTATATAAACCCATAGGTAGTGTACTTGTCTAACAATGGTTGCTTGTGAAAGAATGTGCTCCCACCCTTCAGTACCGTGGTTGAGCTGTAGACCGAAACAAAACAAACTCAAGGAGACAGGATCTTGGCTTTGACTCCTTTAAACAAATCTGAATTCCCATCCGTCCAGAAGAACATACATACACGTACATTATCTACTGCCTTCTCGCATTAGTAACCTTGAAGTGCCTGAATAAAGTCAAGGTAAAAGTTAAGACGGACAACATACTGCTATTATACATGGGAGGAAACTGTGAATTAGATTCACCATTTTCACAATGGGTCTTTTATCTAGCCTGAGCCTCTGTAGTAAGATCAAGCTCCAAGCACTGCGGTGTAGAGATCCAAGAACCCGCTACAGAGGGGCTGATCATCACATTCCAGTCAGGTGCATTCCCCTGGTCTGCCAGATGGATATGCACTCTTAATGCCCTTCAAACCATGGCGCAGTCCCCACTGGATTGCAGCCATTCCCACACAGGAATGCCGGAGCCTGGGAAACACTGTGCCACATCAGGAAACAACAAAAACAGTGGACGTCCAGTGCTGAAGGACCTATCTATGCCAACAGGCTTCCATTAAGGCAATCTGGGTATCTAGCCAAAGCAAAAAACACAGTCATCAAAACACCACATCCCCAGTGAACACCCTGCCCTGACACAATAGACTATGTCTGTTGTCAGGATACAGGCTTTTACTCTGAGATTAGTCCGCCCTAGACCAATTTCTCCTTTCTCAATTTTCTTCTTCTAATAATTCTAAAGACTTCAGCTTTCTTTAAGGACACATGTATAATGACAGAGGGTCAGAGTATTGTAATCATCTGCCAGTGCCCACATCTCTTTGGACATGGTGATGAGCTGAGAGGGTGGAGGTTATGTCAATGCCAAAGTCAACATCGGCACCACGTCTCCAATGCGTCACAGGCCGTCAGTTAGATGGAGTAAGAGGCCCAGGTACAGCGTGCTCCGCTGGTGAGAGGGTTTGCTGGATAATAAAAATATCTTTATAGACATAAAGGTAAACACGCCTACACACCCACACACATATAAATGTCGTCTGACAATTTTCCAGCGAACTTTATCTCAACATTCCTGGAAGTGCCGGTCCGTTGACCTTGGATTCTTATGTCCTACAGCATCCGTGTTTGTGATGCAGCTGTTGATAAGGTGCAGCTCAGGTGTCTGCGATGGGATGCCGAGCATGCACAGGCCTATACCCCCAGTGTTCAACAGAGCCTTTTTTCAAATCTTCCTTTGACACATTCATTACAGTCATTTACGCGGTCGACTGACTCGCGGCATACAAATGCTTTTACAGAGGTGAAGCCCTCGGTTTCTGAACCTGATTATGCAAGAACTACTTGTATAATCAGTTTTTTGGGAGTGATTTTCATCAGAGTGATGAAGTGGATACAGGGAGATATCCTTTCACTGCTCCCACTCACTGTTCGGGTCAATAAGAATGAGAAAAAGAGTGCATCTACGTGTCAACCACTTGTGTGTGAATGAATTCTGCTTGTGAAAGCAGCTTGCTCCCTGCTATTTATTCAACATGACTTACAGGAGTCTCCAACATAAAGGCATTTTCATTCAACTATCAATTTGCGGTTAGTGAGCACAACTGCTCTGTGCTAATCCAATCAGCAATGTTTAGTGCAGCAAATGACATTCAGGGTCAAAGCTTATTTTATGGTGTGTTGGTTTAAATCATTAAGACAATATTTTCACAGTTTGGGTGTGGAAACAACTGTCTAAACAAAGGCATTGGCAGTAGTCGTCTATCATTAGGGTTAGTGTTGAAATTGTAAACCAAGACGACTAGAGTTATGATAACCAGTTTTAATAAATAAGGCAGCCTAGGGTTAGGGTTGCAACTAATGATTATTTTCATTGTTCAATAATCTGCAAACTTTTCTATTGTTTTGTTCATAAAATGTAATAAAACACGAAAAAACTGTCCACCACAATGTCCCAAAGCCCAAGCTGATGTCCTGAAAGACTTTAGACCAATGAATCAATCAATCAACATGACATACAAAATAAAACTGTGAACCTGCTTTGACCTTAGCAAGACATTATTCTTCACAGTAACATTACCTGCACACAGCCCTGAGCCAGTAAAATGCTTCATTAAACTTGTTACTGTTAATTTACAAAATTACAAATGGCACCCGTGGTAAAGATTTTAATAGTTTACGGCCCAAATCCCCAAATGCAGAATTATTCCATATCTAATTAGAAACCTTGCCTCTGTGAGTTCTTCCGTCAACAGGATGATCAGTCATGATGAGATGCCTGAGGGAGCTACCAGTCCTCTGACAATGAGGCCAAGGCATGACTGAATGTCCCCATTTTGTCTGTATGCCCACTTTTCTACTAATGACACTGTGGCATCACATGAAACCAAACCTGGATTCAACCTCCAGGCCCAGGGTTTAGAAAGGAGGCCAACGACGTGACAGGACAAGCGCAGGAGATCATCACATGAAGTGCTCCAGTGAAACCACAGACATTGTCTGCGGCAACAAAGAGCTGTCTGTCACTACAAGTACATCATTGTTCAATCAGTCGTTAACAAGTCACACAGATTAATTATCAGCCTGAGAGATTCCCTGACAAAATGACAGACTGTCTGACTTCAGTTACTAGATAACAGAGAGGTCTTAACTCGCAACTGCACTCAGAAAACCAACTCTATTAATTGCAGACACCAAGTATCCCTTCTAATACCTGAAATGGTTTAACCACTATTCAACAACTATGTGAACCAACCCAACCATGCTGTAATAACCATATCAAGAAGTCAGACATTATGGCAGTTAAGGAAACAGGAGAGGTTTTAGGCTTCATAAGTGAAAGGTTTTACTTGAGTTTGGTCCCATGCAACGTCAACACATTTTGTTTGTTTAATGTACTTCAGCTACAGTTTTGGAAGGTCCTTTTCAGACACACCTGTTGTGAGGAGTGCTATAGTATATACAAATCTAATAATTTAAAGACATTAATACTTATTAATATAGAAATAAAGTATTGTGATGAAAAGCTTTTAATTTATCACATGCATCATCATCATGTCCTTTCAACACAACTGTTTTCCTTGCACTCTCATGTCAACACATGCCAAACTTGGGTATGATGAATACTCCAGCAGCAGGCTTCAGACAAGCTTCCAGCCGGCCACAACAAAACTCAATGAAGCAACAGTCAATTAGTGTGTTTCCCTCCCACCATTCCACACACAACATTACGCAAACTGTTAAGACTGAGTGCGACATGCTTACAGCATCAGTTTTCATCTCAACACACACAACAGCAGTTATATTGTCAACAACATGCAGTTTTTATTTAAAAGACTTTCAACAGAATCTTGATTGAAGCCTCACTCGATTCTTGGAAAAAGAAATGAAAATCTTTTTCAGAGAAATTTCAAAACACTCTCTGATACATTGTGCAACAACTCCAGGAATTTCCGTGTCAGATGTAATGTTGATAACATGAGATTATGTTGAACAAAGAGCAATCTCAGTGAAGTCTTGTTCTGATTACAGCGAGAACAACTCAGGTTACAGCAGCTACAGTTGGCTGCAGGCCTGAAACCAACAACACGATCAGTATTCATACCCACAGCTGGCAGACCCATTATCACTGTGGAAAACTGCCTCTCTCTGGAGACTAGCTACAGAGACATGCTATTGTCATACAGATGTATCAAAGCAGGTTCTGTGAATGTATGGAAAAGATGGGAAAAGTACTCACCCTCACCTGCACTGACCAACAGAGCATTAAGAAAAACAAAAAAGGCATAAAAGCAATTTTCTGTGGCTTATTATACAAAGATGTGCCACTGATGCTGCAGGTTTCCCTGTGCAGCATAAACACACAGCAATCCTCCAAGGTGCCGCGCGTGATTGGTAATACTTGACAAGTTCTACATTTGGTTCCTGCAGTTTGCGATACACACAAATTGTTTTAACAACAAGATGAGACGCAATCAAATAGAAAAACATGCATTTCTGATTATGAGGTTTGACATTGCAAAGACACACTACAATAAATACATACTTGTCCAACATTGCATTGATCTTTTTATCTTCAGAGTCCCAGTCATCACCCACATCCGTAGTCTGGCACACAACATCGTTTGTTCATTTGCCTTTCTATCTTGCATTAGCTTAATTACTTTAAAAAAAAAAAAAATTAAAAAAACCACTGAGGCTCTTGAGGCTGTGGAA
This sequence comes from Seriola lalandi dorsalis, assembly GCF_002814215.2. NCBI lineage: Eukaryota > Metazoa > Chordata > Actinopteri > Carangiformes > Carangidae > Seriola > Seriola lalandi. Next base: position 376,958 of record NW_019525519.1, on the reverse strand, counting down.
AGTGGCATTTGCTGTTCATTAGTCTCTGGGCTGCTCTGAACCGCAAAGGTAAATCTGAACAACTGTTTTTCTCTGCTCATTCTTAAGTCTGTTAATGGTTCTGCCAGTTTACTAATGAGCTGGCCTGCAGGACAAAAGGTCTGCTGATGTTTATAGAGCACGGTAAAGAGAGGAGAGAGAAGTAAATGTCTACAGAGAGATTAATGTAAGGTTTGGTAAAAAAAAAAATTAATCAGCCTGATGTTTGCCGTACTGCTAAATAGGTCCTTTCATCCATCACTGTACATTGAATATTTCGGAATTTACATACACGTGGTTAGGCTGCACTTGCGGCCTTGTATTGTTTGTCTTGTTTTTTCTTTACTGTGTATCATCATCATCATCAAGAAAGTTTCTGCATGTTTACAGCACATGTCGAATAGTGTCATTGTTACCGTAGTTGACCATAGTTCAAATCACATTATCTTCCCCTGCACTAAATCAAGGGGCAAAGAGTGGGGTGTTTCTGCAAAAGACTCTGTGCCAGTTTAGCCACGTTCAATCCAGAAAAATTCACATTTGGAAAGCGTCCTGATACAAGTCAGAGGAAACCCTGGAAAGAGAAACATCTAGATCCCACGCTGTCTTAGATAAACATGAGGGTGAATGGTCACATTGCTACTGAGCCATCCTCGGTGCTGCCCGTATGCTGGAAAGAAAGGCGGCTTTATAGAGGTGAACAGAGTTGTGCTTTCTACAGGGAACAGACACTTACAGTCTTACACAGCCTTACGCAGTTTCATGCCCGCCCACAGGCTGTTTACACATGCATCTGCAACAACCCACTGTAAAGTGAGGGAAACAGACACAAACACACACATTCACACATATACATACGCTCCCTCTCATTTGGTCCCGCCACAAGGAAGACACGGAGAGCTGGGTGGTAAGAGATAAGGGGCGAGGTGAGCAAGGGTTGGAAAGAGGTGCAGCCAAAATGAAGGAAACATCAATAGTAAGTGTCTTGGCTGGGCACTGGGCCACTGTGAGCCGCCAGAAGAGCTTAAGCGTGCCTTGGCATAGATTCTGGATCTGTGGAACTGCACCGAAGGGATGTTCTCCCACATTCTTCCACAAGAAATTCCATCTTTTTGGGTTTTGTTGGTGCTGGTTAAAACAGTCTCAGGCACTGGCACAGAATCTTAAAGACACTCAATCGGGCTGAATAAGAGAGTGACGGCACATTGTTTGAACTGTTTCCATGTTTATCCAAACTTCTACTAACAGCTGTGTGTGTGTTTGTGTGTGTGGGGGGGGGGGTTCTGCCCACAAACAAATAAACTTTTTAGTAGGAAAATAATTACACACCTTCTACAATCAGCCTCCACCTCCTATGTGCTCAACAAAGCCTTCAAGGTGTTGATACAGCATTAGCATAGTTACAGTGTGTTTGGGGCATTCTGTAGCTCTGGCTGTATCCCTCTGGTCTCCATATTGATGGTGCCTGCCCCAGGCCCCTGTCTCAGTTGGGGACGTTTGATTTCCATCCATGCCTAACTATAATCTTCTCTGCCTATCACCAGTAATCATGGTGAGCCTGGAGATAAAAAAGCCTCTCAGGCCAGTGGCCCACAAACAGCAGATTAAAGTGAATCAGAAATTAAAGTCAGAAGGGAGGCAGGCGGTGGGAATGAAGGAAGACGAGCAGTGGCCCTCCAGAGCCAAGAGATTTGCCCTGTTTCATTAATTCTGATGAACTTAATTCAATCAATTCTCTGCAAGGCATCACTGTGGTGGTAAACAACTCCTAATGCCATCTGCAGAGGCCACTGCAATAAAGCAGTTTTCTTCACACACTACCGTAATCCTAGTGTTGATTCACTCTACTTATCCAAGCTCTAGAAAAGGCCTGGTGGCACCTGTGTGATTTAAAAGCCCCAGACAAATCCATAAACTCTGAGGTAGGAGGCAGGATTCATATCAAGAAATAACTGCCCAGCATTAATGGTGGCAATGGTAATAGCATAAACAGTGCCTTTAGACCTGAGGTCACTAATATGCGAGCCATTGTCCGGGTTCAGATCCAAAAGCCGTCCTATCTGGACCCCAAACCCATTACCTATCAATTATTGAGTATTATTAAATTTTGCCGCAGCATTTCTATTCTAACTGCCACAGCTTTACGACCCTCTACAGGTCATGTGATACTACTCAGCCAATCATCACAACTCGAGTCAGTGAGTGAGATACACGCGCAGGGAAGAGATGGGACGAGAGTCGGAGAAATAAGTGAGGAAAGCGAGGGAGTGGGATCTAAGAGGGAAAAAAAAAAGAGAAAAGGAGGCGTCAAAGCTGTTGTTGATTGTTACGACGCGTGAAGATTGTTTATTATAAAAATGGTTGAAACTGTTAAGATGTGAAATGAGGTTAACAAAAAAGCAACACTTTTTTTTTTAAATTTTTCTAAACCTTAGCATTTTATTTCAAGATACACATGTTTCAAAAGCTCTCTGTTATGTATTTATCACAGCCCTTATTTCCCTTGAAATCAAGGTCCGAACCAACGTTCAGACTTTAGCTTGAGGAAATTTTGCCTTACTGGACCTCTTCCAATTGAACACCCCAGCCTCAGACTCTACGTGGAAGGGAAACAGCAATAGGCCTATTTACATGTACGTTAGCAGCTATCAGACAGAGAGCAGGAGAAATTAATGAACAAGAGCAATTTATCTTGACATGCCCCCCCCCCACACAGAAACAGGGAGGGGTGGAGTGGGTGGTTCCAGGTCAGGCCAAAAGACAAACAAGAGTGGAAATGAAATTGTTATCTGTGCACATTTCTACTCTACCTGTTATCATTGAGCTGGGTGTATCGGGGCTGAGGATCTGGATCACCATCATTCACATCATAGCTGGCATCCGGATCCTTTAAAGAGACATATAAGCTGTTAAGAGTCAGATACAGAAACAGCATTTCTGAGTGAGGTTGGAGAGTCACATAAACTGATTTGACATTAAACAAAAAATCTGCCAAATCTTAAAAACCTCCATATTTGTCTACATGGAAATTAAATCCAATAAAATCCACACTATGTTAAATTCTGCTCTAATAATTCTGCTCTTAACTTCCCTTCATTCAGTTTGCGGCTGCAGTAACACAGCTTCTCCATAGAAAACATAATGTCTGGACTTTTTCAAGAGTTATACTCACGTAGTTCTGCATCAGGTCAGGATGATTTTTCTCTATTCCATCATCCAGGATGGACACCACCACCCCTTTACCTGTGTAACCCAACTGCCACGCAGCTTTGGCATTCAAGTCACGGTGGTTGTTGTTGTACTGAGGATGGAAGAAGCAAATAACTTAGATGGAATCTAATTATCTGAGTGACACCTGAGTGCTGACAAGACTGTGCTTTTAACTAAATTTACTCTTTAAAAAATGATATATATATATATATATATATATATATATTTACACATATATATTATTAATGCCAAGCAAAGCAAAGCAGTGGTGGACTGGATGATGGCTCACAATTATCATTCTGTATTCTTTTTGACAAGCTTTTGACATTCAACTTGACCTTTGGTCAAAATCCATGTCTGGCTTTCATCTAGTTCAAAGCTCTTCTTTTTAAAATGTACCAATGGTTATATCTAATGTGTCACATGTAACATCCACCACAGTTCCTTCTTAGATTTCAAATCTTCGTGAGCTTAGTCTATCACACAGGATGAGGTTTGTTTCACAACCTTGTAACGTCATTGACACTTACACCATCAAGAAGAAAATCAATTAAAGCTGAAAGTTGTGATCTGCAATGCTGATTCAGATTGAACAAGGCCTTTTGTGGCTGACATGCTGAGTGAATAATAAATCTGAGAGAGGCATGTACAAGGTTTTATCCTGAATATTGCTCATCAAGTAAATCCTTTTCCTTCTTCCTTGATGTCAGCATTCCCCCTGCACATCTTGAGCATCTCAGCATATATATATATATAAATAAAAACATATTATATATAAATAAATAGTCTCATCATTAAGATAAATATTGGAAAATATCAAATATTCATTGTAACAGCAGATGCTGATCATTAGCACTTGTCCATCACGGGCACCCACCAACAGACACACCCACCCTCCCCTCTGGAGAACCAGGTTAAGTTTTAATGAGGCACAGAATTATTTACTGCCGAGAGAGAGAGGCATTATATTACTATAATTACTAAACTGTTAACATAATTGCTATGATTACCTATTCTTTAAAATATACTGAATGTGTTTTGATAATGAGAGAAAATGATGTTTTATCTTGAATGCTGATAACTCAAAAACAGCTCAAGCGCACAGACGAGACAAATTAGAGGCAAGTAAAATTGATGTCACATGACCACAAAAACCGACACTAACTTCAGCCCTAATGCCTCCATTTTCTATCAGTAGAGTTGTTCAGAAAACAGTTACCACCATACAGATTACATAGAACTGCTTTTATTATGCACTGGGGATGTTCGTCAGACAGAGTAAACTATCTATCCATTAAATATGGTACAGACATTCTTGGCACGCAGAGGATGAATCTGGAATAACTTTTCAGATTAATGTTCACCTGACGTGCTAACATGCTAAAATCCGGGTAACAACTAACAGGTTCACATGTTTTTTTTTGCCCATGCTGACATTCATATTCTGTTCAAAGCTCGGGCGATCCCATTACTGGAAAGGATCTGAGAATCACAAAGGTCCTGCTTCAGTTTTCAAGTCCTCTGGTGTTTAATGAGCGTTACAACCTCATGAAGTGCCATCAGATCTAAGAATAGAAATTGCTCTTTATTTTTGTGTTTTCCACTCATACAGGTTCAGTAACTCTTTAATGGCCACATTTCCACAAATAGCAGCACAGTACCTGGATGATTTTCAGTGCAATATCTGCGGTTATTACTAGGATTGGTTGATTACTTGAGAAAAGTAAAAGGCAGATTAACTCAGTGAAATTCGACAAACAGTTGTGAACGTATGTCAGGATCTGTTGCCTCTAGTAACACTGATACAACCAGGCAGTGGTCTTTTATCTGCTTCGTTGCCTGTCAAGGTGCCACCAACTACTCCAACACACGGTTAAAGCACAGACATTCTGAACAACTGGTGATGCAAGTCAGTTTTGCATCAGCATGAATCTTCTTCCGCCTGAAGCACCCTCATAGTAATTGAAGAAAGAGTGGAGGTGAACAGGAAATCTCAGGGGTTGTAACTGTTGCTTTTAACAGTCTAATGTATCAGTGACATTATTCAAGCCAAATGTGAAACTCTCTCTCTCTCTCTCTCTCTCTCTCTCTCTCTCTCTCTCTCTCTCTCTCTCTCTCTCTCTCTCTCTCTCTCTCTCTCTCTCTCTCGACTTGAGTAAACTATCACCTTCAAAAAGCATGTCTTTTAGAATTAGCAAGGTGCTCTGTGTGGGTATGCTATTGTTAAGAAGTATGCTTCAAGTAAAGTCAATAAGATTTGTGCATCTTGTTCTGCAAACAATACACACAACAGCATTTCACACAAAGACGGTGTATTTGATTCATAAAGGCTTGTCTTTTGACTCGCAGCACCAAATCTAATCACCTGTATTGAGTTTGGGCGGATGAAAGGCTCAACCAGTGTGGAGCGTAGAATTATGTCCCACAGACACACACAAATCACTCGCAACACACAAATTCTCTTCTTTCTTTTTTTTTTTCAGTGAAGTTTGTGTTCATACTCACCAGGTACCACTGGTCTCTGAACTTGGGATCTAAAGGTTCTACGAAAGCCTCCCTCTTTTTCCTCCGTTTCGACACCTGTTGTTCTGCCCAAGTCACCTAAGCAAAAAGTGCACAAACACATGAAGAGATTAGTAATGGCAAAGAAGAATTCCCCCGGCTGCAAAGCGTACGGCTCACTGTCATTAAAATAAAAAAAATTAAAAACAGAACAAGAAATAATTATGTGCTGGCCATGAGGGTCACCATGTCAAATGCATTAATAGAGATCCCAATTCTCAGCGGGATGACGGCAGACAGAGTGAGATTAGAGGCACAGGGGTGTCGTGGACTCCTCACTAATGAGTCTCGCTGATGAATTCCAGAGCACCCCGAGACTAATTAAAATTTCTGGATGGGTGTAAAATGGGATGCAGCAGAATCTATTATGCTTATGGGTGAACCTAAACATGTATGCACGCTAACAATACACACACAGCGGTACAAAGTCAGTACGAGTCTGACAACATGACAGCGACCCTAGTCTGCAGCAGGCTGCTGTAATATGCGAGCTCCTGCGGAAAGTGTTGACAGAAGCAGATTGCATTCAGTGAAAATAAGCCTGCATCTTACTCTCTCTGCAGAATTGTGCTTGCTGTACAGCAAAACGCCTGGGCAGACGAGAACAGAAAAATATGTCAGTGAAGGAAGACAGGGAACTGCCTGCCGCAAGGACAGAGCACCTGATGTGAAGGACAACCAAATCACAGCGCACTTCTCTCCTTCTCCATCTCTCTCTCTCTCTCTCTCTCTCTCTCTCTCTCTCTCCGCCTCTGCAGATCACTAGAGACACAAGAGTAAAAAGAGGAAAGAAGTAATGAAGGTCACATTAGCTGCTACACTGTCAGTCCAACGCTACCATGATATAACACCGTAATGGAATAATTTCACTTCAAGGAGCGGAGAGGTTTGTGTGTGAGTTCATGTTAGTGTCGCTCCCTTCACTGGTGAGAATCTCAATCAGTCTAAGTGGAGGAGACATCTCCACCAGGGTTCATCCAATTCTTGCTGGGAAGATGAGGTCAGCCCTGTTAGCTGCAGCTGTGGCAGTTTACTGTACACACACACAGTACTGGGTGACTGCTTCTTTGACTGTAGCTGACAAAGACAAAGAGATATAACTGAAAACTTTTGACGATGTTAAATTGAAAACACTACATCCAACATTCAACTGTGCGGCAATATGCATGTGCTTTCTGTGCTCGGGGTGACAGGAAATGAGAAATGAGTGGTTACATATTTGTATTTGTACTCCGAAGATCATTGCAGAGGGATGGACAAAACAAAACCTCAAACCACTGTTACACTTTTGTCTTTCTGATTATCTCCTTGGCTTGAATGTGCTCAGAATATAAATTAACAATATATCTCAAACCACAGAAACCGGCACTATAAACTGGTGCTGATGTTGTCAGCCTGTGGACTTTTACTTTTGGAAGAAGAAAAATAATCTTATCTACCACATTCAAAAAAAATAAATGCTTGTATCCTACTGCCTCTGCATTTTTTTTTTTTTTTATGGCAAATTCTCTAGCAGAAGATAAATCAGGGTGGTGAATAATCTTGCAGTACAATGTGCAAGAGGTCAGAGGAAGAAAATATAATATATTATATATCATAAAGGTTATTAGCCATTATAATTATTTTTCCAACATTTATACTTTTGATGTTTAACAATGCAATGTGCATTACAATGACTCCTATGCAGAGGTGGGATAAGCCTAGAAAAGTACTGCTTCTCGCAGCACTGTATCAAATAATATCAAAACTAAAATCAATGCCATCATATCAGCTAACAGCATATCTGCAATCTTATCTGTATCTTTTCCAAATCAATAAATATGTATCTTAATCCATATCTAATGTTTAGAGGGAGAGAGAGAGAATCTCAAGAGATTCACAAACCTATTCCTTTATGTCATTATTAAACATTTCTTATTAGTGTGAGACAGCATGGGGGACAGTTTAGAGACAGAGACGGAGGCAGTGGCTGAAGCTTTCACGCTTTATTATTGGCTTTCTGTTTTAAAGAAAATGGCAGTATTGACTAAAGAGGATCTCTACAGTCAGAGTGACAAAGACTCAGTTGTATAAAAGGACCAAATTCGACTTCATTATACCACTCCTCCATTTGATTTTCAGTCAGATAGAAATCTTTTTTCGCTTGCGTCATTAGGTCATGTATGTGATTTCCCCTTTTCCATTTCCTCATCTGCTTTTCAATCACATATTAAATATCTAGTTTTCACACATACACAGAGTCGGCCTCTGTGGTGGAGCGTTTCCATGAAGTCTGTTCAAAACATGACAGGATTCTTAAGAAGACACAGGAAATGATGTATAATGTATACGGCGGTGGACTGTTTACTGCACTGAGTGGCCTGTGTGGCTTGTGTGGCTTGTTTCGCTTGTATTGCATCGACTCTGCTCCTTAAAGTGTGTCATTAACTCCTAATTCCTTTGGTGTTGTTTTGCACACTATACACAAAACCATCACATGTAAAAACCTTGTAATCTTGTGCATACCTTTCCTGTCAATGTGACAGCTTCTATTCACACTTGAGCTGTGTAAGAAATGTTACAGAAACCTTACTGCGTTTATCCAGAAAGACTGGTACAACAACTGTTACAGAAAAATGATGGCAACTGGGAGTGAGTTTACTGACAGTACATGCTTATTTTTCCTCCCAAACACTTGATTTATATCTTATCCTTATTGTCATGACATGACAGTAAAACATTATTCTTATTTGTTGATAGAAACAGTTTAAGCAACCAAAATGTCGTCACTGAAAATCAACATTAAAAAAAACATTGTTCCTCAAAGCACTAATACAAGGTAATAACATGACTGCTCAATCAAAACTCTTAGACTTCCTGCAAACATATAGATTAATTTCAGCGCAGTGTCTGCAGTTCCTGCTACTTTCAACTACAGACACCTCAATGATTTTATCTCCCATGAATTTCTTTTTTGCAAATTCATCTTATTAGTATCAGACCCACACACTTCTTAGAAACTTCCATCAATGCACAGCAAAGACATGATTTCCCATCGATTAATGTGTCAGAGAAGACTTCTTTAGTCCTAGTTGTGAGTGTGACACAGATCAGTGGCATGGGTCGGGTGTGTTCGTAAACTATTCAAACAATGAGGATGCTGAATCAGTCAAAGAGACAAAACACTTCCTGACTGGATTATACTGGCAGTCATCTTTATTTCAGTACTTTTATATTTGTAGGAAGAAACACTGATCACTGAAACCCAGAGGTTATTGTAAAGAGACCAAATGGGACCAATTTCCCTCAGTAATGTGATGCATCTTCCTACAAATTAAGGCTGCACTTCTTTAATGCATGCATACAAACAGGTGAGAATATATCTCGCTGCCGTACTTCTCTCTCTTACACTACTTATAAATCATTTTCAATATAGCCTGTCAGTGACTGTCCTGTAAAATGGACTGTGATGCTTTGAATATTAAACTGAACTTGAGATCAAAGTCCTCGTCATTTTCGACAAAATGTTTTCTTCCTTCTCAGCATTCAGGGTAACTGAGAACAAGAAACAATATAAGTCGTTTTTTTTCGCCACCAAACTCATAATTCATATCGAACAGATTTCCTACTCTTGGCAGAAGTGTGACAACAAACATTTCCATTTTCTATTTTGCAATTTTCATGTGAAGAGTCTTTTGGAATTCTTTAAAAGTCTGTGACAGAACACAGAGCCCCAGAAGCTGACAAACAGCATTTTCATTATAAATGGGCTTTGAAAATAGAAAATGGTGTCTATCTCACACGTCCAGACCGATAGAGTGCAGAACTAATGATCACACACAGACTGCTTGGTTTGTGTTTAGGTGCTGTCTGTCCAACAAATAGTTTCCCCACCCTACTCATTTTGCTTTTCCACTGTTTTGTCCTTCTTCATTATAGAAACATAGCTTCCTCCCTCTGAGAGCAAATGGAAGATTCATATAAAACATCATTACCATAAAGGAACATAATCCCAATTACAGCACAGATCAGTAGCTATGTAATTTATATTTATGCCAAAGCTTCTTTTTTTTTATGTTACAGCTGCTGCTATTCTCGCCATTGTAATCAAATTGAAAATAAAAGAAATGTTTCTGGAGCCACTCATTGCTCTGCCATGTCTGTCCTATTACTTCTCTGTTTTATAAACTAACCAGACAAAGACAATGAGGCGCAGCAAACTGCCCACAACAACAAACAAAGCAACAACTGAATAAAACACAAGACAGTAGAAGGCATGGAGGTAGCAGATAGACCCAAGCTTTAAATCTTCAATAGACCCTATTAACAGGGCTCTGTTAGCCAGTCTATGAGATCTGGCAGAGGTCCAGGTGCTTTTGTCGGTAATTAGACACTCTTCAAAGAGAGTTTACTGAGGCTTTTGTTCGGGCTCCATCTCCGCCAGTTTAAAAACTGTGGGGACAGTCTCTCGAGGACTCAAAATTCCTCCTTTTTTATGTTTTTCAGAAAAGCTATGCGGCTGATGCAAACATGAGTCAAATTTGCAACGATAAGCTGGTTTTTAAAAGCTTTTATCACACTGTTAATTGCCGCACATTTAGAGAAATGTGTTGATCTGTAGATAGGAGAGAGTCTATAAATAAAAACCAGGGGATTTGGTAAATATTGCAAGTTATTGCAATATTTGCAAAGCTCCTTTTGATTAAACAAACAAACAAACAAATAAATAAAACACCATATAAATTCCTGTAAATTTCTGTAGGTACTGACAAGCTGAGCTGACCCTTCGTGAACAGACAGGAGGGACCTGAAACTGTAACGCTCCACTTTCTCTGAGGTGCTGTGGGAAAAAAGGAATTCAACAACAGGAAATGGAGCCGCAGTGTTCAAGGAAATCCCAAAGAGGGAGGTGGACCATTTCTAACATGGGTGGAAACACCCAGAAGAAGCTGTTACATGTTATTCCTGGTGTGCACCTGTAATGTGTAGCTGCACAGCATGACAGCACGGCCAGAGATAAAAACCTTAAAGCAGGTTTTCTTTTTCTTTTTTCTTTTTTAATGCGGCAGATTCGCTTTGACATACATAATGCAGCTGCAGTTGCATTTGTAAAGATTTATATGGAGACTTATCTAAATTACTATAATTGTCCTTGAATTTACTGAAATGACTGGACACAGTTTGGATGTTACCATGTTGATATAATCTGAGAGAATGTCACAAGGCAGAGAAATGGGTGTCAGTGAAAGATGCGTTTAACAGGTACAGTACTGTCGTCCACTGAAACTTTTATATAGACTTTTGATTTTGCTGAGGATGAGGAGAGGCTGGCTGAATTCAGTCCCCTGGCAAAACAACAAACAAACACACCTCTGTCCACACACAACAATTTGCGACAATATACAAAATATTATAGGAAACCACTGAAGTGAAACTGCGATATGGAAATGGTGTCACCGTCAGAGAGTTTGCCGAGCGAAAAGCAGAAATTCATTCATTGTTCATTGCTGTGAGCTGCTTAGTAATTTTAGTACTTAAGTCAAGTCAAAAACAAAGGTCATAAGGTCTTTAAAACTTCCCTTCTCTTTTATAAAAGTATTTTTTAAAAAGAATCTTCTGAAAGAAGATTCTTTAAAAAGTACATCCTCTCTCTCAGCCGCACACATACTGGCTGTGTTCCCACAGCCATGAATGTTAATTTCACACTCTTCCTTTTGTCCTTCCCAATGGGGGAGGACACAGACTCATTTTCAAACTAACCCCAAACTCTCTTTAAAAAAAAAAAAAAAAAAACAGTGAGAAAATATAGAAATGTGACTTTTCAATTTAGATCAGTGAGGGAAGAGGACCCTGTTTCACAGGAGTGCATGTATTTGGGGAGCGTCCATGGTGAAGGACCAACTCACCTTCACGCCCTCCCCCCCCGTAAAAGGAAAAACAGCGAGTTTGGATGTGGTGGCTCGTCTGAGACAGCCATTAAAGCGAGAAGGTGACAAATGAAGACTAAGGGTTTTGTTCTTTGCCCTGTGGCTGTGAGATTATTGTGTACCCCTTTGTTTCTATTCTGCTTCTTATCTGAGCTACAAACAATGATAGTGAGTGGTGACTGAATGACAAATTAATTTAAAATCACTTTCAAATTAAGAAGTGAAAAGAATTAGTTTCACTGTAGAAGCAGCCGCTCTCTGAGACTGATGACTCGCCACAGTTCTCTTATTAAAGAGGGTCCACTTTAATATTCTCACATGTCAAAAACACAATGCTAAACCTTGATGGATAGGCCAGAGGTTGTAATACTGGCGTGTTTAAGGATTACAAATGGACTCAAAAAATGTTTAATGGTGGAACATTGACGGTTTCTAATAATGAGAAATCAGCTAGGAAACCAATTTTCAAAGCCATCTGCAAGTCCTTGGAAGATGCAGCTTGTCACATTTCTTTTTTTTTTTATTGAAAGAAATTTCACAAACCACTACCACAACTTAATCCACCTTTCCACCAAAATATGTCTAAATAATTACTGATTTAGTTTAGTTAGGTTTCTTTCTCCCCACAGCGTACTCTGAAGCATCAACAAACCTCACCCACATCCATGAACACACGGTTCATCAACTGGAGCCCCCAAAATAAACCTCTTACCTTGGGATCTCTTTGTAGACGGACTTGTGTCCCCCTGTGATCTGACAGCGATCTCTTCACCAATGTACGATGCCGGAAGTGATAATAGTCACCAAATACCTAGAAAGACAAACAGATTAAATCAGTTATCACATGAGGACATTTAAATCTCTCTCTCTCAGTAATCTGATTATAACTCTACACACATCACAATAGTTGGACTTTTCTCTACCACTAAAACACCAAGTCAAAATTACAGAATGGCTAAGTACAGAGTAGCAGTCGGTACAAACACAACCGCATCAACAAATAATGCATGATACAATTAACTTAAAATAAAATAGCCATCTTATTATATAGCTGTATTCAGTATGAATGCTGCAATAAAAATGGAGATCTGTCAAATTCAGGCTGCCTGACATGACCTGACAGAAACATAAACAACACCAATGGATTGATAGATAACACTGATCTGATGGAAAAATTTCAGAAACACACACATATACAGAGTTAATCTATTATTTATGAATTTATCTTATTGAGACCAAAGCAATGTTAACCACAGAGCCCTGCATCAGCATCAACTGACCAAAAGCAGCATCAAAGAAATTCAGAAGCATCATTTATACACCATGTGTGTAACCTTTTATTTTTGGATTGTCTTTTTCTCTGTAGCTGTAACTTCTCCTCAGCTAATCTGAATTTAACAAATTCCTCCCCATCCTTGCAACTGCATTTTTCTCAGAAATTTACAGCACATAATGAGGCTGCTATTAAGCCACATTAGCCAGTAAAAGGTGTTTCTCACAATTAGAGAAGCCTATTTCAATTTTTTGCACCGGTTTCAAATAACCTCCTTTCAACTCCTGGTTCCACCACACTGACTAACACATTCCCCCGTAAGAAACCCGTTACACGACCGATAATCCTCTGTGCTCAGTCCAGTTATTACCACTGTGTAACCAAGGTCTTTAATATTGAGCAGTGACACACTTTACTTAAGAGAATATGTTGTCTGAGCAAAGAAAAGCACTCCACGTCACAGCAGAGCGGTTTGCTAAGGAAGACAAATCAGTGGTGTGAATCTATAATCTACTGCTGAAACAATTAGCCAATGTAATGATTGACAAAAAATTCAATTTGATAACCCATTAAAAATTTAAATGACTTATCAAGTAAAAAGACTTAACAGTTACTAATTTATAATCACTGTAAATTTAAATTGTTCGGTGTGTTGTAGATTAATTATTCATTTCGAGATAATATATATACTGATCTAGACTAAAGAGAATATGAGTAGTTGTCAAAGAGGAAAACATGAGTCCACAGGAACATTTTTACATTCATCATTAAATACTTTGTTTAGCAACCAGCTAATCCAACATGTTTGAAGGTACTTGGTTGGTGATGACAGCTCCATATGCTATGAATAGTTAATTAATGATTTTCGCCAAAGAGAAAACGAGGAAATTAAAAAACGGAGACAAAATTACCACTGCACACAGGCTTGCAATGTACATAGTTAACCATAATTATAGGAAGCATAAACATATGAAGAGGTGGTGTAAAAAAAAAAAAAAAGGAGAAAAAATCATTTACACTTTTGTCATAAGACAGGGACGCCTTGTGTTCCAGCAAAGGTTGATGTAGAGCTAAGGTACTGCAGCGAGTACTGCAACATTCCTTCACTGCAAAAGGGCCTCGGATCAGTCCCCCAACCTCCTCTGCTCCCATTTAATCACAGTAAACAGGCCGATTCCAGCCAGGCTGACACAAAAGGCCCCTGCGCACAAAGCCAGTGGACAATAGGGAAGCAATATTCAAGAGGGAAGACACACTTTACAGTGATATTCAAGCTCAGACGTGGAACCAGACTTGTGTCTGTGTGTGTGTGTGTCAGTGAGTGAATGTGTAAAACCATTAAAGAACAAGACCAAGGAGAAGCGCAGGTTACAAAAGCGAATAAAACGCTGACATCCAACAGAATTAACTAATCCGACGGCCCCTTTTCTGAAGAAGAGAAGACTAATAGCAGGTAGTGGGTTCACTGTGTTAGCCCAGTTAAGAGCCTGAGAGGTGGGACACTGATCAAAGACATGCATGGCATTAAGAAACTCTAAATAAAACTACAACCAATGAAAAGATATTCTTAAAAACAAAGCATTAAAGGTTGATTCATCCATTCAGCTGGTGTTTTCGAATATAACTTATCAAAGTTCAAACTAAAATAAAAACTACTGGTGATGCATTTCAAGGCCCATTTTATATTTTATTTATATCCCATAGAGGATGTTTCCACGGCGACAAGAAGCGGTTTGATAGAATGTAAAAGATAAATTTAAAAAAAATAAAGAAAGATCAAATCACCGTTCTTTGTCTCTTTTTGTCCACTGGAAAACAACTTTCTCTCTGCTACTGCCAATTGCTGCCTTCACACTGAAGTATAGCCGTCTAAGAAGCGTGACAAGTTCACAAACATCTGGAGGTGGCAAAAAAAAAGAATGCTGGCTAATGTAGGACATCACTATCTGATGGGAAGATTTGGGTATAATACTATTATACTAACTTACTTAGCCAACTTATATCTACACATCTACATTTTTTTGAGAAAATAACCTGTCATTAGGTCTCAGAATAGACAGAAAATTTTGCATGGATACTGGCAACAATTATCACAACTGCACAAGTCAAGACAGAGCAACCTCAGACTGAACAGAGATTATCATGAAAAAAAACCCACATAAATGCATACATTTACACATATAGGGACAAAGGTCATGTCACATTAAACAGCTCAACTGTTTCAAACATATGCACCCACACACACAAACGCACAGATTCCCCTCATTGAACAAAATGAAGCCAATTCTAGCGCTGCTAAATGTCTACCCTGCAGCTCAATCATCATCTGGCAATCAGCGGCGACACTTAAGAGCACATGTCTTCAACCATGTAATCTCAAGACCACAATGTTTCTGTGGAGTTTAGACTTTTTTCCACTGGGGGAAAAAAAAAAGCCCATTTACGACAAAGACATTTAGATGGAAAAATGATGTGGAAACAGACGAATTCAGGACTTGTGAGTGACCACTGCTGATGCGATAAGCCGGGCACTGATAGAGCAGAACAAGCTTAACTGGTGCTCGCCGAGTAGCCTATTATTGAAGTGAGGAATTAATCCATCAACCTCATTAAAATGCACGGTAACAGACAGTGGAAAATTACTGTCTGCTGGTTTGTTTGCATGTTTGCTCCCTCCCCGTCTGCCAAATTTACCTTGTGGGAATGCACTTATCAAGAGGTGTGGTTTCTCATCTCCAGTGACTGTTGACACAATTATGTTTTACAAAGAGCCAAACAATGTCTGGAGACAAATTGTGAAAGAGGTTTGGAGACTGCAATAAAATGATATGAAACTGTTTTCCATATGGACTCGTGAACGTGAAGAACAAAGCCTGTGGATTTTGAAAATGACTCTTGAGGAGGAGGCCATTATTGCAGCTAAAGCACAGACACATCAATCATGACACATTTCCTTTCAGTTTTGACGTTTAACTGCATTTGATTTGTGGGACACAACCGTATTTCGTTTGTGCATCAGCGAGTTGAGATAAATTGAGAAAATGGGACTTGCGCAGGCACAAGCCTCGTAAAATAGTTCAGCAACTTGTTTATATAATGAGGCTGGAGTCTAATTACTCGCTGCGGTGAATGGGTAGAACAGGGGCACGGGCCGCCACAGTGGCAGCTGGACATAACCAGCAGTTTCTTTTAATGCAGGGCAGAGCAGACTGAGCTGCCCCACACACCTGAAAATGGGTTTGCACAGCTGGTCTTTCTTTCTGCCAAACCATGCTTTGTCATTGCATCTTCTCTCTTCATTGCCCCCCCCCCCATTATTTGTCCTACAGCAGTCACTCTGTCTCTCCTTACTCATTAACCTCCAGCTTTATTTGGCATCTACATTATATGCACTTTATTACAACACACTGCAGAGATATACAGATGTAGGTGAAGTGGCGGCTACTACGCAGAATATTTGTCCAAATACATCTAAAGCATGTAAAAGGATAAACTATTAAGTTTATGAGGCCATATTAGGGAAACTCCAGCTACCTTATTCATCAACATGCTGTCCATTCACAACAAGCTACTGGCCACATTCCTCTACTGTGTTTATTCAGTAAACACAGATTGTGACTCTTGGCGCAGTCCACCGTTCAGCTCGATTGTTCTGAAGAAGTTAGATTAGTCCATTTAATGGTTTTGACAAAAAAAGTGGATTGAATGGGATGGTGAAATATGGGACATTTGAACAGTAAGGACAGCCGAGAAATGCCCCAAAGACATCAATATCCACGGTGGCTTCAGTGAGTGTGTTCAGCCCCTTTTACGTCTTGCACTCTTAGTGTTATGGGTTTAATAATTTAATGGATAAAATTAGGATACATATCAAGGATGATTGAGAAAAAATTAAAGCAAACACCTGTTATTTCATTTCTAATAATTTGCAAAATGCAAAAAAGAAAAAACAATTTTGAGTGTAGTGTGATGAACATGATGGATGATTTTCTCTTCTCTTCTTCCACTGTACAAAGGGTCAGACAGGTGACATTGTGATTAGAGTGATTGTTGTTCAGCCAGTGTTTTGCAGCTGACTGAGCCTTGCAGTGCACAAAAACCATGATTTTCTCTTCTGGAGATTTTTGAGTATCATGCAATTATCACGTCTCAATCATCATAAAAAAAAGAAGAAAAAAAAGATATTCTGAACTCTTAAATGTATCTTTTCTACTCATTTGCACAATGAACCTTATGCCATCTTGTCACAGCAAATATTTTGTTCTGCTTTCATCAGATTACTTTGTGCCAAGTGCTCTTTCTGTTTGCAGATGATTAGCTCTCCCATTTCTGCAGCTTTGCTATCTATTCACCTGGTCCCTATTTCCACAGCATTGTGGCTCCCCAGTCAAATAACCGTCCCCCTCAGGTCAAGACTGCCGAGTTGCAAACCCTTCACTTCTGCTTCTCCCTCTTCTCATTGCATGTGACCTTGCTCTTTTGTCACATTTAAAAATATATTTTTTGCTGTTGTTTTGTAAGGAAACAGCTTTTGTTTGCTTGGCTTTGGTTTCTTTACTTTTTCAAGTGACTCAAGAATAAAATACAGGAACTTAATGACACATAGCTTAAGGTGCAGCCATTGTCATCAGTTCTGCTTTTGTTTCCACTGATGTCCCTCCGCTTCGCGAGCAAGTTCCCAAACCTAAATTTCAGCAATGCTCAGGAGGTGAAACTAAATCTAAGATCCAGGTACTATCAGGAGAAAGAATTGAAAAACATAAACATAAACAAAATTAATAATGCGGGACATGCATTTTGATACGTAATGTAAGGAAGTTTGTTTCAATATAAACTGAATAATAATTTTTTTTTTAAAATACACCTTACAGGTTCTTACAAGTTCAGGGTATGGGAAGCTCCAGGTTAGTCTTTAACATCCTATAGTGGAAAAGACCTGACTGAATGGTGGTGGTGTTGAGATGATGGAGTATGTGTGTGTTGTGAAGTGAGGTGAGGTGAGGTGAGCTGAGTGATCAAAATATTACAACGTTACACTACCAGTCATATCTAATGAAGCTTCAGACAGTTTATCTTTCCTTTTGTTTACTTGTTGGCAACACTGGCACAGATTTACCGTCAACAGACATCAGCCTTCATGTGATGCAACGCTGGAAAACCCCATGACTTTGTTTTTTTTTACTACTTATTAACTTGTGGGTACACGGTAGGTACACAACTAACAGTAAATACACTGATGCAATTAAATGAAATACTGCTTATATGCATTGCAATCCTCGGAGACCTACAAAGTAACAGTAATAAGAAAATAACGAGACGAGTTATGCTTATATTTAATTAGTAATAAATATAAATAAACAAACGTGAGTTTATTGTGTGCTCCATCTTCCTGGGCTCTCTGCTTTAGTAAATGAGGGACACAACAACTCGTCAACAGCAGCACCCCTCGATGTTATGGAGTGGGTGAGCGTGTAAAAAGTTTACAGTGTCATGGCAGAACTGCTGCAGGGCTGTTAGCTCACGGGTCGATGAGAGCTGTCCTCAGATGACTAACCCTTCACAGCGAGGTCTTTGTGGCGCTGTGAGGGTAAAGCCAGATAAGCACAAGACAGCACACATATGCAGTTTGGTAGGCTTTACACCAAACACCCAGTTGTAAACTGTTCGTACAAACAATCACAATTAATCGTACAAAAGTCAATACGTTTGAAAAGTAGACCAGAAGCCACTCAGTGCTCTGTTGGTTCCCGCTCTTCTAGAAAGACAACATGGTCAGTGACCTGATAAGCTAAGTCATGGATGTGTGCTCACACTCATGGATATTTCCCCTTTAGCGATTTTCTCCTCATCCATGTTTGACAAAAGTAAAAATGTATTGACATGCATGGTAAAAAAGAATGAATAGGCATAACCTTCTGGCCTGTGAGTGAACACTCTCACTCCCTCACCAGGACAGAACCGACTGACTGTGTGAGATGTGAACTGCAGCCTCAGGATGGAGTCAGACGTTATCTCAAAGAATGAGTCTGTTCTGAGCCGAGCTTCAAGCAGCAGGTGCTGCACTGGAAGTGTGTCTGACCATTATGACCTCCGTCTGAGAAGTATTTTTGAAAATAACCTCTCGAAGCAGAGACTTCCTTTAGACAAGAATCAACTGGGATCAGTGGGAGCTCTTTCGAAATAATATAATAATCGCTGTTGTTCTTCTTTGGACAGACTTGCAAAAGAGTAAATAAGGTTCAGTCACTTTCAACGCGACAACGGGTAATGTCTTCAACGTCTTGTTAATGGTGCCATCCACTTGTTGACTAATGGGCTTGAATCATCTCTAGGAAGTGTGGCCCTAAATCATTTAAAGTATAATTTAAGTGTCGTCAGACAAAGCTGTCAGAAAAAAAAGACAGCCATTAATTTAGGGGCCCTTGCTTCATTCAGTATTGTTGACACCACATCCACATTCACTCAAGGGAGAAAAATTAATTCTTCAGCTATCGTATGCAATTTGATGGAGGTCCAATTAGACAGGTGACTTTGTAAAAGGCTATTTGGGTTTTAACTGTCACTGATGAGGCTTTTAAAGAATTAATCTGCTGGTCTTGTATTCATCATGTTTCTTCTGAAAAAGGAGAAAATCAAGTTGTCTGAGGACACAATTTGGAAGGCAGACTTTTTCTCAAGTACTTCCTGAATCTGTAATATCGGCTGCTGAAGGTTTTGATGTCCAACAGACGGCCAAGTATCTGTTCCTATGCTACAACCAACCTTTCTCTGTGTATTATTTTAATTATTAAATGATGTCTGCAGTCGTGGTACGGTAGGATTGTTCATTACACTTCCAGTAACATTTTATTGTCATTAATATTTAAAACAGTTAAATTTATTTTTCTGCAATCACCTCCCAGGTTGCTGCAGTGCCTCTTCCCACTACGAAAACCACTAATTCAATCCAATGTCCTTCTGTACACAGCAACAATGAGCTAATGGTGGTTGTGGTCAGATGTTACTATTTTTTCAGCTGGACTAGAAAAAAAAAAAAAAAAAGTTAATAAAATACAAAAACATGTTTTGTGAGGTCACAGTGACCTTGACCTTTGATAACCAAATTATGATCAGTTCATCTTTGAGTTTAGAAAGAAGAAAGAAATTACCAAGCGACGTTACTGAGATATTGCGTTCACGAGAATGGGATGGAAGAACAGACAACTCGAAAACATATTGCCTCCGGACGTGGCCGCCGC